>NW_022103896.1:13402494-13420850 GCF_000313985.2 Echinops telfairi
ACACACACACACACACACACACAAAACACACCAGTGCCACTGTGTCCATTCCAATCCCCAGCAAGCCTGTAGAGTAGAGTAGAGCTGTGCTCTAGGGTTTTCAAGGTTGTAAATATTTATGGAACCTGATTGTCACATCTTTCTTCTTCCAAGCAATCCACAGGTGTGAACCACTAACCTTTAGGTTAGCTGACCAGTGTTTAGTCCACGACACTACCTTTTGCTGAGGCGAGACTTCAAATCTATATGTCAATTCTAATAACCCCCTTTCCTTCCTCCCTTTAGTTTAGGCAATTTCCCATCCTCCGTTCCTTGGAAACATCCTCTGTTAGGCCCCCTGTAGTTTCTCTGAGATGGTTTATAGTTGTCACTGTATTTCTCCAGTGAAGGAAAGAATGGGATTTAGATGGGGGTTCAAATAGTGAATTATTTAATAGGCAGTTCATTCAAAGTGAAACAATGAGCACACGCTTTTTCTTTTCTGAGTGGTGTTTGTCCTTGACTGTAAAAGAGAGTATTACATGTCTTCGACAATTGAAAGAAAGGAATTCAGCAGCGTACATAAAACACCCAACACAGTACTCTTTAGGAAACGCCTGCCCCTGCTCCATGGAGATGATTTCCCCTCTTCCTCCTTCTCCTCTTCCTCCTCCTCCTCCTCCTCCTCCTGCTGTAGCCTGAACTCTGTGCTTTGGCAGCAGATCTTCATGTGTCCTGGATTTTTGTTACCTCTACTTGCTGTTCTACCTTTGACCGAGGTGGCTTACTTTATATGACTCACCCAACTCCACTTCTTGCCTGACATCTGTTAACATTATGCCTCTTACCCTGAGCAAAGAGCTCCTTTCTTCATCGTCTCCTTATTGGGAAAAGGAGCCTTAAACCATCCCACCCTGACAGGAGGCAGTGCCCGTTTTGTTTTGAGCATTTTTTCACAAGTCTCTGGTTACTCATTCTTGCGTGCAGACTATGTCCAGTTCCGCACTCTGCCTTGAGGATCCAATGATGTACAGGGTCCTTCCCTCCACTCCCCTTAGATAAAGTGGGAATCTATTTCCTGGGAATGTTGCCTGGTTTCACATGTGGCCCAAATCCCAGGCTAAGCCTACTGTACCTCTTGTCTAGGTGTCCTTTCTGCAATGTAATGTTGGCACAAAGGAGAGGATTTGAGAAGCCTGGCCAACATCACGCTATGACATGGCTCCCCGGAAAGGAAGAGGGGGGTGGTTCATGACACCTTTTCTGACATCATCCAACTCTATATTGCTGATTGCCCGTTAATCTGTATTAAATGGTTACTGGATAGGGGTGTTAAAGTGTGGCTGATAACAGCAAAGGTGGGGGCCATTTCCATCGGGAGTGGAGGGTGTTGCTTCGCTCCTGTTGCTGCTGGGTCGATTTTGACTCACAGCAATCTCACATGTGTCAGGGTAGAACTGGGCTCCATAGAACCTCAAGGGCTGGGACCTGAGAAGTAGAGACCAGGTCCTTCTTCCAAAGTGTTGCTGGGTGGATTTGAACCTCCAGCCTTTTGGGTAGTTAACCAAGTTCAACCTACTTGCAGCACCTGGACATTTTATACACACCTTCAGTGGCTGCTTACTGAGCCCTCCCTTTCTCGTCTTCCCATCATTTACCAGACAGTCTCAATTTAACTCTATACCAGCCTTTGAATCCATTGACCAGAAGCATCTCAATGCCCATGATGTTACATCCTTCTGTCCTATAAATCCATCCCAGCCTCATTCATTCTCCCCGTAGTGAGGTAGAAAGAGGGCTTCACAAGCAGTGGGCAGTGGACCTGGGTTGCCCTCTCACTCTGACCATCAGATTCCTGGGTGACCAGCGGGAAGTCTCTGCTCTCTCTGAGCTTCATCCCATTCATCCCATCCATTGTAAATTAGGGAGTTGAGTTGAAAATTTTGAGGGCACATCCTGCTTGAAAGTTCTACCGGGCTGGTTGCCCAGGTCCAGAGACTCAGTTGCTGCACACTGATATTAGCAACCTGTCTAGCTGGCTCTAACCACAACCATGGCTTCAAGGGGCCACCCACAGGAGAGCCCAATTAATTGCATTTTTTCCTGAGATCCCATTACCCATTTAGATGGAGCCTTCGTGGGATAAATGACCTTGGTCTGATACAGGATTGAAAGATGAGGCTTCTAGGTTAGAATTCACTCAAAGCAGCGGTGAGGATGGTGAAGGACCAGTCACCACTGCACTATGTTGTACACAGGGTTGCTGTGACCCAGAACCAACAACTTAGCAACACTTATCATGGGCGTGCAACCGCAGGATTGTGTTTTGGTGGTGGAAGTCTTGCCTGGTACTTCCTGAACATTGACTTTTTCCTCTGATCGTTAGGCATCATAGTTCCCTGTTGGATGGAGGCAGTGGTGAGCCTATAACTTTTAAAAACAACAATCTTGATCTGATTGGAAAATGGCCTGAGGAACTTACCTTGCACCAGGGACTGGGAGATTTTATTTAGTGGTGCTTCCTCGTTTATAGCTGGTGCATTTGAGGCGGCTTCAGTGAGACGGCTCCTGTAGGCTACGTGAGAGGCAGTGGTGTGTCTGAAACCTCCTCCACAGAGCTGCTGTGACCATTCAACGGGACTTCCTGTGCCAAAAGCGCCTGGCACATGCTCAAAGAAATAAACAAAGCAACATAGTACTCGCTTTGAACACGCAGCTCCTTTGTGCCAGGTTGAGTAGGCACAGCTCTGGAGGCCTTTGCCCAGCAAAGGGCTGCCCTCAGGGAAGACGATAACACTTTCGCAGGGGCGGCCCCTAAAGAAACAGACTAATACTCTCCTAGGAAATACTTTCTTCAACTTTAAGGTGTGAGATGATGGAACATTTCAGATGATAGCTGTATGACTCGACCTTACCTTTAAGTCCCTGGGCTTGCTGACCTAAAGAGTCTGTGTTTCTTTAGCCTAGCCTTTATAAGCACTGGAAGCTGAGCTCATGGCTAGACCCGAATAGGGCTCATTCAGTGTTCGCTGAATGTATGAATGAGTGGATGGGTGAATGCATACATGAGAGAAAGGAGTGAAATCTTTTATATCATTAAATTATGATCCCTAAGATCCTAGTCAAGGACCCCTGATGGCATAGTGGTTCATGTGCAGTGCTGCTAACTCCAAGGTCCTAAGTTCAAACCCACCAGCCACTCCCCTTGGCGAAAGATGAGGTTTCTGCTCTCATAAGGATGCAAAGCCTCAGAAACCCACAGGAGCAGTTCTACTTTGTCCGCTGCAGTCCGTATGAGTCAGCGATGACTCAGTGGCAGTAAGAAGATCCCAGTGCTTTGAACTTTCAGTTTCATGGCCACCTCTTCACCTCCCCAGTTAGTTTCTCTGACACAAAACTTGAGTTTTTGGATGTCCGTCTGTCTGTCTGTCTGTTTAGTGTACCCTCATGACATTTCCCTTTGCACACACACAGGAGAACATTTCAAAATAATTTTGAAAATGTTTTCTTCTCAATTCCAGGTAAGTTCCACTTTGAAATTTAAAAAAAAGGGCTTTTAAAATCAATAAAATGTTTAAATAAATAAATAAATAAAAATAAAATAAATATATATATGGTCTGTTAAAATCTAAGAGTTTGTGGCTGCATTCACCCCCACACCCCCTGTATCCTTGGCCCTCCTTCTCTCAATAGCAGAAGCCAAGCTTTCCAGTTGAGCGCATAGCATTGTAAGACAAGCACACCACTTACTCAGTCTCCACTTAAACGATATGTGGCCATGTGACTAAGTCTGCTCATGATGTAAGTAGAATTGGTCATCCAGTCAGTTCTAACTGGTGCATAGTGGACCCAGTCCTATGCTGCTCTCACAACCGTTGTCATGTTTGAACTCATTTTTTCAGCGACTGTGTCAATCCACCTCACTGTAAAATGCCCTCTAGTTGGCTGTCCTTTTATTCTCCCAAGCAAGATACTCTTCCCCAGGGTCTGGCCTCTCCTGATAATATGCCCACAGTACATGAGATGAAGTCCTGCTATCCTCACTTCTAAGGAACATTCTGGCTGTATTCTTCCAAGTCAGATTCAGTCTTTCATCTGGAAGTGCATAGCATATTTAATATTCTATATAAACTCTGGATGTTGGAGAATGATGGTGGATTATCGTAACCTTAAACAGGTGGTGACTCCAATTACAGCTGATGTTCCATATGTGGTTACATTGCTTAAGCAAGTTAATACTTCTCCTGTACTTGATATGCAGCTATTGATCTGGCTAATGCCTTCTTCTCAATAACAGTTTTGAAGGACCACCAGAAGCAGTTTGCCTTCACCTGGCAGGGGCAGCAATACACTTTCACAACCCTCCCCCAGGGGTACATCAAGTCTTCTGCCCTGTGCCATAATTTAGTCCGAAGGGATCTTGATCACCCGTCTCTTCCATAAAAATGTCACACTAGTCCATTATAGCGAGGACATTATACTGATTGGACCCACTAAGGGGGATGTATCAAAGACTCTAGATTCATTAGTATATCTGCATGCCAGAGAGTGGGAAATCAATCCAATGAAGATTCAGACACCCTACACCTCAGTAAAATTTCTAAGGGTCCAGTGGTGTGGGGCATGTTGAGACATTCCTACTAAAGTGAAGAATAAGCGATTGCATCTAGTCCTCCACACTCCCCCACCCCTTCAACAACTAAACAGGAGGCATAATGCCTAGTAGGCCTCTTCAGATTTTCAAGGCAAAATATCCCTCATTTGGGTGTGTTGCTCCCACTTACTTATCAAGTGATGTGAAAGGCCGCCAAATTTGAGTGGGGCCCAGAACAAGAAAAGGCACTGCTACAGGATCAGGCTGCTGTGCAAGCTGCTTTGCCACTGGGACCATATGAACCAGCTGACCCAATGGTGCTAGAGGTGTCAGTCGCAGACAGAAATACAGTGTGGAGTCTTTGTCAGACCCCTATTGGTGAATCACAGCATGGACCCTTGGGATTTGGGAGTAAAGTTCTGCCACTCTCTGCAGACAACTACTCCTTTTTGAAAAACAACTATTGGTCTTTCACTGGGCCTTCATTGGGACTGAAAAACCTCACTCTGGGCCACCAAGTCACCATGAGGCCTGAACTGCCCATCATAAACTGGGTATTCTCTGACTCACAGAGTCATGGAGTTAGATGTGCACAGCAACCCTCCATTGTTAAATGGAAGTGGTATATAAAAGATCAGCCTACAGCAGGACCTGAAGGTACAAATAAGCTGCATGAAGAAGTGGTCCAAATGCCACTGCTGTCCCAGGACCTTCCTTCTCACAGTCTGCACCTTTGGCCTCTTGAGGAGTTCCTTATGATAAGTTGACTGAGGAACAGAAAATCCATGTTTAGTTGACTGATGGCTCTGCATGATATGCATGTACCCCTCATAAGAGGACAGCAGCAGCACTTTCTGCGATCTCCCTAAAGGACAGTGGTGAAAGGAAATCTTCCCAATGGGCAGAACTTCAAGCAGTACACCTGGCTGTTCAGTTTGCCTGGAAGGAGAAATGGCCAAATGTAAAACTGTATCTTGATTCATGAGCTAATGAATTGGCTGGATGGTCAGGGAATCAGAAGGAACATGATTGGACAATTGGTGACAAGGAGGTGTGGGGAAGAGATATGTGGATAGGCCTCAATGAATGGGCAAAGAAAGTAAGGTAATTGTGTCTTATGTGAATGCTCACCAAAGGGTTATCTCTGAAGAGGAGGATTTTCACAATCAAGGGGATAAGATGACACACACTGTGGAAACTAGTCCTTCTCTTTCCTCCACCACCCATGTCATTGCCCAATGGACACATGAACACAGTAGACATTGTGGCAGGGATGGAGGTACTGCATGGATATAGCAACATAGACTTCCACTCACCAAGGCTGACTTGGCCAGTGGCACTGCTGAGTGCCCCATCTGCCAGCAACAAAAGCCAACATCGAGTCTAAGATATGGGACCATTTCTTGAATAGATTAGCCAGCAACCTAGTGATAGGTTGATTACACAGGACCACTTCTATCATGGAAGAGGCAGTATTTTATTCTTACTGGAATAGACACCTACTCTGGTTATGGATTTACCTGTCCTGTACAAAATGCTTCTACCAAAGCTGCCATTCATACTTACAGAATGCTTTATCTGTCGACTTGGCATGCCACATAGCATTGCTTCAAATCAAGGAACTCACTTCACAGCAAATGAAGTGCAGCAATGGGTCCTTTCCCCTGGAATTCAGTGGTCCTACCATGTTCCTCATCATCCTGGAGCAGCTGGCTTGATAGAACGATGGGATGGCCTCCTAAAGGCACAATTATGGCACCAGCTAGATGGCAACACCTTGCAGGATGGGGGCAATGCTCTTCAGGAGGTTGTATATGCTCTAACCAGTGGCCAAAATGTGGTGCTGTGTTTCCAATAGCCACAATTCATAGGTCAAGGAATCAAGAGGTGGAAGCCACCAGAGTGGCACCACTCATTATTAGTCCAATTATCCACTTGAAGCATTTTTGCTTCCTGTCTAAGCAACCCTATGCTTTTCAGACCTGGAGGCCCTAGTCCCAAAGGAAGGGACTATCCCAACTGGAAATACTGCACTGATTCTACTGAGCTGGCACCCAAGAATGCCCTCTGGCTATGTGGGGCTCCTCATGCCTTTGGATAAACAGGTAAAGAAGAGTGTCACTGTACCGAGTGGTGTGAATTATCCTGACTGCCAAGGAGAAATTGGACTGGTGCTACATAATGGAGGTAAAGAACAGTATGTCTGGAATCCAGAAGATTCTCTAGGCCGTCTCAGTACTACTATGCCCTGTGAGTAAATGGTAAACTACAGTAACTCAATCCTGACAAGACTTCTAATGAGCCAGATCCCTCAGGAATGAAGGTCTGGGTCACCCCACCAGGAAAAGAATCATGATAAACTGAGGTGATGACTGAGGGCAAAGGAAATACAGAATGGGCAGTGGAAGAAGCTACTTCTACCTATCAGTTACAACCATGTGCTCAATTGCAAAAGCGAGGTTTTTGATTGTCAGTGTTTCTTCTTTATATGTGCTTATTGAACATCTTTCCCTTGTTCATGCATAATATTACCAGTTGCAAATAGGTTCAGTGTGTCTTATTGTATATGTATGCTAGCTATCTGATGTTGGGTGTAAGCATAATTTCATTAATGTTTGGAAATTACGTGTGGCTAAACAATTGTGTTTAAAAAAATAAGTGCGTATAACTGGCAAGGGGTGGACTGTGGTCGTTTTATTGTGACAAATAAGCTTCCAAAAGAACATGTGTGCAGGTTTTAATTAGGTTGCAGCTTGATTGGAGGGCTATGAGATAAATGGCTTTCCAAGGCTGGCCCCCCGTCTCTTCTTTCCTGGTGATTGGACCAGTGTGCTGCTGCTTGAGCTAATTCTTTGCCTCAACTGTGTGCTGCACTACCTGTGAGCTGAGTCAATTCATGGATCATGTCTCTAGAGCTTGAGGCTCCCCCCCGAGACCTGATTTGCCACACTGCTGGGTTGTACATTGCTTGAGCTGGTAGAGCATGTCACAGTGTGTACATTACTTGAGTTAAAGATCCCACAAGGCCTGTTTTTCTCCCAGAGCTACTGCTTGTTGCTGCCCCCAACTGCTGCCTGCTGCCTGCAGACAGACTCTGCCTATCTTGCCTGAGGGCAAACTCTGCTTTCTACTTCCTTGACCTTGTACCAGCAGCCTGCATGAGTTGAAGGACCTTCAGTATATTAACTGTTGCATGAAAGTGAGTTTAACTGAGCCCTCTGTACTGATATGTTGATTAATTAGCTGTTATAGTCCTTTTCGCTGTATAAACTTATCATCTATATATAAAATCTTAATTTTTCTGGTTTTATTTCCTAGACAACCCTGCCTAAGACAAATACCACAATTCAAATGCATAAATGATTCTTCAGTTTTTCTTATTCACTGCTCAGCTTTCAAATGCATAGAAAACTACTGAAAATACCATGGCTTAAGTCAGACACAATTCCGTCAGACATCTTTCCTTGTTAACACTTAAAAGAAGTCTTCCACAGCAAATTTGTCCATTGTTTGACTTCTTGACTGCTGCTTCCATGAGTATTGATTTTGAATCCAAATAAAACAAAATCCTTGATGACTTCAATCTTTTCTGTGTTTATCATGATGCTTCTTATTAGTCCAGGTGTGGAGATTTTTGTTTCCTATTATAAGGTATGATCCACTCTAAATCTTTGATTTTCATCAGTAAGTTGTCTGGTTCTCAGAACTTTCACGTACCAAGGTTATATCATCAGATTGTTGATGAATCTTCCTCCAATCCTAAAGAAGCATTCTTCTTCCTATAGTCTTGCTTCTTAGGTTTGCTCACCATACAGATTGAAAAAGTATAGTGAAAGAATATAATTCTGATGTACACCTTTCTTGATTTTAAACCTCTTAATGTCCTGTTGCTCTGTTCCAATGCCTGCCTCTTAGTCTATACACAGGTACTATACGACCACAATTAAGTGTTCTGGAATTCCCATTCTTGTCAATATTTTCCATAACTTGTTATGATCCACATGGTCAGATGGCTTTGCATAATTAATTAAACATAAGTAAATATCTTTCTGATAGTCTCTGTTTAAGGCAAGATTTATTTGATGTTAGCAATGATATCCCTTGTTCCGTGTCCACTTCTAAAGCTGACTTGAATTTCTGGCAGTCCCCTGTCAATGTACTACTGCAGCCATTTTAAAATTAACTTTAGCATAATTCTACCTGCTTGCAATAATGTCCAATAAATTCCACATGCCATTGAATTATCTTTCTTTGGACTGAGTGCAAGCAAATATCTCTTCAAATTGCTTGCCCAGGTAGCTGTCTTGTAAATTTTTTGCAAAATGATCTATCTTGAAAAATAAACACTTTTACTATTATTATTTGCATATTCTTTTGATCTTTTTTTTAATGTAGATCATTTCATTGGGGGCTCTTACAACTCTTGTTACAATCCAGACATCAGTTGTATCTGACATATTATTAGATATATTGCCATCATTCTTTTCTAGACATTTACTTTCCTTTGAGCCCTTGGGATCAGCTCTTTTTCAAAACCTCCCTCCTCCTCCATGGCCCCTTGATAGATTATAGATTGTTATTATTTTCATATATCACACCAACTGCTGTCTCCCTTCCCCTCCAGTTTCTGTTGTACTTCTGCCCTGGATGAAGGTGGGTGGTTATGTGCCATTCATTGGGGGCCATTCATCCCTCCCCCAGCTCCCCGTACCCTTTTGGTATCAATATTCCCATTCCTGTTCTTGCTATCTTTTCTTGATGCTTTCTGCATTGTTCGATTTGTTGCCCATGCTGGGCGGTATCAGGTCCATTTTGCCTCATATGAACTCTGAATACAACAGAATAAAACATTGCTCAGGCTTGTGCCATTCTCAGTCATTACTATATTTGAGACCAGTGTTGAAGCCACTGTGGCAATCCCTAACATTGAGGTTCTTCTTCATTTCCACTGATCCTCTACTTTGCTAAACAAGCTTTCTTTCTCCAGATAACATGCCCAAAGTACATGCCACCCTGGCTTTGAAGGAGTATCCTAGCTATACTTCTCCCAAGACAGCTGTGCTAATTCTTCTGGAAGTGCATGGTATATTCAACAGTCTTCCCCAACACCATAATTCAAATGTATCAGTGTTTCTTGGCTCTACCTTATGTGTTTTCCAGTGACATCTGAGGCAATTGAAAACACCATGGCTTGCGTCAAGCTCATCTTAACATTCAAAGTGACATCTTTGCTCTTTAACTCTTTAAAGAGGTCTCTGCTTAATAAATTCTTCAATTTCTTGATTGCTGCCTCCTTAGGTGTTGATTATGGATCCAAGTAAAAAGAAAAAGACATTATTTACAACCAGTAATTTACTGTGCTGATCATGATGTTTCTTATTGGTACTATTTTCAGGATTTTGTTGTCTTCCTGTTGAGGTGCAATCCATACATAAAGCCGTAGTCTTGCCTATGGAATCCTTCAGTATTGCAACTCAAGGCTGGAACTTTTTCTCCAGTTCTTTCAGCAGGAGAAATGCCAGCATATTCTTCCCTTTTCCTGTCATAAGTCTAGGCCTTCACACGTTTCACTTTAATACTTAGTCTTCTGGGGTTGACTTTTGAAATCTTCTTTTCAAATCGTTTACTTCTTATTTTATTCTGCTCACTTTAGCTATTCTACTTTTAAGAGCAAGTTTTAGATTCTCTACCCACACTCATTTTGCTTTTCTTTCTTTCCTCCTTTTTTAAAAAAAATTGGGGGCTCATACAACCCTTATCACAATCCATACATATATCCATTGTGTCATGCACATTTATACATTTGTTGGCATCATCATTCTCAAAACATTTGCTTTCCACTTGAGCCCCTAATATCAGCTCCTAATTTTCCCCCTCCCCCCTTGCTCCCCCATCCCTCATGAACTCTTGATAATTTATAAATTATTATTATTCTGTCATATCTTAGACTGTCTGACATCTCCCTTCACCCACTTTTCTGTTGTCCATCCCCCAGGGAGGAGGTTATATGTAGATCCTTGTAATCAGTTCCTCCTTTCTACCTCACCCAACCTCCATCCTCCTGGTATTTCCACTCTCAGCACTAGTCCTGAAGGAATCATCTGTCCTGGATCCCCTGTGTTTCCAGTTCCTATCTGTACTAGTGTACATCTTCTGGTCTAGCCAGATTTTATAGGTAGAATTGGGATAATGATAGTGGGGTGGGGGGCAGAAAGCATTTAAAAACTAGAGGAAAGTTGTATGTTTGATCATTGATACCCTGACTAGCTCATCTCCTCCCCGTGACCCTTCAGTAAGGGGGTGTCCAGTTGCCTAGAGATGGGCTTTGGGTCTCCACTCTGTGCTTATCCTCATTTACAATGATATGATTTTTTGTTCTTTGATGCCTGAGACTTTTTCTCTTTTCATGTATGATGTCCTTGATGTCATCAAACAACTGGACTGGTCTTTGGTCATTAGTGTTCAAGGCATCAAGTCTATTTCTGAAATTGTCTCTAAATCCAGTCATGAGATGCCCGATGCCATACTCAGCTCTCATAATAAGCTGGCCTTAATTTTCTTTGGCTTTAAATTAAATTTGCATATAAGCAATTAATGGTCTGTTCCAAAGACTGACCCTGGTCTTATTCTGACTGATGATGTTGAATTTGTCTATCATCTTTTCCCACAGGCATAGTATAGTCATTTTGATCACTGTCTGTTCCATTCAGCGAGGTCCATGTGTATGGTCACCATTTACTTTGTTGAAAATGTATTTTCAATAAATAAACTGATGGGCCTGTAAAATTTTGTCATGTGATCCCTCAGGTCATTCCTATCATCCAGATTCCAGATTGTTTTGGAATTATTTCTCACATGAATTTTTGTTTGCATGCCCCATACGATGAGACGCTATCATGCACTGACAAATATCTCCTTTGGCCAAGATCAGATTGACTTTGGGTTATTGCATTTCAAGAGGGACCACTGCAGGTGGAAGTAGTTATGAGGACACCGCTGGCCCAGAGGAATTTTAATTTTCCACAGGCCTGGAACAGAATAAGAGGCTTCAAGCTAGATCAATTCTGGTTTCTAGTATCTAGCCAACCCCAAAAGATGGTGACCCATTTTTTCTTTCATTATTAAACAGTGTGGGAAGTCAAAATATTGCCATGAATGATATTGGAGAGTATTTCAATCTGGACAATTCCTTGTTACAAAGATTACGGCTATAATACAAGTAGACGTTGTGGAGCTGGATAATGTCCCAGTGTCTATAGTTTTGTCACAATTAGAAAAAAGTTACATGAATAACAATGACCACAAAGAAGAAGAAAATATTTAGAATTGAAGATGGTGTCAATTGTACAACTCTTCTTGATATGATTGAATTACTGAACTCAATATGGAATGTGGTTAAAGTGCTAATAAAACGGTTTGGTTTTGTTTTTGTAAAGAATGCTGCTATCTATAAAAATGTAGGCAGGAATAGAAAATATCTTAGTATTGACTCAAACATCAGATGTCAAGGTTACATTTGAATATTTCCAGGGTAGAAAATCATAGGTATTTACATTCATTAGGACTAAGCCCCACTGTGTAAGTATAAGTAAAATTTAACAATTGATCTCTTGTGTTGAAAGAGTACAGACTAATCTTGTTACAGATATGTGTCATAGTACTAATTTTTTTAAGTTTGGAGGGAATTGTTTCATGATTAATGCATTCATTGACGCCAAGCAATCAGCCACCAGGACCCTTCTCGAAGTTGTTCTGTTTGTCTGGCTTCCCTTCTACTACAAAATATCTTCATTCAAATCCTGCATGTGTCCTTGCTTTTAACTAGAGTTCCTGAAAGTTCCCACTAACACTATTGCTCATATCACATTGGCCAGAATGTAGTCATGTGATCACAACTACTAGTTCATAGGGGAATTTGGGAACTTTGGTCTTTAGGTTGAACAAAAATTTCCCCAGTTAAAAATTTGGGCCTGTTCCTGAATAGAAAGGGAGAAGAGGTTCTGTGTTCTGCTGTAATCTGACCCACAGTTATGAATGACTAGCTAAAATTAAAATGAACAGTTCACAACCAGCTCTACGATGGAGTCAATGGCCTAGGGAAGAAACACTGCTGCTCTGAGCCTCAGGTTGGGATCTCAGTAGCTATTGCCTCCGTGGTAGCTCTGTGATCTCCTTCCACCAGCTTTTGGACTTCAGCTACGGTTTCTTCATCGGTTGAGGTGAGCAGTCTTCCTTCACTTGGCTCATCTTGGAGGCTTCTCGACTTTCTTGAAAACATTTGATCCATCCAAAAATTGTTGGGTTTTGTAGCATTCCCGTAAATGGCATAAAGCTTCAATGATTTGGGAAGATGACCACTTGAGTTTTGTTAAAAACTTGATATTCGTCCTGATCTGAAGATGGCTTTTTTCCATGGTACAGTAAATATGCATTCTCTTCCTTTGGAAGATGCCCTACAGAGACTATGATAAGGGTACTACCGAGAGGATTTGCCCGCTGTCCCCGCTGATGGTGCAGACAAGTTTACCCCAGTCTTATGTGGCTGAATGGGAGCCCAAGGAGCAACATCTTTTGACTTACCCTCTTACATGCTGTGAGGTTATTAAGTTCTGCCAAGGGACAGAAGGGACATTTTCTACTCTTGCAAAGAAATCCTGGAGGCACAAGCACTTAAAACCCATGAACCGTCAGCTGGTCTCTTTAGCCAGTCCAAACTCTACAAGGATCTGGCATATACGTATGCACTGGTCACCATGTAGCTGACTCAATTCTGCGTATTTTGGATGCTCAATCACAGCACCCTGATGGCAAATTTCTTCTTCAAGGCTTTCATTACTTTCTTTTTGTCATAATCATCAGGGATCCCTTGGACAGTGGTAAGGGTCTTCCTACTGGTGTGCTGTTGGATTATGGTTATATGGTTATAATCCTCTGTCCCCACAGAAAGCAGCTCATCACCCTTTTTGGGATCAGCAAGGGGGTCAACAGACTGGAGGTTCTAGAGAGCAGGCATTCTCTTCTAATCCTCCTTCACAGCCTGAAGGAGAAAGTGGCTGAGCTGGTCGGATTGTTGGGTAGCTAATGAGGTTTGAAGAGGCTCCAGGAGGCAGATTCAGTAGTGTCCCCATGGCTCAGTAATGGGAGCCCAAGGATATAAATCTTTACCAGAATAGAAACCCCCTTTTTTCTCCTGCAGAATGACTAGCGGTTTCAAACTTCTGCCCTCAAGGTTAGCAGCCCAATTCATAGTCCACTACACCTCAGAATCCAGGACACATAAGAACCTCTAGTGGCTCTCTCTGGTAAGCACTTGGATGCCAAATACCAGGTGGGTAGTTCAAACACACCAGCTATGCCAAAGCAGAAAGATGAAGCGGTCTACAAGTCACTGTAAGTTAGAATTAACTCAATGGCAGGGCGTGCCACTGGACCAGGTATTTCTAGTTACAGACCAGGGCAAATCCAATGCTCCCAGTTGAACTATCCAATATCTAGAAAATAAAGTAAAAGTCCTTGATGTTTGCCTTCATTCTTCTCTAACCACACAACACATCACTACTTGCTTAGATACGGCCCTTTTTCGCATGACTTAGGGCACTGATACAGTGTTGAGGCTAAGAATTCAGACTCGGGAACAAGATGGCTTCAAGGCCCATTCCCTGTTTTCTACTTTATAATCTGTGTGACTTTCAGAAAATTAACCTCTGTTTCTTATCCTGAAACACCAAGGTCATGACATGTGTCTCTTTATGGGAGCATTAACTTTAAGAAATGCATATAAAAGCACAGATTCGGAAATAGAACATTTCGTAAACACGATCACCACTGTCTTAGATGATGTTGAGTCGGGTCTGCCTCACAGCAACTCTCCGCACCACAGCAGTCAGGGTGTCCTCAGTAAGAATCAATCCATAGCGCAAGGAAACTGTTAGTCTTCTACTTAGTCCCCTTCTTCCACTAAACTTTCCATTTGGCTTTATTTTCAACTTTGTTCCTAAATTGCCCCCATTTCCTGAGTCCTGTCATGTCTCCCTTACTAGCTTTACACTGTGAATTGTTTCCGTTGCCATCTAGTAAGTCTCCTACTTTCTCCCTTTGACCTTCCCTGCCTTCTACTTGTCTAATATCTACCGTTCAGCTGGCCTTCTGGGTATTGCTATGAGGCAAATATTTATGTGCATTTACGTGCAACCCTCAGAGAGCTGAGGGGGCACACCTCTCTCTCTGGCGGCTGTTGCCAGCTATACCAGTGATCTCCTGAAACCAGGGTGGCAGCTAGTGGAGTACCACTCACAGCTCTGTGAGAAGTATGGAATCAAGGTCACGGGGTTCAACCTGGGGAATGTGGAGGTGGAGGCCACTGTGATCCCCTGGCTTTCTGGATGGCCTGGGTCAACTTCTTGTGTTGTTTCATACAGACCCCTGTGTATGGAGCGTGGAAGATGACACCCATATGGGCGCAAACAAATGGTTCCAAGAGCTTGTTGTTGTTGTGACATTGTTGTTGTGTGATGTGGGTTGTGTCCAACTCATAGTGACACTATGGCCAATAAGAAAAAAGGGTCCAGGTTCTATGTCCCCCTTGGCAGCATTGCTACGTCTGAGCCCATTGTCGTAGCCATTGCATCAGTCCATCTTGTTGAGGGTGTTCCTACTTTTTGCTGACCCTCACCTTGCCCAAGTTGCATTTGTCCGGGTGTTTGATTTCTTGATTGCTGCTTCCATGGACCTTGATTGTGGATCCAAGTAAAATGAAATCCTTGAGAAGTTAACTCTTGCTCCATTTATCACAAGGTTGTTTATTGATCCAGGTGGGAAGCATTTGATTTTATTTTTGTCCGGGAATAATGAGTATTGAGGAGTGTAGTCTTTGATCTTCATGAGTCAGTGCTTCAAGCCGTCTTCGCTTTCAGCAAGTAAAGTTGTGGTGTCTACGTACAGTGAGTGAAGAAGATGTCGCATGGGAAGACTAATTGACATCATGCGATAAGCATATGGCACGGCCCTATGTGAAGAGGCTGTGAAGTGATGCAATACACTCAATATTCGGCCCCAGAGGAGTTCTGAATGCTACCAGCCATGGCTGCCAATCATATCTAGTTCCAACTTTGAACACAATGAACGCCCTCCTATTGCGTAACTGATTTCTTTATTTCATGCATTTACTAATTCCTTCAGTCAATAAAGACTTGTTCTTTCACTGCCATGAGCCTGTTGAATGCTTTCCTGCCCCTGGTAACCAAATATCTTTTGTGTTAAATTCAGAAATGATGGTGACAATCTTTAGTTCAAAACCCAACAGTTAATCATCTTCTATAGAGAAAAAAATAAGAAAATGTTACTAATACAGTGCTTCAAGCACCCCAATGATTTGGGCCAAATTGATCTTATCAGGCTCATTCATTCATTCATCTAGTCAGTCCATCAACCATTATTTATGGAGTGCCTACTATATCACTACTGGTGTTTTAGGCACAAGTGAATAAAATAGACCCCTCAAACAATCTACATTAGCATTTTTAATCATCATCCTGTCTCAAATAGAACTCCCATTTCCTATGAGGGTTTTTCTCTAATACCACTCCACTTAACTATTTCCTTTTTCTGGCCCATGCAATTTTGTTTTTCACACACACCCCATCCCCACCCACCATTTTCTTCTATGATGACAAAGATTTCCTTTCATAATCTCATCTACGACCACGAGTGCAGCTACAGCAGGGGATGTTAACCAAGATCGATCCTGCACCCACCCTTCAGTCTCACCACCCCAGGTGCACGGCGGGCGTGAGAAAGGCCGTAGTCAGCCCCTGAGAGGTCAGGGCTCTCCATCTGTGCAGTCGGGCTATTCGCAGTATCTGCAACCCTTGCCTCCACCCTTCTCCGGGCTAACTCAGGCACGGCATGGTTCAGACCTGGGGTTGGGATCCTGGCCCTACTCTTTACAGGAGCCCTGCTTGACAGGGCAGATTTTGCCTCACAGAGTCACAATGGCATCATCTGTCAAGTGTGGCTACTTTATCCGGGTGCGGAGGTGATTGCACGAGATGAGCAATGGGAAGCCAAGCGTGTGGCCTCCAGCAAGGTCTCCGCCGCCATTACTCTTATTTTGCTGCTCAGCCTGTCGGGAGAACTGCAGGACTAGCTCCTCTCACCAGCTGCCCTCTCCGGACCGTGCTATCTTCTTCCTAAGCGTGTCCATTGCCCTGGGCTTACCTGACAGCAATAGCTTGTCATTGAACATTTACATATTTATCTCCTTCCGAAAGTGGACGCACTAGGTGCCGTAACCTACTGATATTTGTCCTCCCAGCACTGTGACTGTCTTTGCAAACGCTCGATAGTGTTGACTGAATGAAAGAAGGTACCGGATGTAACTCCAGCACCAGCCTTTTTCGCAAGGGGAGGTTTGGGGCCACCTCTTAGCCCCACCCACTATCCACTTCTGGCCACTCCCTACCTCAGATTGGGTTAGGACGGCCCGCTCTGTTTTCCACGCCAGCGGATAGGTCTGCATTTCACTATTACATTTACCCGGTCAGTGTCTTGTCCCCTGACCGTACTAGTTTGCAAGCTCCCAGAGAAAAGTCGCTCGATGGGGCCTGTCCCACTGTTTGCTTGCTGAGCTTGCAGAGCTGGAGCAGCGCTGAGAAATGGAAGAGCAAGGAATGCAGTCATGGCCCTGAGGAGAACACAAGGGTGGCCCAGGCCCACTGTCACTGTCAGTCATCCTCCAGACCCCTGTATCTGCGCAGCCCCAATTCCCCACTCTGTGTGGCAGAGCTTTGGTATCTGGCCCACTGAATGGCCACCAGGGAAAGCAGACGGACCGGGGAGCCCCTGGGAATGATGCCCTGGGATCCCCTTCCATCGCATGTCTATCTTGAGTGCGCCATCAGGAAGCTGTCTCCAGCAGCAAGCTCATCTTCCCTCCACTTGTGGACATGTTGAAAGATCACACATATGTTTTCAGTGAAGTCACCGGCCATCAGGGGAGGCCGGCAGCAACAGCTGGTGGGGCTGAGTTACTCGGAGGCATTGAATCTTTTGGCCTCAGACTGGGAAAGCAGTTTGAGGTAGGGAGAGACTCATCTAAAGAAAATGAGGCGGGGGGGGGAGAAAGAGAGAAAAGCAACAAGGAGAAATTGTATGGCTTGCAGCAGCTGCTGCTGTTACTAAAAGCGAAGAGAACAGGAGGAGGGGCCTGCATGCCCACGGATGAAAGCGAGGGCTGTTATCAGCAGCCAGGGTGGCCAGGACCCAGCCTCCTGGGAGAATATGATTTCCTTTGTGGAATGAGATACCAGGAGCTTTCCAACTCCTAGCAAATCAGCCTAGGAATTCTTGGGGGGAGGGGGGAGAGTTTCCCTCAGCTCCAGAATGCTCCGGCTCGTGAACAATGTCAATATCACTCCTGGGAGGTTAGCAATCACAGAGGAGCCTATGAACAGCCAGGACACCCTGAACAGTCATTACAGTCTTGACAAGATACAGGCAGCAGGGCGGGACAGCCGCTGAGCATGTCACTTAGGGATGGCTAGGGAGATGCTGTCCGGCCAACCAGCTGCTCTCACTCCAAGGGCTCCCGCGAAATGCCCCATGTCACATGACACAGCTTCTCCAGCAAAGCCAGGCAAGAGACAGCACGGGACCGGAGAGGCTCTCGACACTCCCAGAGCTCCTGCTGGGCTTCAAGGGCTACATGTTTAGCTAAGATGTCACCACCTTAGAATGTGTGTATATGAGTCATTAAAAAGAAGCCACCCTTCAAAGAGTGAGATCC
>NW_022103896.1:13422055-13423103 GCF_000313985.2 Echinops telfairi
TGAGCTTTATCTCTTGCCTATACCATGCACATGTTCCAGTCCAGTCCAGAGTGGGAAGTGACACTGGGGACATGATAGTGGGGGTTGAGGAGGCCTCAAGGCTATAAATACTTATGGAAGCAGACAGCCTCCTCGTTCTCCTGACGGTGAACCATGGGCTTGAGCTCCCAACCTTTGGGCTTGCAGCCCTCAGTTTAATTCACAGCGCCACTAGACCTCCTTTTGTCAGCGTTCATCAAGACTCCCTTCCTTTCCGGAGTTCTTTCTACCTTCTCCCAGCAATCTTTCCTTCTGACTTTACTCACTCTGACCCCGTGCTTCTCGTTGGTGTTAATTCTGTGTGAATTTCGGTTCTGATGCATGGAAGGGCCTCCATGGGTTTCTATGTGCATCCATTTGTCCCCCACTCAAACCTTGTGTGCTTCTTATCCCCCATTGCCTGCTGAACTTAGGACCAATGTTTTTCACTTCCTTTGTTTTTGACTTAACAATGGGAACATAAAGACATCTGATGATCAAAGAAGCTACTATAAAGTTGGATTTTTAAAGTATCCACAAAAAGTGGTAAGTCCCAAGTGTTTAATCAGCATGGCTTAGCACGTCATCAGATGCTCACATCATACCTACTTGTGTTGGGTGTTGGTTCCTTTTGCCTTGAGGATCGTGTGAAGACAGTGGTTGCTGTGCCCAGAGGAATTTCCTTTATAAGCTTGTACAACCTGCCCATTGTGAAGAGCTGGTCAACTATACGGACCTGCCTCCTACAGATGAAGAAGGTAGAGCAAAGAAGACTCAAGGCCTTTGAATGATGGTGCTGGCAAAAAATATTGAAAGTCCCACAGACTGCGAAAAGAAAACATACCAACACTCTCATGGGAGAAGTACAGCCAGAATGTTCCTTAGAGGCAAGTACATTGAGACTTTGTCTCACTTAATTGGGACAGGTTGTCAGGAGAGACCCAGGCCTGGAGAAGGACAGTGTGCTTCATAAGTGGTGGGGCAGCGGGAAAGAGGAAGACTTTCAGCGGGATGGAGTGACACATGGCTT
>NW_022103896.1:13423899-13433521 GCF_000313985.2 Echinops telfairi
GCATACATCAATAGATAATAGTCTCTAAAATAAGAATACTGATTTATCAGAGTAAAATGGAAAGAAAATAGATTTCCCAATAAAAAAGTTTAGAATAGGGTCTTCCTTGATGTTAAAGATATCAATTGTGCAAGAAGACATAATAATCCAAAATATATTTACAAAAATTGTTCAACCAAAAATTATTTCCCTTACGAAATAATGCATTCTTTTAGAGAAAACCCAAGAAGTAGAAAAAAGTAGGAAGAACACCAAAATCTCTCCTTCCCTACAACTCTAAAGCAACAACTGCTTAAATGTACATCTGGAACACCATGGAAAACAATGTTTAAAAAGTAAAGAAAGACTAACTTTCCAACAGTCAACACGGTGCAGATAAGGAGTATTTGCTTTGAAAGCAAGCGAGTGATTCATCGTGGGAGGTATGCTAGCAAGGACTTAATGACTGCTGGGTACAAATCAGTCTAGACCAGACGGGATCATGTATTAGTATTTGAACTGTAGGACAGCGAATGCCTGTCCAAGTTTGGCATTACAGCCATCTGTATGGCCCAATAAATGGGTAGCATCCTGTCTGGTTCATTTATCGTGAAGTATTCAGAGACTCAGAGCCTAGACACAGGGTCTGACATGAAGTGAAAGAATGTAAGAAGCAAGAGAGGGAAGGAAGCAGACGAGGAGCAAGCCGGCACTCAGATATAGCCCTGTGTTGATTCTGTAGTCTAGCCCACCTCAGTTAGTACTCCCTGGCCAGTTCTTTCCCACCTTCCCTGTGTCAGGCCCTGGGATATTTGCACATATTAAAGATGTCCTCCTCTGGTATTACGTCTGTTATGAAGCTCTTGTTCATTTCAACAGTCTAAAATTAGTCCTGCCTTGAAGGGAGCAAGCACCCGGGCACTGAGGCTGGGGGCTAGCATCATTTGGAAAGCAACCGGTGGGCCTGAGTGTCCTGTGCGAAGCGCAGAGGTGTAGTGCGGCAGGAGGGGCTGTGAGCCTTGTGTCCATGAACTAGGAAGGCTCTGGAATGATTTCCCCATGACTGGGTAAGCTCAGTCAGATCTACATAGCCAGTTCTCCCGTCGACAAGCCCCTCCCTGTTGCCCCTACCAAGTTACTCCGTGGCTGGAGGGAGCACAATCCACGCTGTGCGGCCCAGCAGATGTTGCGGCTCTTTGTACCGACAGAGTCATTTCGACTTTATCAGGCCAGCTGGGGCTTGTTTTTGAGACTCAGGAAAGATAGGAAGCTCTCAAACAGGAAGCCGGGATAAGGGTGCAGGGACAAATCTGTAATTTTGCGCATGACTTTAGAGCCCAGGAATGTTCTGCCGCAGCACTGCATTGCTGCCGTAAACAAGCTTGAACTATAGAGTTAAGCCAATATGGCTGCTTGGCGTCAGTTCAGGCTCTTCAAGTTTGAGAGCTATCTTTTCTCTTGTTCCCAGAAAACTGCCTCCCACAGAGGGAGAGGAAGGTTTTGCCACCCCAGAGATCTTAAGAATCCCCTTATCAGTTCATGCGCTCCACTGCTCAACAAAAGCTTGGGAGTTCGAGTCCACCCAGAGGCTTTTTGGCGGAAAGCCTTGGCCACCTGCTTCCCCTAAACCAGCCATGGAAAAGCCTCTGGGACACAGCCTCTCTCTGACATACATCATGTCACTCCAAGCCCATCTTCTTTAGTTTCTACCCCAAGAAAGCCCTTTGCCACCTTTGAGTTCATATTGCCCACTTCCCGAGACTCTACCCCCAGATTGACCCACAAAAGTCGCAGCCCCAGGGCTGCCCGCACGCAGCTCCCCTCCCCTAGGACTCGCTCCCAGCTCCATCTTGCTCACCGTCACCTCCTTTGACCCTAGTGGCCCTCTCAGCTACAGGGAGACAGCTCTTTAGCCAGATAATGAAAATAGGCACAGAAGAATGCTCCATCTGGATTTCAATTTACTGACTTTCTTGGGTATTGCTGGGACAGTCAGGGCACCAGAAAAGGCATGCTTGGGCACAAGTATGGCAACCGTCCCCAAGCTCAGAGAAGAGCCTGTACAGTGTGTCACACATGGAATGATGGACAGAGGTGGCCCATCTCGAGTCAAAGGTGGTAAGCTTGAAACAGATGGACACTGTGGGTAATGAGGACAAAATGACCCCCATTGCACCTACTGAGCCAGGTTAGTCTCCTCCCTCTCACGTCCCTCTCCGTATAGAGACAACGCCTCGGGTATGAAGGAGATCGGTTCCTGGATGTGTCCTTACATTGACTGTAGAAGTCCGTCAGTTGGAACACCTGCTCATGGCTCATATGTAGCCTGCCTGACGTGAGTGTGGAAAGGCTCAAAGCCTTTTCAATCATTTGAGTGCTTCGCATGCAGTTTGCCCTTGAATTGCGGTGCTGGAGAAGAATTCTGAACGTTCCCTGGACTGCTAAAAGGACAAACAGGTGTGTCTTGGGAGAAGTAACATCAGAGTGCTCCTTAGAGACAAGGATGGTGACACTTAGTCTTACATAGTTTGGAAGTGCTACCAGAAGAGACCAGGCCCTGGAGAAGGACATCGTGTTTGGTAAAGTGGAGGGGCGGCGAGAGAGAGGAAGGACTTCAATGAGCTGGATGGGCCTAGGGGCTGCCTCAGGGGATGGGCATGTGAGGAGGGCGCAGGACCCTGTGCGTTGCGTGCTGTTGTGCAGAGAGTCGCTATGGGTTGGAGCCGACTCAATGGCACCTAACAATAGCAGATGCCACATGTGAAGAGGATTGCGGGGAATTAGTTGAGAGCAGGGGTTGGCTCAAACATTTCAAAGCGAAGGCAGCTTGACATAACATTTAAGAGCAAGTTCAAGCTATAAGGTAGGTGTCTGTAAATCAGGGACTGCCACACTACAGAGCAGAGCCCTGGTGGTATAGTGGTTACGTGTGGGGCTCAGATCCGCATGGTTGGTAGTTTGAAACCAGCAGCAGCTCCTCAGGAGACAGAATGGGCTTTCTACTCCCGTAAGCAGTGGCAGTCTCAGAAACCCACAGGGGGCACTATGAGCGAGCATCAACTCGATGACCGTGAGTTAGAGCCAAACTGCCCACTTATGTAAATTAAAATGTTTCCTGTCCTTGATTTTGAAGCTCAGCTATGAGTCTCTTGCCCCCCACAAGATTTCAGAACAATAGAAAATCCTATCTAGGCCTGAGTTCAATGCAGACGCCAAACTTACTTTGGAAGTCATGAACACTGTCCAACCCTCTTCTCCCAGGGCTCCCTTGACCCTTCCTGATCGGTGGTGTTGTTAGTTCCAGCTCACACTGGCGCCACCTGGTCCTGCACAGCGTTTATGTTTGAACCCATTGTTGTAGTCACAGTGTCAATCTATCTCCCCAAGAGTCTTCTTCTTTTCCACCGCCCTTCTACTTTACCAACACGATGTCCTTCTACAGGCACTGGTCTCTCCGGATAACAGGCTCACCATCCTTGCTTCCAAGGAGCATGCTGACCGTCCTTCCCCAAACAGATGCGGCGGTTCTTTTGGCAGCCCACAGCACTTTCAATATTCTTGGCGTGCACCATGATTCAAATCCATCCATTCCTCTCCTCCCTTATTCGATGCCCAACTTTCACAGGCATGCAAGGCACTTGAAAATACCAGGGCTTGGGTCAGGGGCACTTGGTCCTCACCTTCTTCCCCCAGTTGGACCTAATATAAGACATCCTAGCTCTTCAGTGCGTTACGGAGACCTTGTGCAGTAGACTTGTCTTACAACAGCTGCGGTCTGGTTGAGGCCTGGGTGTCATTCTCCTGTCTTTCAGTTAGCGTGATGTCAGGGACAGTGTGCCTTTTCTATTCCACTCCCTTTCTGGAAACATGGGCCAAAGGCTCCCAGGTCTCCTCGTTAAGCCTAAAACTAACACCCAGTGCTGCTTCTGCCTGAGTGCTCTTCCCAGCTCCGTCCATGCCAGGCCAGACAGCCCTTGGCTCCTGCTTCCAGTGTCCAATTCCGTGTCACTCCCCAAGCCAGGCCATTTGGGATGCCCTTCTGCTGCCGTGCCCGCGTTAAAAGAGGAGTGATGGGAATGGGAATGTCACTCCTTCCCTGAGTTAGTCATGAGCAGAGCAAGCAGATGGCGCTGAGTTGGGTGTCTTCTGCCCCCAGGGGGTCTCCTAGGAGACACACATGTGAGCAAGTGAAGGCAGAGGAGGCACACGGTTTTATTTCCTTGAATAATTCTTCTCAGAAATTCGCAATTGAGTTAGACATGCTTAATGAACTGGTGGGAGTCCTGGCTGTACAGTGGTTATGTGTTGGGCTGTGATCTGAAAGGTCGACAGTTCAAAACCACCTGCAACTCCTCAGAAGAAAGACAGGGCTTTCTACCCCTGTAACAGTTGCAGTCTCGGAAACTCACCGGGCCAGTTCTGTGCTCTCCTACCGGGTTGCTACCAATCCGTATTGACTCGATGGCCCTGAGTAATAAGATGGTGCAGGTGTTTCATTCCATCGTACACAGGATTGTGATGAGTCAGAACCGAGTGGATGGAGGACCCCTAAGAACAGCAGGGAGATGGTTGGTTAAAGACGCTGCAAGGAACTCCGTACTGTAACTGGTTACGGGAGGGAATAGCAAGGCCAGTCTTTCTCCTGTTGCGCTGCTGGTGGTTTTGAACTGCTGACCACGGGGCTCGAAGCCCAATGCTTAACCTTTACACCACAATTAGCCTCCCTGCCATCATGCATTAAAAGGTGATTTAAAGACCAGTTGCCATTGTGTGAACTTGGACGCATGGTAACCCCAAGTGTGTCAGAATAGAGAAGCCCTCCATAGAAGACTTTGGGTGGCTGATCTTTTGGGATGCAAATCACCAGGCTTTTTATTTCCTGAAGGGTTTTTGTTTGGATTTGAATTACAAGCACATTAGCCATTTGCCCCACTCAGGGCCTGTCAAAGGCCACTTAGCTAACTCCCAATGCCACAGGGAGGGGGACCCCGTTAATCATGCTCCCGGGGATCTTCTCTGAGGAGTCAGACATAAAATCCACACCCTTGTTTGTGTTTGGGGTTTGTGTGGGGTGTGTAGCAATATGCACAAACACCTTATGAGGGGGCTTCACATGGTGTATGGGTAAGGTGACCAGATTTTAACATTGGTAAAGCGGGACGCCATTGATAAAACTCGTATCCTGGCGAAATAGCCACATGGCAACCGGAAACTGTATACCCTAGCTTGTCGTGCATTCTTTCCAAAAATCGGGACTTTAAAAAAATGCTGCAAGACATGGGAAAAATTGTTAAAAATTGGGACTGTCCCACCAAAAGCGGGACATCTGGTCACCTTATAAATGGGAAAAAGCAACGAAGACCGTGGACATGAGGGCTTTGTGAAGCCCCCTCTCCACGCATCTGTTCACAATTTCTGGATGTACAAGCTCAGTGACCTTGGTCACAGTGTCACACGGTGCCCCCCTTCTCACCATCTACTCATGCTTGTACATCACCATCCACGTAGACTCTCTGCCCTGGGCAATGATGGCGCCCTGGTGCCATTGTGGATTACAGGTCCGCTGCTTACTACGTGGCCAGCAGTCTGAAACTACCAGCTGTTCCCCCGACAAAGATGAGGATTTCTACCCTCACAAAGAGCTATAGTTTCCAGAACCCACAGGGACAATCTAGCCTGTCCTATAATTCACTCAATGCTGGTGAGTTTGTTGTTGTTTGCTGGTTTGTTTTTTTAAGTGTTTTGGTGGTGCAGTAACTAAGCTCAGCTGTTAACCAAAAGGTAAGAGGTTCAAACCCCCTCCCTAGCTGCTCTTCATGCAAGAGATGTCATGGTCTGTTTCCATAAGGTTTACAGCCGTGGAAGCCCACTGGGGTCCTTCGACTCTGTCCTACAGGGTCTCTATGGGGTCTGCGTAGACTGGAAAGCAATGGGTTTTTTTTAATAGGCCTCTTTGTGTTACTATGAGTCCTGGTGGCGCTGTGGATTAGACCCAAGGCTGCTAACCTCAAGGTTTCGGTTCAAACCCACTAGTGGCTCAGAAGGAGAAAGACTGAAGCAAAAGGTCTGCTCCGGGGGCGCTGTACCACCCCCGAGTCCCCCAGGAGTCCTTTACCCTGTCCTGCAGAGCAGCGATTGGAGTGGACGCCACAGCAGTGGGTGTGGTTTGTGCTGTCCCCCTTTATCTTGCCCCTCACCCCCGAACCAAACAAAAAGCTCTCTCCATGAATTTGCCACTCACAGCAATAGACTGGCTCTACCACCCCGGGCCCCCAGTGAGCACCCATCCATCTGTTCTCATCCCTCAGACTCCTTACCTGCCACCGACAAGGGGCAGGGGCAGCTTCCCTCAGCCCCCCATCAAGGTGCTGAGGGCTACTAAGCACATTACTGTTTTCAAAGCAGCCTTCCCAGCAGAGGGTCCCACAGGGGGCCTCCACACCCCAGAGGAAGCAGACAAAGGTCTGCGATTTCCGTTTTAATTGCATTTGTATTTGGGGCGTCTGGTTTGATTAACAAGTACCTCCACGCCAGCATCATCTCTTACAATTTAATGAAAATGTGTGTGTGTGTGTGTGTGTGTGTGTGTGTGTGTGTTATCTCTTACAATTTAATGTAAACGTGTGTGTGTGTTTCCTTTCTTTCTTTTACTCCTTAAGAAGTGAGAGAAGGCTGCAGATAATTCCCAGCTTCCCCTTCTCCTCACGCCCCTACCCCACCCGCCATAATTTAATTCTTGCCTGCAGTCATTTGAATGCCAAGCTTGTTAGCACAGAGTAAGAAAACACACACAGCCACACTACAACTTTCAACGGACTGTACTGCCCTCTGCCGGCCAATTCGTGCTGAAACCAGCAATCCAAGAACGGATTCATGTGCGCTCAGTGTTAACCAAACCGAAGCCCACTGCCTTCTATGAATTCCGGATCATGGTGACTCTGTGGGATAAAGTAGAACTGCCCCCCAAGGGGTTTGCAAGGTTACAAACATGAACGATAGCAGATCGCCACGTCTTTTTCCTGCGGAGCTGCTGCAAGTTGCAAACCGCCAACCTCACCTGCTAGTAACTGAGCACTTAACCGTGGTAACTCCTGGTGGGCGAGTGCTGCAGTTGATTTATTCCACCTTGATCCTTCTAAGGATGAGGAAGCTGGAGGGGATTGCATCTCATTCAGCCACTTAGCTGAGGAGTAGCAGCTGTGATCTAGGAGCCCTGGTGGTACCGTAGTTCTGGTTCTGAGTTGGGTTGCTAACTGCAAGGTCAGCAGTTCAAAACCATCAGACCCTCTACGGTGGGACGGACAGGGCTCTCTTCAAAGTTGCCATTTGGGGAACCCACAGGGACAGTTCTACCCACAGGAGCAGTTCTACCCTGTCCTAATTGGCCTTGACTCGGTGTCAGTGCGTTTTGTTTTGATACGGGCATCCAAGGAACACGCTACCGGACCCCCTTTCTGTATCAACAATTTCATTTCCTTCTTATCTGTGCCCTTGGTAGAAATTTGGACACTCTCCTGTTCCCTATGGATGAAGCATGATAGCAACAAAGTTCAAACAGCATTGAAAAGATTTCTTAATATCAGGCGCCCTGGTGGCATTGGGCTGTTTAACTGCCAGGGCAGCAGTTCAAAACCAGCTGCTTCCAAAGAGAAAGAGGCGGCTTTCTCCTCTTCTAAAGCATCACAGTCTCAGAAGCCCACTTGGGCAGCTCTACCCTGTCCTGTAGGGTCACTATGAGTCGGCATCGACTGGATGGCGGTGAGATTTTTATAATTCTGTGGATATAGATTCTCTACCGGGCAGTTCTGCCCCTGCCACCCCCGTCTACGCTTCACAAGTTGTGAGGGACTTGCAACAGTTCCTGGAAACTTCCATTATGTTTTCATTCCATTTTTCCTGCAGCCTTTTGAAGCCCCCTTCGTATGGTTATCCTCGGATAATGGAGTCATCTCCCCTTGGAAATCCCCTTGCTTATGTCGCGGTCCGGGGGTCTAGTTGAAGAGAAGATGGGTAGGCGGTGGCAGTTCTTTGGCTGGAATTATGTAATAATTTATGTAAATAACTGGGCTCCTGTTCAGTTGTCACAGGAGAGGCCTTCAAAACATTCATGGGGAAGTGGGATGAAAGGATAATGGAGTTATCCCCTGAGCCTTGGAAAGCCCCCTCATATTTATGGCAAATTTCAACCCACGTAACTTCTGGACTCAGGAAAATAGCAAGATGGCCTTAATCTCCCACCCCACGTGTTAATTTCCTGGGACACCTCCTTCTTTGAGGAAGCTGAAAGGCCCCCTCCCTCCGGCGCTTTTGCTTTGCCTAATTCTGCAGCATCATTTCCAAGCTCCCATCAGGTGGACCGCTTCCTTAACTCTGAGCTAACCAGCTAATTACAGGGAGCTCTCTCCAAACCTCTTTCTGTCCTTGTGCATTGTTGTCGTTAATTTGTATTCGCTTGGCAACACAACATCTGGGTGAATTAAAACACTTTAAAGGCCATGGCAGCCTTCCAATGCGAACGTGTTCTGAGAAAAGCCTTCAAGCCAGCGAAAGCGGCTATAAAACCGTTGGTGCCCCAGTGGAAAGCGTTTTATAGACTGTTCCGGTTTGGCCAGGAGAAGCACACTGGGCATGCTGGGTATCCCCTGGAAAGCTCTTTGCCTACTGCGCAGAATCACTTTCCTTCATTACATGGATAGTTACTAACTGTCGGCTATCTATGAGCTGCCCTTTCCACTGGAGACATTGACGGAGACAAATAGGAGAACCCAGAAGAGAGCCTCCTTGTGGATCAACTGACGCACGGTCATTTTCTCTTCACGGCCCAGAATTAATCTGCTGATTGCGGTAGGTGGAAGTTGGTTCGAAGGTGTTGGCCTGAAAATATGTAGGAAATGATTTTGAACACACACACGCTCCCATGGTCAGTTAAAAAATATTGCGACAAATCGTACAAGTCTTTATGAAACCAAAATAACAGAATGTGAAGCTATTGTTTCCCAATATAGCCTCCGTCTAGGTCTTCAGGACCATATCAGTGTTCCCAGCTCGCTAACCCTTGTCTAGGATCCCTGGTGGCTTAGGGGTTATGTGTTGGGCTGCAAACTGCAATGTCCACAGTTCAAAGCCATCAGCCATTCCTGGAGAAAGACTGGGCTGTGTACTCCTGTAAGGAGTTAGTCTCAGAGACCCACGGGGACGGTTCTACCCTGCCTTCTAGGGTCACCGTGATCAGGATGGACCGGACGGCAGTGAGGTGAGCTGAACCTTCCCTGGAGAATGATGCATTCTTCCTTGGACACCAGCCTCACGGAGCTCCAGCCTCTTCTCAGCGTCTTTGGAGTTTGGGGAATCAAGGGCGGTAGGTAGGTGGGGTGAAGTTTGCCAGCCAAGTTGTCCCAGGATTGCCCTGGAGCAGTTCTGTTGTCCTGAGGGCGAAAGAGCTCCTGGGGGCAATGCCCCTGGCCTTTTTCTCATCAATACAGTTTTCAAATTTCTTAAAACTTCATCGTGAACAACTCCTGTGATCATCCGCTGTCCTCAGAGAAAAATCTATCAAGATTACTCCTTTGAAGTAACAACAACAACAAAAAAGTGACCGTGACCTCTGAGCTGACTTCTCAGCTCTGAATTGAATATCCTCATC
>NW_022103896.1:13433769-13435642 GCF_000313985.2 Echinops telfairi
TCTGTCTCTGTATCTCTGCAGGAGGAAGGTGAAGCTTTTATTTGCTTTAAAGATTTACAGTCTCATAAATCTATAGGGGCAGCTCGATTCTGTCCACAAGGTCTTCATGAGTCAGAATTGGCTCGATGGCAGTGAGTTCAGTTTACATGGATAGCTAATGTATATGTGTGTGTGTGTGTGTGTGTGTGTGTGTGTAATCACAAATCAGCACTTCACAAACACAAGCCACTCTGCAAGAGAAAGATGAGGCTGTCTACTCACATATAAAGTTAGTCTCAGAAACCCACGGAGGCGGTTCTACCCTGTCCTACAGGGACATGGAAATGACTGAACAATAATGAGAGATTTAGCTATCTGTTTTGTTTGTCTGTATTTAGTTTATGTCTGTATTTAGTTTATCGCTATTTAGGACAGCGGTTCTCAACCTATGGGTCGAGACCCCTTTGGGAGTCGAACGACCCTTTCACAGGGGTCACCCAATTCATAACAGTAGCAAAATTGCAGTGATGAAGTAGCAACGAAAATAATTTGATGGTTGAGGGGTCACCACCACATGATAAACTGTATGAAAGGGTCACAGCATTAGGAAGGTTGAGAACCACTGATTTAGGACAAGAAGTCTTTGTGACAGGAAAATTCCCATAAACTCAATATATAATTTCCACTTGCCTTTTAAATATATATGTGTGGATGTGTATACACATGTATATGAGAGTGTACGCACTCTCAGTCCATAATATTTTCATCCCGCTGGTGTCCCCCAAGCTGTAGCGTCCGTACCATTGGTCAGAAGAGGCCATCAAGAAGTGGGCGTTCCGGTGCCTCCGATTTTCACTCAACGGGTGGAAGCAAATGCTCAGTTCGGAGCGCGTGGCTCCGTGGAAACACCCTTGTAGAAACACCGCTGCGGCGTGTAATTTTCTTTGCCACTGAGCCAGTGCGTCCTCGTAAATGGTCACCGCGAGAGGCACACAGAGGCTTGTGGGGTATGTGTGCGCGCCAGGCCCTCGGCATGAGGGCTCGGCCGCGTGAAGATAGAACCTCTGCCGTCCATCCAGCTCCCTTATGATTCTTCCGCAAAATAGATCCTGCCTCGTAAACTAGTCATGGTGATACGGCGAGATGCTGTCTGCCAAGCACAGAGCACAGAGCCTGGAATATGAAAGCAGAGGCCCCATTTCACAGCTGAGGACATTCAAGCTAAAAGCCATCAGGCGGTCCGATCAAGTACACACAGTAAGTGGTAGTGTCAAGGTCAAGCCCCAAACCTGTGTTGAGAGAAACACGTGTGATCTGTGATCACCAATCATATGACTTCAGGACTAACTAAAGCACAGATGTGGTGTGAATTACCAACCCTTGTTATTGAAACACCAATGGGCTGCAGTGTGGATCTCTCTCTCTCTCTCTCTCTCTCTCTCTCTCTCTATCTATCTATCTATCTATCTATATATGCATGTATGTATGAAGTATGCAAGGGGCATACTTCAAAGCAAAGAGATTCCACGAAGTAAAAGAAAAAATAAAAGAAGGGAAAAGAAAAGAAGGGGTCGCAATGTTGGTCATTGTGATAGAATTTAGACCCCAAAGCACTAAAAGCCACTCTATAAATACTAAAGGCCACAATTTGCGGTCAACTGGCATAGGGATTCATATTTGTCCAGGCATTAATTCAGTCCCACATTTCACAAACACCACTCTAAATGAGATGCACAGAGAGACAGACACTGGTGGGCGGAGGTTTTCACACCTCGCTCTCAGTCCAAGGCAGATGAGGTAGTTCAAACCTTTGTGAGACTTATTTGAACAACCATGAACCATGTTTACTCTGGACAAGCTCTCGACCTCCCCTCTGGTTTCAGCCCTGTACGTG
>NW_022103896.1:13436964-13457559 GCF_000313985.2 Echinops telfairi
GTGGTTATTAACAGAATTAATTGTGGTTGTAAAAACCTTGGACCCTAACATGGGGATGGGTCAATTTTCCCATCCTGCTAGGTACGAAATGAATCATCTCTGCTGCAGCAGAAGAGGGATCTCACTTCCAGGAGATGAATGTGTGCTTTGGACTTCAAGAACCCGCCTCATTGAATCTTCTCCATCTCGGGACAGAACACTGTGACACCAGAGAAGCGGCAGAAGCAGAGGAGTGGCCGTGGCAGAACCAAGACGTAAAGCCTGAGTCAGAGAGGTGGGCTTCCCAGCTCACAGAGTGATTGAAGTGGAAGGCACTACCCAGGAGGCTTGATTGCAGAGAGAGACCCATCCAGGCACTTAACTGGGGGCTATGTTTGCTCTGCCATACAGCTAGAGCTGCGTGCCTTCAGGCTAAGGTGTATGGTGGAGCACTGTTTGAGCTTTCACCAATAATGCTAACAGAGCTTTGTACATTGCCCAAGGGACAGAGAGAGGTCTGCCTGCTGGCAAAGCAGACAAGAGGCGCTCCTGACCAAAGAGCGTGTCTGATCCTGAATGGTAACCTGTTAGCATCTCCAATAAGCCCTACGAACACGAGCACCAGCTGTGAGCGCTGTGTGGCCATTGCAATGAGTTAAGAACCCCATTTGAGAAACAGAGTGTGCCATGAGAGGGCCGGCTGGTGTCAGAATCGGTAAGAAGCTTGGAGGCTTGCCTGAACCTACCTCACAGGGATGGATTGGCTTTGGTCTGAGAACTTTGCTTCATTTCTCCATTGTGAAGTCAGGGGTCAGGTGCTATTTCCATGCCCTTTTTATACTGCTCCACCTATGAAACTTTTTAAAGCGTTAATTAAAAAATTTGGTTCAAATGTGAAAGATAAGAATTTTCGGGGAGGGGGGGGGATATATATTTAAATATGTATTTAAATTATTTAAATATATATTTAAATTAAAGCAGTTACCTGAGGGCACTCTATAATATTAAATATCTATCGCAGTAAAAAGCAGCTTAGGAAAATAATATAAAGCTCTCTCACCCTTTATCACCAAGACTGTGTGAGCACAGTGCAGATGTGTTTCTTACTTATCTAGCTGTTCCTCAAATATATATGGTTTAGTTGTTCTTGTTGCTCTTTTAAGTAACTTTAAGAGACAGTCTTATTCTACATATTGTCTTCTGGGACTCATTTCATCTAATTGATTATTGAGATTTATCCATAGGGTCTCATGCCACTATAATTTTTTCATCTCACCTCTTTCTTAATATACATGAATCTAAAGGCATATATTTTCCTCAAAAAGAAAAATGTTTCAGCTGCATCTTACAAATGTGGACGCACAGTATTTCCATTGCCACATAGTTCTACATATTTCACAGCTCTGATTGGGATTTACTTTCTACTCACGGTTTATTTAGGAGTATGTTTTTGGTTTCTAAATAGATATTCTTCTCTCCCCTATAATTTTTGTTTATTTTTAATTTAATTGCACCATATAGCAGGAGATTGGTCTAAATTATTGTTTCTAGTTGGAATTTGTTAAGGCATCCTGTGTAAGCTCCCATATAATCAACGCTCAAAATGTATATGCCACGACGTCAAAACAAATACAAATGCCTATTGTCACTGTGTTTGAGCTCAAGATTTATATTCTTGTGCTCTCTCTTCTCATAGACCTATGTATCTCTTTGTAGTTAACAATGGAAGGTATGGTGATCGTCCGTTGCATCTGTTCATGTATGTTTTATTAATGACATAAAATTTTTGTCTCTCAGTAGACTAGGTTCATATGTGGCACCCGCAGTTCATTTTCAGCAGCTAACTTAATGATTGACAGGAAAAAGATACCCAGAATTTCTGTGTAAAAAAATAGTTTTAAATGGCTTGACAATCTGCTTCCATAAAAATTACAGTCACCAAAGTCCTGTGGAGTAGTTCTAGATCCCTCATCTGGTCGCCAGGAATGGTTGGTCCCAAAGAAACCAGCCAAGAACCGCTTGTTGGCCAACACTGCCATCTTGTGGACATACCGTTTTCGCTGCTCCATCCATGACTTACAAAATCAAGGCGCGGGTACAAAAGGGTGGTCAAGTTCACCTATGTATGGGTTGATTCCAAGCAAAACGTGTTTAAAGCTGTCGTTGCGATTCATGGTTGAGTGCAGACAAGTTTTTGGAGTAATATACTCAATCACATTATGGTGCCTTCCAAATATTAGGATACTTTAGTACCTTTGAAAAAATATTTTGAGGTAGGGCTACTACTAACATTAAAAAAAAAACAAACCTCAAAATGAACATCTTCACAAATCATTGATGCTTTGCCACAAGTTTATGGGAATGCTGCCCCACACTCAACAGCTTCTAGATGGATCAAGTGTCTTACGAAAAACCGGGAAGACCTTAAAGATGAATTCAAGGCAGAAGGTCAACTCAGAAGGTTACGGTGGCTTTTCTTGGGGGAATCTGAAGTGGTGACCTTGGTAGCTTTTCACAAAGGACACAGCATGATCATGGGGCTTCCTATGAAGGAGTTTTAAGAAAATGGAAAACAGCGCTGGCGACCAAAAGGCCAGGAAAGTTAGGCCAGGGACTTGCCCCCATTACACAATGTACCTGGTCCTTCTTTGAGGATAGCAGAGGGCATCCTAGGCAAATTTAATTCACTGCCATAGAGTCTATATGACTTGTAGCAATCCTATATAGGGACGCTGATATTGTAATTATTCATAGGAGCAGACAGCCTCCTCTTTCCCCAAGGAACCCATGGTGGACTTGAACCACCCAACTTACTATCAGCAGCCCAGCACCTAAGCCACAGACAGCAACTCCACACTCAGAAGTGGACATGCCAAGAAATAATAGCTTCAGATTTTGATATCTTTTGTTTAATAAAGGCTTCTGAATTTTTGGAGTAATATTTTTACTTGCCATCCTGTTAAATGTTTACACACATACACTGACAAGCACACACAATTGGTATATACATATCTATAGGGAGAGACTGGGGGCACAAGTGCATGCACACCTGTGTGGTTTATGAAGGACTGTTAACCAAAAGGTGGGTGTGTCAATCATGCCGACTCGCTGTGCAACAGCAAGGCCTGGTGAACTTAGTCCATAAGCACTTGCTGTTGATTGTAGTTGCCATGGAGTTGACTCTGGCTCATGGTGACCCCATCTGTGTGGATTTCCACACAGGGATTTCAGGGCTGTGACTTTTGGCCTATGTTCTAAGATGTCTCTGGTTGCATTTGAAACAACAACCTTTCAATCAGTAGTCAAGTGCTTAAGCATGTGTAGCACCCAACAATTCCTTCCCTAAAGATTCCAGCAAAGATAACTCTAGGGGGCAGGCCTCCTCGGCAGCGTGTGTCGTCTCCAGCAGTGGGGCAGACTCGCAGCAGCCCATGCCAGCATGACACTGTAAACCCACGTGCATTTACATTTTTATTGGGGGTGCTTGCGTGTTCTGAGCAATGCGCTTAGGTGAAAGTGGGCTATTTTTTAACCCTACATTTTGTAGACATCCTTTTTCCTTGCCCTTTTGTCATTAACCAAATTATTTTTAAAGTTAACTTTATTCCTTCTACTAATTTGAAAGCTCTAACCCTGTTCTCCTCTTGCTTCAATTTTGTCTTTGTTTTTTTAAGATATTGTTAAGTTTTAGCTGCATTAGCCAAGGTCCAAATTAATCGATATCTTCATATCAATTAGGCCACTTTAACTACAGTCTTTCCCCTAGTAGTCTTTGTGCTACTTTCGTTACAACTGGTTTTGGGGTTTTGTTTTGTTTAGGGTTTTTCCATTATTTTTTTCTAACAGTTTGATTGCATATCATCCACATAGCATACCTCTCTAGTTCAGTCACATCATTCCCACAATCAATTTTAAAGTATTTTTCTTTCTTGCACTCATTGTTATTAGATCCATATTTTGAACCAACCTCCCCTGCCATACCCCCAAGAAACCATTTACCGTTATTGTCTCTATAGATTTACCTCTCCTGGATTTCATATCCAATAAAACATACACAAAACAAACAGACAACCACAGCAGCAATGAAACTAAGAACAGTGATAAAAAAGTAAAACAGAGAAAAATGTCAATGGAAAAGAAAGAAAATATTAAAAACTAGAACAACTTTAAAATGGATCACAAGGGAGATTAAAAAATAAAAAAGAGATTAAAAAAATGTTTTAACATTTTTAAGGGAGATCAAATGCTAAGGACACCTCGTTTTGAAATACTCTATTATTAATCTTATAAAAATGTTTCCCTGACCAAAAATGTTATTTTGTCAGTATAGTTATAAGCTTAACAATTTACTTTTTGCCATTGCTATTTTATCAAACCCCTTCCGTAGCCTTTTCATTTTCTTTTGGGCAACATGCGTCATTACGTGTTCCTGCAGCGTGGGTTCAATGGTCACTAAGTCTCTGCGAGTTATAGACTCATAAAACCACCTTAATTGCTTATGTCGCTTTCTGTAATCTCAGCTATTCCTATTTGAATTCTGGCTTTGAGTTTTCCCTGTGTCTGACACTTGGAAGTTTCCCCTCTCTGGAATTTAGATGAGCAACATATCCAAGAATTTTCTTGTAAGACGTACCTAGGGGGCTCCACGCATTTGAAGCTCTAAAGTAGATCGTTGAAGACATCTCTGTCCCCGTGTGGCTGGGGGATTGTTGTTTGCTCTTGTTGGGTTGGTGCTAGCTCAGAGCAACACTGTGTCTGAGAGAGCAAAACCCTGCCCAGTCCTAAGCCAGCCTCACCCTCTTGCTCCTGTTTGAGCCCATTGTTGCAGCCACTGTCAGCCCATCTCGCTAGGTCTTCTTCTTTGGCATTGATTTACTTTACCAAGCATGATGGTCTGCTTTGGAGACTGGTCCTGCTGATCGCCACGCTCACAGCACCCGAGATGAAGTCGCAACCATGCCCGAAGCATGCAGGAGGAAGCCTGGTCATCCTTCCTTCTAAGGCACGTTCTCTCTTTACTTCTTCCAACATAATTGGTTCGTTTTCCTGGCAGCAGTCCATGGGATATTTACTGCCCTTCACCAAAACCATAATTCAAAAGCATCTATTCTTTGTCAGTCTTCCTTCCTGTCCAGCTTTCAGGGGCATCAGAAGCTATTAAAAAAGCATGGTGAATGTCAGGCAGGAGAGCTTCAATCTTCCAAATGACACCTTTGCATTCTAACACTTTAAAGATGTCCTTTGAAGCTAGCTTCCCCCAATGTAAAAAGAGCAACAATTGTGAGCACGGTGCAGGATCAGGCAGTGTCTCGTTCTGTTGTACACAGGGTGGCTGAGTCAGAACTGACTTGAGGGCACCTAACAACAACAACAACAACAACAACAACAGCACATCGTTTGATTTCTTGACCCGTGCTTCCATGTAAATCGCTCTGTGTCAATGCCAGAAAAATGAAACCCGTGTCAACTTCAGTCTTTCCTCTGGTGATCATGATGTTGCTTTGGTCAATTATTATTTTCTTGGTGTTGAGATAGGACTGCCAAATTGACGGTTTTTATCTTCATCAGAAGGGCTTTAAGTTCTTTTCACTCTGAGAAAGCAAGGTTGTGTCATCTGCATAGTTCCCAAAAATCTCAATTCATTTCTCTTCTACGAATACGTCTCAATCCTTGATAATCATTAAAAAACAACGAGTTATTCTACTCCCTCAGTCAAGTGGAGACTCCGCTGTATCAGGGAAGATCCGAGACAACACAGGCAAGATACCTACAGCTATGTGCCCGGTCAGCCACTAGATGGTGCAATGCCTTCACCCTGAAACTTACAAGGCCCTGCAGTCCTCTCTCAGAGAAGTTCACGGGATGAAAACACAAACCCCACCCTCTGCCTGTGAGGATTCTAACTCACTGCGATCCTACAGGACAAAGTTGCACTAGTCCGTCGGGTTTCCCAATCTTTGCGGAAGCAGACAACCTCATCTTTGAACTGCTGATCTTCTGGTTAATAGTTCAACACTTAACTCACAGCATTACCGGGGCGCCTTCTTGTCAGGTAGGCTGCCAGAATTTGTCCCTCTCGCCACTTGCTTTATTTAATGTTGCTTTTGTGAAAAGGGACTTCTCCTAAAATGTCTTTGCTTTGCTGGACTGGAAAGAAAACTTTTAAATCTTTTGATTCTCTGGTGAATGTGTATTTAAAATGCCAACTACAAGATGGATTCTTATTCTTGTCACCCCCATCCCTGAACCTGGGCTCTCGCTGTTCTCGTCCGCATTGGCCCCAGTCCCACATTCTTCAAGGCTCTGGACAGTCGTCCCTCCTGTGAGGATGCCTCGCTGATGTGTCCCGCGCTCGACCATGAATCCAGGCAGGCCCAGCATTCATAAAACACGTTTGCGCAGTTCTCTATTAGATAATTCACTGTCCCCTTGGGAAGTTACTTGATCTGTTTGACGTTGAGCTTGCTCAGCTGAACATAACTATAGTGAAACACTCAAGGAGTGCTTGTGATATATTAAGAAAATGATACATGTAAAATAATTAGCAAAATAGGCCTGATGACATAGTAGTTAAGCAATCAGCTGTTAACTCAAAGGCTGTGTGTTCAAATCCACCAGCCGTTCTGCAGGAGAAAACTGAGGGCGTCTGCTCCCATAAAGATTACAGACAGGCGTGGAAGCCCCAAGGGGCAGTTCTAGTCTGCCCTAGAGAGTTGCTTTAAGCTGGAATCAGCTCAGCGGCACACGGGAATAACAGCAAAGCAATTGGCATGGTGGCTAACACAGGGTAAATTTCCAATAAATGTATTTATTTCCCAGTCGTTGGCAATGTAGGAGGGATCATTTCCCACTGACTTGGGCTTCAATCATACACTCAGTAAATATTTCCTGAGCATGGACAACTTCCAAACATCTGCTTGCTGCTGCAGATGGAGCCATGAATAAGATTTACATGCTCCTCGCCCTTACAAATCTTAGAGAGGAGGGATGGAGGGAGCGATAAATCATTGCAGCGAACTCTATGATAGAGTGAGGGGTGCACTGGGAGCACGTGGCAAAAATAACGTGTCTTGTCATGTTACATTAGGAAAGGCCGCTTCAAGGACATATTACTGAAATGGAAGCTGGTAAAAATAGTAACAGTTAGCCTGATAAAGGCAAGAGGTTGAAGGGATTCTGATCCAGGAAACTAACAAAACGTGCAAAGACGTAAAGACAGCTACACCGGGGCTTTGCAGGGCTGCAGTCTCCAAATGACTTTGATTATAACTGACATCACAAAACCATGACAGCACGGACACCTACCCCACAACTGAAACCAGGGTTTCCCAAATCTTACACACTGGATGCAAAAACACATGCCGGTATTTTCTATTGTGTTCTCTTTTCTTTTAAAATTCTTAGTTGTCCCTAACCATAGAGGACTAAGTGACATGAAGCAAAAGCTGATGGGTGAAGGCATGAATAGACAATTCAGGGATAACAGTCGGGTTTATGGTCCATTTTCAACACTGTTTAGAAAAACTAAGCAGAAGATCAACAAGGCAACAGAACATTTCAACAGCCACTTACACCGATTATGTAACAGGCTTCTGTAGAACAGGCCACTCAATAAGAGTAGAATACTCATTCTTCTCAATTGCACAGGAACCTTCTCCAGAACAGATGTTATCCTATAGATATCCGGGGCGGTGGGGAGTGGAGGTAGGGTGGTGGTGGCTATTAGTTGATTTGGACTCATCGCAACCATATGGACCAGAATAGACTGCCCCTTGGGGTTTCCAAGGCTGTAAATCTTTATGAAAGCAGAAAGCCTGATCTTTCTCACTCAGCTCAAACTGGTGGTGATAAACTATTGACCTATGGTTAGCAGCCCATTGTGAAACCCACTGTGCCACCAGGGCTCCTTAAGAAACGTGTCCTTGTTGGGAGGTGCCATCGAGTTGAGTTTATTCGGATGCACAAACGAAGTAACAAAGCATCTTCTAATCCCATTCCATTCTCACAATTGTTATACGGGAGCCCCTGTTGCAACCACGGGGTCAGTCTATCTTGTTGAGTGTCTTCCTCTTTCTCTCTGCCCTTCTACTTTATGAAGAATAATGTCCCTTGCTAGGGACTGATGGCCCCCGACAACATGTCCAAATACGGGGAACAAAATCTTGCCATCCTCATTTCTAAGGCACAGCCTGGCTGTACTTATTTTCTCTTTTGGCAGCCTATGGTACATTCGATATTCTTTACCAGCACCCTAATTCAAATGTATCAATTTTTTTTTGCAGTCTTCCTTATTTAAAGCTCAACTTTCATATGAATATGAGGTGATTGAAAATACCATGTTGTGGGTCAGGAAACCTTAGTTCTCAAAGTAACTTCCTTGCTTTTCAACACTTGTGCAGCAGATTTACCCAATGCTATGCATCATTTGATCTCTTGATTGCTGCTTCCATAAACATTAATTGTGGATCCAAGCAAGGTGAAATCCTAGATAACATCAATCTTTTCTCCATTTATTGTGCAACCTATTGTCCAGTTGTGGGGGGTTTGCTTTCTTTACTTTTAGGGTGGGGAGGGACGGGATAAAGGAGAGCTGACATCATGAGTTCAAGAAGAAAGAAAATCTTACAAAACTGATTCTGGGAGCAATTGTACAGTACTGCTCGATGTGATTGAACTATGGAAGGCTAAGATATCTGTAAGCACTCCCAGTAAAATGATTTAAAATGTAAATTTTTTTAAAAAGTTGCAACTCATATTGAAGACTGAAATCCTTGATCTTCAGCAGAAAATGCTTCAAGTCCTCCTCACTTTCAGCAAACAAAGTGGTGCCATCTCTATACCGCAGGTTGTTAATAAGCTTCCCTCTGATCCTAAGGCTGAGTTCTCCTTCAGAGTGCCGCTTCTCTGATCACATGCTCAGCCTGCAGGCTGAATCAGTAAGGTGTGGATATGCAACCCTGCACAGTTCTTCACATTTTAAACGAGGAAGCAGTCTCTTGTTCTGTTTGCACTGCCTCTTACTCCATGGACAGTATCTGCATGGGCACCAGGAAGTGTTCTGGAATTCCCATTCTCCTCAAAGTTATCCATAGTTTGTTGTGATCCACATAGCCGAATACCTTTGCATGGTCATTAAAACACAAGTAAACGTCTTTCTGGTAGTCTCTGCTTTTAGCCAAGTTCTATCTGACATTATATCCTATGTTCCACGTCCTCTTCTGAATCTGGTCTGAATTTCTGGAAGCTCCCTGTCAATCTACTGCTGCAACCATTGTTGACTGATCTTCAGGAGGGTTTTGTTTGCATGTGAAATTAATGATGCTGTTCTATCATGGGTGCATTCTGTCGAGGCACCTTTCTTTGGACTGGGTACAAATATAAATCTCGTCCCTGTAAGTTGGCCAGAGACGAGTGAGTAAAGTGAGTGAGTAAAGCAAACAAAACCACCAGAAGGAAAGAAATAAGAAAGATTAGAGTAATGTAATAGGGATTGGAAAAACAGTCAATGAAACTCAGGTTAGTTCTTTGACAATACCTGCATAATCAACACACCTTAACCTCGATTGTCTGAACAAGAGAGCGAAAGAAACACTCAAAGAGGAGATACACATGACTAAAATCAGGATTAAAGCAAGGACTTTACTATTGATCTAAGCAAAATGAGAAAGGATTGTAAAAGAATACTATGAAAGAGTATATGTCCATGGATGAGATCATTTAGAAGAAATAGACAATGTTTTAGAGAAATACTACCATCAAATTGACTACAGAAGAAATTATTAAAACCTGAAAGGGTTTTGTTTTGCATTCAAAAAAATATCATTGCCAATAACATGCTTAGTGGTGGAGAATTAGATAATTTTCCTCTGAAATCAGGAGAAAGAATCGTGTTTAATCTCATTACTTCCATTTAACATTGTGCTAGAACAGCGGTTCTCAACCTGTGGATCACGCCCCTTTGGGAGTTGAGTGACCCTTTCACTGGGGTCACCTGAGACCATCAGAAAACACATATTTCCAATAGTCTTAGGAACCGAGATGGTCCACCGACATGCAGATACGCCTACATAAGAGTCCCCGGCATGAAGAATATTACCCATGCTACACCATGCTCCAAGACAAAATTTCATTGATTTGTAATTAGAAATAAATATTTCACAATATATAATTATATACTGTTGTTGTGATGAATCACTATGCTTTAGTTATGTTCAATTTGTCACAATGAAAATACACCCTGCATATCAGATATTTACATTACAATTCATAACAATAGCAAAATGACAGTTATGAAGTAGCAACAAAAACAATGTGATGGTTGGGGGTCACCACTACATGAGGAACTGTATGAAAGGTCGCGACATTAGGAAGGTTGAGAACCACGGTACTAGAGGTTCCCGCCTTAGCAATTGGTTAAGAAAATAAAATAAAACACATCCATTTTGGAGACATGTGAAGCCATCTCTATTTGCAGATGATATGATTTTTTTTGTATATAAAACCCTAAGGGTCCCACTAAAACAAATAATCAAAACTAATAAATGAATTAAGCAATGTTGTGGATATGCGCGATGCTGTGGTCAGTTTTATGTGCAACACAGCAATGTGTCAAACACTGGTAGTTAGGTGACGTCATATCAACTTGAAAATGTATGACAGTGTAGGGGTAGAATCCAACTTGTCAATCAGATCACAGCCTGAAGGCACTTCCTTGAGGGTGTGGTCTTCTCATAAGAAAGACCCTGGGCCCCTCCCTTCCTCTCTCTCCTTTCCCCTTTCTGCTTGCTGGGACTGGGTCACTGCCCCTGAGGCTGCTGGAGCCCCACCATGTTCCCACCAACCTCAGATCCATATGACTCTGCACCCACCGGCCTGTGACCTTCTTGCATTCTGCCTCATTGCATGTGGCTGTGTGAGTCTGAAGAGCAAGTTGTGGACTAGCATTGTACTTATTGGACTTGAGTTGTACGGAGTTAAGATGCTTTCTTAATATATAGTTACTTCTTGATATAAAACTCTTTCTTATACATATTATTGTCACTGGATTTGTTTCTCTAGTCAACCCGGCCTAACACAGACACTCATTGGACTCTATAGATATTTAGTAAATGTGATGAAAGTCTATAGTCCATGGGCATTAAGTAAAGGAGATTAAGAACTTGAACTATGCCACCACTTATTTGTCAGTCTTCACACTATGGTGGCTTATGTGTGGCTGTGAGACTGGAAGCTATGCCTCTGGAATTTCAAATAGCAATAGGGTGACCCAAGCTGAACCTGTTTCAGATGAGGTTCCAGAGAAAGACAGAGTACAAAGAAAGAATAGACTATCAAATTCTGAAGAATTATCCACTTGGGGAGCAAAAAAAAAAAAAGAAGTGCTGAATGTTGCCAGTGCCAGAAGAGGAGCCCCTCAGGTCAGAAGGCACTCAAAACACGGCGAAGAAGAGTTGCCTTCTGAAATTAGAGTTGACTGTATGACACGGTGGCGATACTCTCTCAGGACCTTCATTTTCTGGTGGTGCACTACTCAAAATCAAAAGAAATTGCTGCAAACATTTACTAATAATTGGAATGTAGAATGTACCAATTAAATGGAACATAAGAATTTCAGTATCCTAAGCATTGGTGAGCTGAAATGAACTGGTATTGGCTTTTTGGGATCAGAAGTTCATATGGTTCAGAAGGCCAGGAATGACAAGTCGAGAGAAATGGTATCATATCCATTGTCAAGGAGGACATCTCAAGATCTAGCCTGATGCACAATGCTGTCTGTGATATCTATCTGCACACAAGGACACCCAGTCAATGCAATTATTATTCAAACGTATGCATCAACCACGAAAGCTAGTGATCAATAAGTTGAAGAATTATATCAATATCTTCAGTTTGAAATTGACCAAATGTGTACTGAAGATGCATTGATCATTATTGGCAATTGGAATACAAGTAGTTAGAAAATATGGGTTTGGTGATAGAAACAAAGCTGGAGATTGAATGAGGTAATTCTTCAATAACAATGACTTATTCATAGAAAATACTTTTTTTTTTCAACAACTCAAAAAATGATTATACACATATCCTTCCCTACAAGGAAGATAAAATATATCAAATTGAATAAATCTGTGGGAAGAGATGATGAAGAAGCTCAATATCAGCAGCTAAAATGAGGCTAAGACCCAGCGATGGAACAGACCATCAATCACTCATGGTAAGTTCAGGTTGAAGCTGAAGGAAATGTAAAAGAAGTCTACAGGAGTCAAAATATGACCTTCAGTCTATCCCGCATGAATTTCAAGAAGAGAGTTGCTACATTGAACACCAATGCCAGAAGACCTGATGAGCCGCCTCCTCATCCTACCCTAGTCTCACAAGCATGACTGTATTGAAGTCAGTGTCCTAAACACTGCCTCATTCAGGACCTGCCTATTTTCAGCGGGGCCTCAACTTTACCAAGCGTGATGTCCTTCTCCAGTGACTAACCGCTCTTGGTAATGGGTCCCAAGTACAAGAGATAACGTCACTGGCTTCTAAGGGATATTCTGACTGTGCTTCTTTTACGACAAAGCTTATTCTGGCGGTCTGTGGTGCATTTAGCACTCTCCTCTAGCCCCATATTTCTAAGGCATGAATTCTCCTCCAGGCCTCCTTCTTCCTTGTTCAGTCTCTGCATGCAGATGAGGTGAATGAAAGGCCATTTCTTGGGTCAGGTGCACCTTAGTCCTCAAGCCAACACCTTTGCGCTTGAACATTTTAAAGGGTTTTTGTACAGCATATTTGCCAATGTGTTATGTTTGGGCTTCTTGACTGCTGTCTCCGTGGGAAGTGATTGTGGATCCAAACAAAATCAAACCCTTAACTGCAAGCACTGGGAGGTGAGTCATGCTTCATGTATGAAGTGTGTTTAGGAGCTTCTAGCATCTCTCTTTTCAGTCTCTTCTTTCTTTCTTTATGCCATGTGATTTTTACCCCCTCTAGTTCTTCTGTTGCTGCAAATGTTAAAAGTAGTGCTTGAAGAAAAAAACTAAATAAAGTAAAATCACACAACTTCCCTTTGGTGTCATTTATTTTAGGCTGTTGAACCTCTACATATGCCTGCTTTGGTTGATGAAACTTCAGCCCTCTTTGCGTATGTATGGAAGTTTCCCTATGAGATATATTATCCACACACCCTCTCTGGAAACTCAACAGTGGAACATGGACAAGCTGTGAACTTTAAGTCCTCCAGTTAATTGATGAATGGCTTTGTACAAAGTCCTCGCCAGTCCTTTACCCAACTAAGGAACAACCCTGGTGGTGTGGTGGTTGCGCATTGGGCTGTGATTGCATGGTTGGCAGTTCAAAACCACCAGCAGCTCTAAGGGTGAAAGACTGGACTTTCTACTCCCATAAACAGTTACAGTCTCAGAGCTTCACAGGAGGTCTTGATGAGTCAGCATGAACTCAATGGCAGTGAGAGAGTTTAACCAATCAAGCCTCATGTCCCTTGTCTTTAAAATGGGAATAATTGTGGCAACAGCATTCCACTGTTTGTACACTGATGGACTCTTCTGCTAGAGATGCAAGTCCACAGAGAAAAGTACCAAACCCAAATGAATTCCCACAGAGTTGATTCTTATTCATAGCCACTCCATGTGTTTCAGGGTGGAACAGTGTGTGCTCCGCAAGATTGTAGAGGTCTCAAAGTAGAACTATAGACCTTTCTTCCAAGATGCATCTGGGTGGGTTCGAACAGCCAACCTTTCAATTAGTAGTTGAATGTCTAGGCATTTGCACCACCCAGAGATGCTTAAAGAAAGTGCCAGGACGTGCTATATTCTGTGCCACTTTCCCTGGCACTGGCACATGGCAGACACCTAATGTATTGGATGAACAGACAAACACATACACAAAGGAATGAAGGATAATTTATGTCTTGCAGACTGGTTGAAAAGCCAGAATGAGCCAAGGCATGAAAAGCCTTGGAACACATGAGGTGTCCCCTGTCCCTGGCCTTGCAAATTGTTCTTTCACCTAAAGCAAGCCCCAGCTGCCCCCAGAAGCATCCCTGGCAATTAAGAAAAACGTTAGACTTCTAGACAAAGAGAGGCTTCAGGATTACCACTGACTTAGAGAAAGGAGACGCCTGCTCCATTTTCCCTCAATAACGTTTACAAAAGTAGGTCTTTGTCTTTCCTAATTGCACATTGGGGAAATGCTGCTATCAATTTAAATGTAACACCTTTAAACGAGGCATAGGCTATTTCTATCCCAAACCTAACGAACTGATTCCCAAGAAGCCTCAAACCTACTGTTTCAATTATTCAAAGAAAATTTCTGAACTTGAGATCGGGCTTTATTTCAGAACCCATTATTATTTTGCTTGATCCCAAAGAAAGGAAGAGAAAGGCACAGAACTGCCAGTGCCAGGTTGGAGGAAAAGAGGAATTTGTCTGCTCTGCCTGGGCCAACTACAAATGGGGTATATGTGGGCGGGCCCTGTCTCCTCCCTGGTGCTCAGCGTCTACATTTACAAAATGTATAAATTAGATACTTCAAAGATCATCTTGAACCCATATTTAGTTGGAAAAAAACATGGGGATAACACTCAAGTAAAATTTTATAATTGACAAAACAAATTCACAAATGTATAATAGCACACTTTATCTTGATTAGAGGAGTACATGGTATCTCAGGCCGGATGTTCTAGAAGAGGCAAAACCAGAGCAAATCAGTGTATCTCAATGAGGGCACTTCCAAAATTCATGGAAAATTCCATTATCCTTCCATCCATTTTCCCATGAACTTTTTGAAACCCCTTCATGGATGGGTAAATGTGTGTCAGTGTGCCGACGCCAGTCCATTTGAAGTGTCTGAGGTAGGATGCAGTATGAAAGAGTAAGCAGGGCAGTGTGTGTGTGTGTGTGTGTGTGTGTGTGTGAGATTATGTGTGTATATGAGTGTGAGTATATATGTATGTGTATAGATGAATGAGGGTATGCATTTGTGGGTTATGTGTATGTGAAGAGAGAGACAGAGAGAGACAGAGAGAGGTGTCTTAATGACAGTTACAGAGGCTGATAGTCCTAAGGTCAAGTCTCAGGATGAAGGTTTCTCCTGACTCCTATATCAGAGGCTGACAAATCTGTTTACCAGGTCAGACAGTAGGTTTGGGGTTCACAGACTTTGGAGGCTGGCAGACCCCAGTTAGGTGGGTAAGATAGCTGGGAAACCTGCTGAGGATGAGCCACTTGCAGGATCCAGAGCCAGCGAGTGGCCTTTGTCAGGCTGTCTCTCTAGGGAAGGCAGACTACACCTCAGCGGAAGCTACGCTCATCACTGCCTCACTGATCACCTGAGACCTCGTCGTAGAGGATGATCGTGCACACGACCAAACCACTGGAAGTCATTGCCTAGCCAAGTGGAAACACAATCTTAATCATCGCACAGGGAAAATGTACAGTTACAAGTTGACACGTGCATGTCACAGTGGAATTATACTCCACCTGGTTTGTAGTGGATGATTGTCTGAAGTTATCATTGCCAGGCCTTTCTTCTGAGGCACCCCTAGGTACACTTGAACATCATTGCTATCAGCATCTGTGTTAGGCTGGGTTCTGAGAAGCAAAACCAGCAATATGTGTGGAAAGAGACAGAGAGATAAAATTATATCAATAAAATAAAAATAGTTTTAGAAGTGAGTAAGTCCAATACGGATCAAGTCCGTGGTTCAGGCATTTAGTTAGAAACTTCTCTTGACTTGAACTTCTGAACCAGAACATAGAGAGAGGGCAGGATGACCGCAGAGGCATCGCACTATAAGATTATCTTATCCTTTTCGGATAATTTATCCTTTAGAGGTAAAAAGATCCTGTATGAAATGATGGAGATAATGCTGATCATTTCAAATTCTGATTTTTTCCCTTAAGTGTATGTTATTGCAAAGGAAATTGTTTAGAATTGCCTGCTTATTCCCCAATGACCATGAAATACATTGACAGAATATCTCAATTACATCCTACAATATTTCTCTCCCAGGCATTAAGGATGGCGAATGTTATTACTTACTAAACTCACAAGTCAATTCCCAATAAGATTATCTTATCCTTTTCGGATAATTTATCCTTTACAGGTAAAAAGATCCTGTATGAAATGAGGTTTTGACCCATAAGGCCTAACTAAGTTAATGGGCTAGTAATGGGATACATACAGTTTAAAGTTATCATCAGGGAACTGAGCATTTATATTATAACCTATGCTGTACTTTTTTTTTTTATAAATGGAAAAGGAATTAATATGTATTGATTTCCTAAAAATTATTTTCTCGTTCATTTAATGTTTTAAACATCTCACATCACTGACATAGTCCCATTACCACCATTGTCATTAAGTCAACCTGGAGTCGTGTTGACCCCATGGAGGGGGCTGTGATGGTGAAGGGTGTGTATAAAAGAGACTAGACCACGATTCTCAGTGGTTGGCAGTTATGTAATGATAAAGTTACCCTCCATTTTATGATCTAATGTGATCACTTCCATGATCTCATCAATCTAATGTGATTGGGCAATAAGCCATAACGATAGTTTCCTCAGGAGTGAAACCTGCAACCAATACATATGGATGATCTGAAGGCTATGGATGACATTGGAAGCCCCAAATCCATTTTCAGGATCCCCACCGGGATTAAGCCTCCCATGAGTCCCTTCTGACCATAATCGAGGGATGTGAATAGCCTCACTTTCAGACAGGGAGCCCTGTAAGTTCCATTATGGCAGATGTAGCGGCATGAAAAAGCAGCACCTTCACAATTGATCACCTTTTGACCCATTTTAAAGTTGATTCAGTTTTAATATTTTCTATTTAGGCTTTTCTCTGTTGTGTATTATCATTTTGTTTGTATGTGAATGCATATTTGTTTCTAATTTTCATTTTGTATATTTTTTGGCCTATGAGATCCAGGAGGTAAATCTCTATAGAGATTTATAGAGTAAATAAATTAATAATTTCCTAGGATCATGGCAGCAGAGGTGATTGGAGAAATGTGGAGCTAACAACAGTGAGTAATGAAAATAAATTGTTCTGAAGTTGATTGTGGTGATAATTGCACAACAGTTCTTAATATGATTAACATTTTTAAATGTATCACATATTAATTAAATGCCAACAGAACTATTTAACTATTACTTATATGTGTATATCTATAACATATATACAAATATTTCTGAGTTTGGAGGAGGAAAGTGGAAGGTTATGGAGGTAATGTCCCAAACCTGGGTATTCATTCTCATTTCTACCACTTGCTATTCTCTCTTTGTTACAAAATAAAGTCAATTAGAATAACTGAAACAAAATTACTAGCAGGGCCATTCTGTTCGTTATTTTATTTTTATATTTAACTTCTGATGTTAAATATAATTTAGTACAAAATTATATTTTTAAAACACAGAATGTTTATAAATTAGTAAATAAAATCAACCAAGGTGTAATTATTCAAAAATAGTGCTTGCTTGGTTTTACTTCCAGGTAAAAAGTCTATATACCAAGAAATCCTAAAATAATATAGTTAAAAACAAAATATGCTAAACAAAAGTCTATATATTTGTATTTTGCAATTTGGTGAGACAATTATAAAAATCAATAGCTTTTATCTATTTACAATAACCACTTAGAAAGGAGAACTTAATATTGTATTCATTATCTACATAAAGCTACCACACTTAAAATACGTATTTAGTAAAAAATATGCATATAAAGTCACTCCTCAGGAGAAAGACAAGGCTTTCTAATCCTATAAAGAGTTAGTCTCGGAAACCCACAGGGACAGCTCTACCCTGTCCAAGAGGGCCCTGTGTTAGGACAGATTGACTAGAGAAACAAATTCAGTGACACTCATATATGTTTAAGGAAGAGCTTTATATCAAGAGGTAGTTATGTATCGAGAAAACATCTCAGCACAGTCCAACTCAAGTCCATAAGTCTGACACCAGTCCATAAGTCCCTCTACAGACTCACATAGTCACAATCAATAATGCAGAATGCAGGAATTTCACAGGCTGGAGAGAGGGGAGGTTTCCAGGGCCCTCCTTATGAGGAGACCACGCCCACATGGAGGCACCATCAGGCTGTGGCCCAATTGACAGGCTAGACTCCACCCCTACACTAGAATCTTCAAGTTGACATGAAATTATGTAACTACCACAGGCCTAAGGGCCAGAATTGGCTCTGTGGCAGTGAGTTTGGTTTTGGTTTTATGCAAAGGAAATGATTAAGTCTTGTTGGAGATCACAAAAGTAAACCTGAATAAATGTGGCTACATATATGTTATTGAATCTGAAAATACATCAGGCAAATGTCTACCTTTTCCAAATTAATAAAAAAGTAATAGAATTACAAACTTAAGATCTCCAGATTTTTAATATGTTTCCATATAAAATATAATCAACATTAGTAAGGCTAAAGCATAAGTTTTTAAATAGGGCAGGGAACTAACTATATGCCAAAAAATCAGACTATTTTGTCTACAGATACACATTAAAAATAAATTGTATGACATATGACCAACTAGTCCAGTGAACTAAAGGGCCACACAAACATCAGTCTCTACAACCCTGGGAGCAGAAGAATGAGGTGACACCCAGCTGCCATGCCAACTGCTCTGAAAATGATCACATTGAAAGGTCTTTGATACAGTGGGAGAAAAATGTGAAACAAAATGTGAAATGATTAAAAAAAAGACCAGACTTGGTGGGGTTTGATCAAGTTCAATGTAGCTGAGAGGAATCTCTGTGAGACAAATGAAGGTTGGACATTATTGGGGGAGAGGAGGAAGCTCAAAGAAAATAGAGAAAAGAACTAGGAGGCAAAAGACATTTATAGAGCATGAATGCAGGCTTGTACATGTGTAAATATATTTCTATATGTATCAATAGGGATATAGGTCTATGTACATATATTTATATGTTAAGTATTAAGGTAGCAGATGGACATTGTACCTCTACTCATGTACTCCCTCAATGCAAGAACACTTTGTTCTAATAACCTGGCATTCTGTGATGTTCACCTTCATAACATGATTGCTGAAGTCAAAATGGGTGCATAAACAAATGTGGTGAAAAAAGCTGGTGGTGCCTGGCTATTACAAGATAGAGCATCTGGGGTCTTAAAGACTTGAAGTTAAACAAGCAGCCATCTAGCAGGGAGGCAACAAAGCCCACATGGAAGAAGCACACCAGCCTGTGTGAACACGAGGTGTCAATGGGATCAGGCATCAGGCATCAAAAGACCCCAAACAAATAATAATATCGATGCAAACAAGGGGTCCAAAGTGGAGATCCAAAGTCCATCTAAAGACAATTTGACATCCCCTCACAGAAGGGTCACAAGAAGGGACAAGTCAGCCAGGGTGCAATATAGGACCAACGAAACAGACAGCATTCTTCTAATTCTTTAATGCTTCCTCCCCGCCACTATCAGGATCCCATTTCTACCTTACAAATCTGGCCAGACTGGAACATGTATACTGGTACAGATAAGAGCTCTAAACACAAGGAATCCAGGACAGATATGGGAGTAGCAATACCATGAGGGAGAAGGAGGAGAAAGGGCAAACGATCACATTGATCGACATATAACCACCCCACCCATAGGGATGAACAACAGAAATGGCTCTTACAGCTCTTATCACAATCCATACATCCATCCACTGTGTCAAGCACATTTGTACATTTGTTGCCATCATCATTTTCAAAAGATTTTCTTTCTACTCGAGGCTTTGGTATCAACTAATTTCCCCCTTCCCCCTCCCTCTCTCATGAACCCTGGATAATTTATAAATTATTACTTTTTTCATGTCTTACACTGACCACTGTTTCCCTTCACCCACGTTTCTGTTGTTTGTCCTCCTGGGAGGGGGTTATATGTCGATCAGTGTGATCAGTTCCCCTTTACTCTCCCCACCTTCCCCTTTCCCTCCTGGTATGGCTACTCACAATAGCCAATAGATAAAAAGGAGCTTATCTGTTCTGGATTCCCTGTGTTGCAAGCTCTTATCTTTACTGTGTACATGCTCTGGTCTAGGTGGGTTTGTAAGGTAGAATTGGGGTCATGATAGTGGAGGGAAGTGGGGGAAGCATTAAAAAACTAGAGGAAAGTTGTATGTTTCTTCGGCGCTATCCTGCACCCTGACTCTCTTGTCTCTTCCTTGTGACCCTCCTGTGAGGGGATGTCCAATTGTCTACAGATGGGCTCTGGGTCTCCACTCCATCCTCCCCTTCATTCACATTGATATGGCTTTTTGTTCTGGGTCTTTGATTCCTGCTATCTGATCCCATCGACATCTCATGATAACACTAGTTGTTTTTGCTTGTCAACCTATATAAGATCAGCGGGATAAACAATCCAGAAGAGAAAAAAAAGTGACTGACACGTCTGGGGATGCGGGAGAAGGGGAGACAGGGGAAAGAAAGGGCGGTGCCAACAAACTCAGGGACAAGGGAACAACAAGTGATCTAAAATTGATGACATGGAGGGCTTAAGATGCCAGGTGGGGCTTGATCAAGTGTACTGTAGCTCAGAGGAATTACTGAAAGCTGAATGAAGGTTGAGTTAGTTAATTGTGCCAACCTGGCTGATAATCAC
>NW_022103896.1:13461080-13462730 GCF_000313985.2 Echinops telfairi
ATGTATGGATTGTGATGAGTTGTATGAGCCCCCAATAAAATGATTAAAACAAAAACAAAAAAAGAAATTCCAGCCAAATACAGAAGAGGATGGGCATGAGGGATATCATTGCTGATGTCAAATGGATCTTGTTTGCAGCAGAGAATATCAGAAAGATGTTTCCTTATGTTTGATGGATGATACAAAGGCATTAGACTGTGTGGCTCATGACGAATTATGGGAAACCTTGAGAAGAATATGCATCCCCATTGTACTCATTCATGACGTGAACTCAGACCTGGAGGGAGTCCTTTGCACAGAGTAAGGGGATACTGCAGGTTTAAAATCAGGAAAGGTGTGTACCAGGGTTATATCCTTTCACTATACTTATTGAATATGTATACTGAGGAAATAGTCTGAGCAGCTGGACTCTACGAAGAGGAAGGTGGTACTAGGTTGGAAGAAGCCTTACCAACAGATGATATACAGATGACACAGTCTTGTTTGCTGAGAGCAAGCAAGATATGGAGTACTTGGTGATGAAGATAAAAGGATCATAACTTCCAGTGTAAAGGAAACAAAAATCCTCACAACTGGACCAATAAATGCCTCATGATAAACACTGAAAATATTAAATGTGTCCAGGATCTATAATCAAATCTATGGAAGAAATAGTCAAGAAGAGAAACTAGTTCCTGGAGAAAGGCATCACACTTAGTAATGTGGTGGGGTAGCTAAAAAGAGTAAGACCCTTGACAAGATAGAATGACACAGAGGCTGCAACAATTACCTCAGACTTATGAACTATTGTGAGGATGGTGATGGCACCTAACAACAACAATAGCAAACAAGCCAAAAAATCCAAGTCCACCGCCATTGAGTCAATTCTGATGCACAGCAACCCACAGGACAGAGGAGAACCGCTCCTTTGGGTTTCTGAGACTGTAACTGTTTATAGCACTGAAAGATCCCATCTTTCTCCCAGGGAGTGGCGGGTGGTTCCAAACTGCTGACCCTGAGGTTAGCAGCCCAATATGTAACCAACAACACCACCATGACTCCCACAAGAACAAGAGTCAAGAAACCAATTGATGTACTATATTGGGAAAATCTGCTGCAAACAATCCCTTTAAAGTGCTAAAAGCAAACACATCTATTGGAAGACTAAGTTGCCTCTACCCAAGTCCTGTTATTTTCAATCACCTGATATACACGTGAAAGCTGGACATTGAATAAGGAAGACCAAAGAAGTGAGTTAGAATGATTGGTGTTGTTTTGATGGTCACCTCTTGCACTTGCGTTAAGGTGTTGGGGAAGGATACTGGAAGCACCATGGATGGCAAGAAGAACAAACAAACACATCTGTCTTGGAAGAAGTGCAGCTGCCAGGCTCTTTAGCAGCAAGGATGGTGAGATGTTGTCTCGGGTACTTTGGCTGTTATTAGGAGGGACAAATCCCTGGATAAAGGCATTATGCATAGTAAAACAGAGGGTCTGTGGGAAAAAAAGGGGTAGAGGTCTCAAAGAGAGAGTCTCAAAGAGATGGATGGATACAATGGGTGTAACTGGGTGGCACAGAACTGGGCAGTATTTCCTTGTACATGGGTCTCTCTGGGTCAGAATCATCTTAATGGCACCGAAGCCTCACGGCAACAATAAGAAGAACAAGCT
>NW_022103896.1:13463048-13465173 GCF_000313985.2 Echinops telfairi
GAGAATTACAGAGCCTAGAAGAGAGGAATGATAAGTGCTGACATTTTTAGAGTAATTTACAAATCCCTCTTACATGCATTATCTAATTTCATCTGCTCCACCAGCCTGTGAGAGTTAGGTGTCATTATCTTAATTTTATAAATAAAGAGATTAACACTCAAAGAGCTTGAGTGATTTGCCCAAAGTCACAAAGTTCATTAGTGAATGGGCTGGGATTTAAACCCAGATGTCCTGTCTTATACTCGTTTCCCTGGACCCTATTGCCTCTCCTCCTCTGAGACGAAGGATGATAAAAGAATATTAGTGTGTTTATTTTGTTAACTTATCCGTGCCTGATGTGCCTTTCTTTGAATTTATTTTGCAGCCAGTCAGAATCTTTTTTTCAGCTAGTTTGTGGAAGACTGACTTGTGGATGGCGTTTCTACATGTTGCCTCTCTGAGAATATCTTTCCATTGTTCCACCCACGGAGAGAGAAGTGGGCTTCAACCCACTGAGACACACATCAACCCTGGAGGATCAAAGAGAACTGGCCTGGAGCATTTCTGAGGCTGCAACTCTTTCTGGACATAGATTGCCACATCTCTTTTCTGAGAAGTGCCCTGGTGGGTGAGTAGGTGAGCGTCTTAACCACTGCGCCACCATGGCTCCCCTAACTGGGTTAGGCACAAAGCTGTGGGTCACAGCCTTCTTCCCTGACAACCCATGAGTTGTCCATGCTCTGCATTCTGCACGCTGATGCAGGAGGAAAGTGTGAGTTGGAATCATTTGTGTTCTTTTGATGATCACCTCTTGCTTTTTCCCCCTTCCTTTAACTAAGCGCCCGTCAAAGTATTCTTTATTCTGGTCCATCTGTATTTTTTTCCCCGGGGTATGTCTTTGTGAGTCTGGTTCCCTCAGTTCCCCTGAGAAGCAAAGAGCCTTTTCAATGCTAATTTCTTATCAGGAATTTTTTAAAAGTTAGATCTCTGTTGCTCATATTGTAGCTACTCTGATTTTTTTCCCCTCGAAAACACGTACCACGTTGAAGTCCGCCCTCCTCCCCATGTACTCCATAGCTCTCATTTCTATCGGTGCCTCATTTCCTTTTACACCTTCTCTGAGCATTCAACGTGAGGGCCTCAAGTTTCCTTCCTGCCTTCATTAAATATTTATTAAGCGTTTACTTTGCACCAGGCATAAATGCTGCTTCAGTAAACTAGAGAAACACGAAGTTTTTGCCTTTGTGAATTTTGCAAAATAAAAAATTGAGATATGATTCAGTGTACACTGTTGTGGTTAGGAGCCATCTGGTCAGTTCTGACCCACAGCTACCCTACATCCAACAGGAGGAAACATGGCCTGTCCTGCGCCATCCTCACAATTGTTCCCATGCCTGAGCCCGTTGTTGCAGCCACGGTGTCCATCCATCTTGTTGGGGCCTTCCTCTTTTTACCTCCCCTCCACTTTCCCAAGCATGACATCCTCTCCAGGGACTGCTATCTGGAGTATGTCAGATAGTGTTTATATGCTGGAGTATATTAGACCGTGATTAATATTTGGCCAATAATAAAATTGAGCAAATGAAGAATGGGGTGTTGGGTGAAGTTGAAAGTTTAAATTGGATGAGAGGAAATGATCTTACTGAGAAAGAGGCATTTGAGTAAAGAGCTGAGTCTCTCTAAGGGAATTGCAGACAGAGGCAGGGGCTCGGGCAGTGAAAGTACAGGCATGCTTGAGGAAGAGCACAGAAGGCAGAGTGTCTGGTCCAGAGTGAGGGTGGAGATGAGCCACAACAGTGTACACTGAATCTCTGGAGAGAACCAGAGCACTTAAGGCCACACGGATAACCTTAGGAACATTGGCTGCTACTCTGCATAAGAAGGGAAGCCAGGGCTGGCCCCATCCCAAATACTAAGTAGATGCCCGTCCCTTCCCCCAGAAGAATTTACTTCAAAGGACTGCACTGAATCCACAGCTCCAGGAGAGGGACTTATCTGATCTGAGCACACAGGAGCAGATGACAGGGGAGGAGGAGAGACTGGAGCACATCCTGGCCCACCAGGCCTTGAGGACGATGACCCCAAATAGAGCAGCCAGTCCACAGAGAGGACCAAATGGCCAGCCCTACTTTGAGACATGATGCCC
>NW_022103896.1:13466954-13468841 GCF_000313985.2 Echinops telfairi
TATGGATTGTGATAAGAGTTGTATGAGCCCCTAATAAAACGATTTTTTTAAAAAAGAAGGGAAGCCAATGCCCTGGTCAGACATGAAGATAGTCACTAGAGTATGGATTCTTAATATTTCCTTTCAAGGTAAAGACAGTAAAGTTTTCCAGAGGTTTGGCTAGGAGAACATAGATTAGTAGCCCGATGCTGAAGCCATTGTGCCACCAGACCTCCTTAAGTAAGGAAAGTAGATACAACACAGTTTTAAGCATGATACATATTTATTATTTTTGTCTGCTTTCTTTTGCTCAAAACTTTGACTCAGAAATATTTATCTGTGTTAACATCTATAGCTGTGGTTTGATGATGGCCATTGATCTATAACAAGGACTAGTAAACTTCTCGTGCAATCTGTCAGAGAATGAGTCCCTCTGCTTGGCAGATGGTCTCTATCACAGATACCTACCTCTGCTGTTTAGTGTGAAGACAGACACAGGCAAAACATAAAAGAACACGCATGACTATGCCCCACTAATATGTATTTGGGAAAAAAGCTTGCTGGCTAGATGTGGCCCAGAGATTATAGTTTGCTGATCCCTGAACTCTAGCCTTCCAGTGTGTGACTGCACCATAATTTATTATCCATAATACTATTTGGTGGCCATTTGGAGTCTAATCATTTATACTTGCACCACCTGTGTACAGGAGTTCCCGTGGTTCCACAGACTCACCAGCAGCTGACTATTGCCAGTCTCTGCACTTCCCCATTTGGGTGTGTTTGGTGGTGTCGCAGTTCCGTGACAATTTACCTTCCACCATAACGGCTGTGGAAGACCACGTCTTCACCTGTTGATTAGCTGTAGGCCTAACCTCTGACCCAGGCCTGGTTAAAGGATTGTATTCACCTTGCTATTGGGCTGACCACACGCTGTCACTATGTTTACCTAGATAGCAACTCTTTTGATATTAATGGTTTTTATATTTTTAAATGTATTCCTGTGTCTAGTCTCCATCTACTTTTCTTCTTATATTGCAGACCCTTTTTGTATTCCCCTACGTGTAATCCATCCCTTCATTTTATTTGTTGAAAAAATATCTCAAATTCACATTAATGTCTAAGGGCATTTCTTTTCTTGTGGGTGTAACATTGTATGTTGGTGTTCATTTCCTTTCAGCATTTTGATGATCTCATTCTCTTGTCTTCTGATTTCCACTGCTTCTACTGATTAAGCAGCTGTTGGTCATATTATTGCTCCTCGAAAGGTGGTCTGTCCTCTCCATTGCTCCTTTCTGATTTTCGCCTTGTTCTGGGTTTTCAACAATGCTGCTAAGACATTCCTAGGTGTGGCTTTTTAAAAAACGATTCCTCTTGTATGGGATTTGTAGGACTTCTAAAACTCGTGGCTTACTTGCTTTTGTTCTGTTGGGGACGTGCTTACTGTTTTCACCCCTTTCTTTGTCTTCTGTCCTCCTGCGACCCCAGTTTCATGTAAGTCTCAATGCTGCACTTTTCTATGTGTTTCCAGTCTCTTTCCTTTACATGCTTTCTGCTGAATATCTCCTATGAGACTATCACACATTAACTAATTTTAACTATCGCTGTTTTTTTCCAAACCTGCTCTCAAAAAATGAATAATGAAGCTATTCATTGTTTAGTTATTATAAAACATTATTTAACAACCAAAATAGTATATGTAATATATATTATTTCCAGAGCTTCTATTTGGTTCCTTTTCATAAAAACCTGTCAATATCATCAACCATGTTTTTCATTGACTTAATATATTTAAAACACAGTTTTATTCATTTGGATTTTGTTTGTTGGAATCTAATGTGTCGAAGCTCTATTATATGGGTTACATTCAGGTTTATTTTTCTTGTTTGTTGTTTCTCTTGTTTTTTTTTT
>NW_022103896.1:13469781-13471147 GCF_000313985.2 Echinops telfairi
CAGTTGAGTTTGTTTATTTATCACCTTGTTTGCTTATTTCTTTCAGGTGTACTTCTTTACTACTTTATTATGCCTCCAACACCTTCAAATGTCTCTTCTTTTGGATTCTTAAATAGTTTGTCCAGCTTTTTTGTTTTACTTTTTAAAAGGTTTTCTCAGAAGAGATGACTTTGAATGATCTAATTTGCCAGCCAAGAAACAAAATTTCTGGGTCTTCCTCCCACCCACAGCACTTTTGATTAAAACACATCCACCCTATCTTGCCCATACTTATTTGAATCATGCGAGGACATTTTTCAGCTCTCTTGCCAATTTTTGTGTCACACATTTGTATTAGCATCACATCCGATTACCTGTTTGTCTCCGCCCACTGTTCCTGATGGTGTTCTACTTCTGTTTCAGACAGCGCATGCTTTCCTGATATCCTGGTGAAAGTATCAAACTGTTCTCTGGACTTTTCATAGGTTTCTTATTCCTTTGAGTCTTCTAAATAAGGTTCTCTTATTTTTATCCTACATGCCCCCCTGCCAAAAAAAATGGTGGGAAATTTAGGGTTTCTTTTGTTTTTTTCTTGCTTGGTCTTTTAGGAAGTCTTGTCAAGCTTGCTGACAGAGATTATGGATCCCTGTTGCCTGCGCTTCTGTCCGCATCAGGTTTAGTCAAGTATTAGAAGCTTAGCTGGATGGCAGGTTGATGTGTAAACCCCCGTCTAATTCTTAGCAGACTTTCATTGAGTCGGTTTACTTAGACAAATATGATGTCTTCCTTGAAGAAATGACAGCAGAGATGATAAGCCCTATTTCATATTGCACCAGAGTTTCCATGTCTGTCTTTCTTCTCCCACTCCCCATGGTTTATGAGGATAACACAGCCTGGTATCAAATACTGCAGTGTCAAAGTGTGTTGGTTTAAGAAAGTCCAGCTTTGACAGGCTGGGTATCCATGCTACATCACATAGTTCTCACTTGTAAAAGGTAAATGATATTAGACATTCTCTTATAGGACTATTAATCCAAACAACCCATGGAAGCTAGTTAGCACAGTTCCTGCTGCTTGGATGACATTAAATTAATGTCAATGATTGCTAGTATGAGTGGAAGTAGGACTACCAAAATTATTGTTACCACGTTGCTGGTGTCTGTTTCCCATTCTGGCCCTCATCTGCTGGATTTAGACAGAGATGACTTAGTCACACTCTTGGTATCTGGGGAGTGGACCAGTTGGTTCGGTGTCTTAAAGGCAGTACTCATGCAGTCAGGACATAGTTGCCCCCTGCGGGCGTGGAGTAGGGAGCCAGTGGAGAGGTCTGAGGGGCAGGCCCCAATCCCAACAACATGGAAACCTGCCCCTCCCCCCAGAAGAATTT
>NW_022103896.1:13473340-13477775 GCF_000313985.2 Echinops telfairi
TGTGTAAAGCAAATTTATACATTTGTTGCCCTCATCATTCTCAAAATTCGCTTTCCTAATAAAGACAAAACTGTCCATCTTTCTTCTAGTTAGTTGTAGTTGTTTGTGCTTCCTAAAAGCTGGACAATGGAGCAATATAAAGAAATCTCAAGTGCCTGTAGCTGCTGGAAATGCAATTAAAGCAAGCACAGTAGGCCAAATGTAATTAAAATGGGCTTATAGGGGCCATGACAAATCTGAGAATACATGCCTAGGATTTTTTGCCAGTCATAATTGGACTTTAGTTCATTGACACTATGTGGCTTTGTGGGTTGGCTGATTCCCCCAAATAGATCAATGGGATTTGTAAGTAAATTTTTAAAATATATATTTGTGTCAGTTTATTTTTTAAGGTCTTCTCTTTCGGTCTCTCTCCCTCTTTCTCACTGCCAGTGAGCCAAGGCAAACTCATAATGAATCTGTAGGGCAGGTTAAAACTGTACACATGAGTCTCCAAGACCAGTAATAGGAGTAGAAAACCCCATCTTTCTCATGGAGAGTGGCTAGTCATTTTGAATTGTGGACCTTTTGGATTGCAGACCAACTCATAACTACTACCCCACTAGGTCTCCTTTAAAGTCTTAGAGATCCAATAAAAGTTTTAGGGGCTGTATGGGCTACATATCCCTGTTTTTTATGTGCTGTTCTGTGACCTCTAACCTATAAGATAAATCCCGTGATGTTCTCAATAGCATCTCATGAACTGGCTCCAGAAATACTGTTCACAGATATGCTTGAGGTCCTGGGTGTGAGTAATTAAAATAATTTATATTTTTAATTTTTTAAGAGAACACATTAAATCTTAAACAGGACAAGACAAAGACATATTATGCAGATGAGGGAGGTCACTAACATAAGGTTTAATGGTGTCCCAAGGTTTAACTGATACACATAGTTTTAATAGAGACATGGGAGGGTAACGAAAATCGAAGATGTGGTTGACAGCAGTTGTTACTGCTGGATTACTGGAGTGGGAATGGGGCTATGATGGGGACACATACATTGTGGTAGACAAAGGAGCTTATAAGATTGGTCCAGGGATAGACATGGCATAACTATGTGACTCCTAGTTTGATGATCTCCATGTTGGATCTTTTCTTGACTTTTGCTTTATACTCTAGCAATATTGGAATGCTTCAAAGAACTCTTTCTCTGACCACCCTAGGATTGCTTAGGATAGAGTCTCTGGCAGTCAGTTGGTTTGAACTGAGCTGAGCTGAGTTGAGTTGAGGCACATAGCTATCATTGCACTTGGAACACAGTTCTGAAACATGTCTCCACCAATTCATTCATCCCTAAGTTTCCTAACATTGACAACCATGTCTTACTTGCCTCTTCTCCTGAGTCTTTAACACTGTACCTGACACACTATGGGCTCTCAGGTAACATTTGTTGAGTTGAATTTATTTTCCAAAAGGAATATGGTATTAGGATCAATATTTTCAGGTTAAGGTGGCTATAAAAGGCATAGATTTAGTCACTTATTATTCACCTTTCACCCTTTTCTTTAGCTTCTCATACTTGGATCTAAAGAACTAAAAACTTGTCAGAACCTTAAGGAAAAATATGTTGGACGTACTTCCAACACATTGATTTCCCTAACATTCAGACAGCAATGGTAAAAGCAGCATAAATAGTAGTAGCCATCCCTGCCATTGCCATTGAGTCACTTCTAACGCCTAGTGAGTGACCCAGTAGGGCAGGGTGGAACTGCCCTTGTGGGTTTCCAAAGCTGTAAATCTTTATGAGAACAGATCTTCATCTTCCTCCTTCACTGTGACTAGTGGACATGAACCACAGACCTTGTGGATAACACTCTAACACATAACTCATTATGCCACCAGAGCCATCAAGTACTTAAATGTCTATGAAATAAGTTCTTCACTACATAGTTTAAATGAAATATCTTTTCTAATCTTTATGTCATCCATTCAGATAGTCCTATTAGTCCCATTTACAGATAGAAAAAAATTGGAGGATCAAAGAGATGGCCATGGCAATACAGGTGGTGACCATTGGCTCTAGTATTCAAATGAGGTCTAACTCCTCCTCACTTCATTGTGTTACTACCTCAGTGACCAGTGACATCACTAGCCTACTGGTGATTTTCTTGTTTAAGGTTTCATTGACAAATGATTTACATATTCAGCAATTCAATAGTTCACTCATACTAAGTAGAGTTGTGTAAGCATCACCACAATCAATTTTAGAACATATTCTTCTTTCTTGTAGTCATTGTTGAGTGCCACATTTCACCCCAACCTCCCCTGCCATGACCCCAGGGAATTATTATTCCAGTTACTGTCGCTACCAATTTACCCATCCTGGATTTCATATACAGAAAGTCATACAAAACAAAAATAAGGAGGTTGAATACAATAACAGTGAAAAATTTTAAAACAGATAAAAGTCTTCATTGAAAAGAAAGAACATTTAAAAAACTGAAACAACTTTAAAATGAGTCAAAAGGAAGATCAAATGATAAGGTGTTACATTTTAACCTAACTACATCTGCCATAAGTGACCACACAAGGCTCTCTACCTTATAGCAAGACTATTCACATCCCTGCACTGTGGTCAGAGGGTTTACCAGAGCCTCAATCCACCTTGGGACACTTCAACTGTCATACGTAGCCAACTGCAAACTTGCTTTTAAAAATTTCAGCTCTGATTCCATTCCCTTCTCTGGATATGAATTTTATTACTTACAATCCTTGGATCAAACAGGCTGGTGTGCTCTTCCTTGTGGATTTCGTTGATGCTTGAATCAAATGGCTGCTTGCTTGAAGACAACATTTAAGACCTGGCACGCTATTGTTTCTGACAGCCAGGCACCATCTGGTTTCTTTACCAAACTTTGCTATAGCAATCATACCTTCAGTGATCTCTTCATGAGGGTGAAAATACTTATGATTTTCTGTCCTGACCAAACTGAAACTCAGAAATAATCTAACCTCCTTTGGGACTCTTTCCTGACATTTTGAAGAAGTGAAGAACCAGAGTCTGGGCAGAGAGCCCACAATAACAATGAGTGCGTCCCGTTGTTCTGACTATGCCTCTCATCGCACACGTGGGGTATAGGTCATTTTAGACAAAGAAACATCCTGCCTAATAGGGAAAGTTTTGAGACAACATCTTTCTCTCCTGCTAAGAGAATAAAGCAAGGAACTTGGATCATATAATCTAAAAAAAAGTTTTATTGGTACATAATCTGCATATCATACAGCTCAATAGTTCAATCATATCAAGAAGAGTTTACAATCATGACCACAATCAACTTTAGAACACTGTCCTCTCTTGTACTCACTGTTCTTAGCTCTCCATTTCCCCGCCCCCCCAACGTCTCCTGCCATACCGCCAAGAAACCACGGATCCAATTGCTTTCTCTATCTATTTACCTATCCTGGATTTCACACACACACACACACACACACACACACACACACACTCTCTCTCTTTTTTTCTCTCTCTCTCAATAATAACAAAATAAAACAGAGAAAATTCTTAATTAAAAAAATATTTAAATATTAGAACAAATTTAAGATAAGTCAAAAGGGAGAAAAAGTGATAAGGTGTTACATCTTAACCTAACTACATCTACAATAATGCACTTTCCAGTGCACTCTGCATGATACTGAAGCTATTCACATCCTAGGTCTGTGGTCACGGGAAACTCAGGGGAGACTTAATGCACAGGTATATCCCCATCACTTTTTTTTAAGCTGAAACAACTTTAAAATGGATCAAAAGTGAGATCTAGTGATATTACATTTTAATATAAATACATCTACCATAACCAACTCTATAATGCTGTTTATCTGAAAGCAAGCCTATTCACATTCTTCAACTGTGGTCAGAGGCAATTCATCCAAAGCTTAATATCTATGTGTGGACCCTGGTGAATTTCCACTGTCATCGTTGCGGAGATTTTTCAAACAAAGATGCTCAAAATTTAACCTCTGATAGAATTCCCTCTTTCAGGTTTGGATTATGTTGTTGAAAATCCTTGGATCACACAGGCTGGTGGGCTTTTTCCATGTAGACTTAGGGAAAGAATCATATATTTTTGAAAAAGACACTTTACCTAATTTACAGAGCAGACTAGTTTTCAATTTTCCATTAAAAAAATATGCAGTTTTTTCCATGCAACTGCTTGCAATTCCCACAATAAAACGTCACTTCATTATACTACCACATTATGCTATTTTTCCTCCCTGCATTTTCTATTTCCATTTCTCCTTCTTTACTAACCCTTTTGAACTTTGTCCTTCAGTATATGCTGCCATTTTTATCTCAAATAGTTGAATATTTTCACTATGAGACATGACGCCCCACACTGACCCATGGCCCTGTGGGGGACAGCACACAGTGTAGGAATTGCGCCCCATCTGATCCC
>NW_022103896.1:13478768-13508823 GCF_000313985.2 Echinops telfairi
AAAACATCATATCAAATAGTTGAATATTTTAAGGTGTGTACCTCACTAATGTGTGCTTATACTTCACTTATAGCCCTTTCTATTTGGGCTGAAAAATTGAGCCACTGAATGAAGTCATATTCTTTTGAGTTCAAATCCCAAATCTCTTACTTTGTGGTCTTATATGAACTGATTATGAACCAAACCCACTGCCACCAAGCCAACCTTTACAGGAGCAGAAAGCCTCGTCTTTCTTCCACGGGCCAGGTAATGGGTTTGAACTGCTGACCTTACAGCAGATCAAAGCATAACCCATTATCGTCTCAGTGGTCCTTTGTGTGTGTAGACATATATAGAGATACACATATATATATGGACACACATTACATAAATGTACATGCATATATAATATAAATGATAAGACCTTGACTGCCTTATTAGTTTATTATGAAAACCAAATGCCTGAATGCACAGAAAAGAACTTTTGAAACTATAAAGTACAATGATCAGAAAAACAATATTATTGTGTCAAAGTGACATTGCCCAAATCTATTGTATGTGACATGTGGAAAATTAGGCCAGAGCCTGGCTATATGATGTATGTAATACAGTCCCATTGATAACAGTTTCCAGCAATATAATAGAAATATGGCTGTTGACACTGGACATACACACACAAATAATGATAGAGACTTGATTTTTCAGTTACCTATAATCTCACCTTATAAGAATAAATACATTTATTTATCATGTTAATAAAATGTATGTGAATGAGCAATGAAAATCAAGGGGCAGGGGTATCAGTGACACCAATAAAGAAGAGCTATGAGTAGAATACTTCCTTTGTACTTTAGAACTAGGATCCCTGTGCTGAGAACCTCCTAGATACAGGACACACACACTGAAAGAGAGGTGGTACCAGATCAGGAGAAGCAGTAGCAAGTGAAGCAGAGAACCAGCAGCAGCAGACTCAGGAGACCAGGGGAGATGATGTGGTGGAATTCCCAGCCCACAAAGAGAGAGTTGTTGAACATCTTCTGATGAGTCTTACTGGTGGTGTGGGGTGTCCCCAGGCAATTATTGGCAGAGTTCAAGAGTTTTGTAATACTTGCTCCAGCAGGAGAGAGGCCAGTCAGCTGAAGAGGCAGGCCCCGTGGACAAGGGAGAGACCTGCCTGTTCATGGTGGAGAAGTTGCTCTGATCTATGAACAGTATCCCAAGTTGTTCTTGATCCAGCTGAAGTTGCTAAAAAAATTCCATGTGACAGTTAATTTTGTGTCAACATGGCTGGGCAAAGATTCTTGGTGGTTTGGCAGTTAAGATCTAGTAATTGCCCATGGTGTGGCTTAATATAATATGGCCACCTCCATGTGGGTTCTACAAGGAGCGACTAATAAGTTGTAAGAATAGTAGTGTGGCACACAACATCCTACTAAAGTTTCCATGTGGGTAGTGGCCTGCTTCCAGTATAAGTGGATGCTATGGAAAAGCTTGCTTACTTTTTGTTGAGATTGGATCCTGCATGTGGTTCATCGACCTGCATTGCTTTGGACTTGAGACAATAGTCTGATGGGCGTCAACAGCGGCCTGCCATTGTTGGAGCCATTCACCTCAGCAGCCATATGCCTATCAACTTCCTTCCAATAGTGGGCTCATCAGCCTGGAAGTTACACTGGTCAGGAGAAGACTCTAGACCAGTGGTTCTCAACCTTCCTAATGCGGCGACCCTTTAATGCAGTTCCTCATGTGGTGGTGACCCCTCAACCATAACATTATTTTCCTAACTATAATTTTGCTACTGTTATGAATCAGGCAACCCCTGTGAAAGGGTCGTTTGACCCCCAAAGGGGTCATGACCCACAGGATGAGAACCACTGCTCTACACTAACATTTGACCCATGGGCTTGCAATCTGTTTGAACATGAACTTGCCCATGTCTACATCTGTGTGAGTATATATATACATATATGTATTCACACAGATGTAGACATGAGCATATAAGAGAGTATGGACGAGCCCTGGTGGCAGTGTGGTTAAGCACAGGACTGCCAACCACAGTTTTGGGAGATTGAAATCAGGCACTCTGTGGAAAAAAGAGGAGGCTTTCTACTCCATAAAGATTACAGCCTCAGAAACCCACAGGGGTAATTCTACTCTGACACATAGGGTCTCTATGACTCAAAATTGATTCTATGGCAGTGATAGGGTCCTCCTAGATACAGGACACACACACACATCACTGCTTTTGCTTCTCTAGGGAACCCAGCCTAACACTCTTCATAATCATGGGTAAAAAAATCAAGGAAGGGAATAACTGAAAGATATACTGGACAAAAAGCAGGCAGTTACTGAGGAAAGATAGGAGAACTCCCTTGTGCTTTTTATTAATACTTAGGTAGCACTTACCCAAACTCAATTTTATAAGAACGTCAAGCCAGGTAGACAAGATTTCCATCATACTTATGTCCATATATGAGAGTGGACATTTCCACTCAGCTGAGAAGTGAGGCTAAGAAAAGTAGGCAGGGAGTTCTATTTTTGGCTCCAGGCACGGAATGCAGCAAGCCCAGACCTTCGCATGTGAAGCTGTGTCTTGTATGTCAATCTGTTTTACAAAAGGATTCTCATTTAGTCCCCAGTTCCCTTTAATGAACAACTCATTTGCTATTACTTCACTCTGGGAGAGTGCTCCAGGACTGAGAGACTCTGTGCTCCTTGGAATCGCCGACGTGATTTTGATCACATTCTATCCAATGAGCGAGACTGTCATGTCAACGACCCCTTTGTTGACTATTAATTAGTAATCAGTAGATGCATCTGTGCAATAAAGCCAGTGCGTAAGTGGGACATAAGCCAGCAGGGGAGCACAGGGCCTCACTAAAGAGGAGAGAAGTAGTTTAAAAATATTTGAAATGAGAATAATGATAATAACAATATATGTCAGACACCATACTTACTCCTTTCGCATATATCATTTAATCCTTGCCAAAACCTGGGGGGCAAGCAACAGTATTACTTCTATTTGTAAATGAGGAACTGAGGCAGAAAAAGGTTAAGTGATTTTCCCAAAGCCACATAGCTACAAAGAGAGAGTCTACAGAGTCAAATTTGAGAGGCAACATTTATCTTTTCTTCTCATAATACCTGGGTGGTCTTGAGTTTTGCTTGGCATGCAAACAGAAATAGAGAAAACATCACCCCAGACTCATTTTACCTTCCTTTCACTGACTTGTTCTACTTCCTGGGTGAGGGGCTTACCTTTCCCTCCTCACTGACTCCCTTCCACTTCCTGGGTCATACGTTCCAGTTTGCTTTACTGATCTCATTCTACTTCCGGGATCAAGAGAGCACCTTTCGACTCATGGACCTTTTTCTACCTGCGGAGCCACTAGCCAGCTTTCAACTGATTTTTATTTCCTTCCAGGCTCCCCATATTAGCACCTAAACGTGCCTAGACTGAGAGAAAAGAGGCAAAGGCGTGGAATAAATAGTCCAGGCTTTGTAGGCACCACTAAGAATGTCAGAGGCTTCTGCTTGTTTAAAATCTGTTTTTTTCTGACAGTAACAAAGCATTAGGCAACCCAGTATTGGGGCTGTGACCATGGAGGGTCTTTGGAGACTCATTCTTTCTGAAGGAATATGGGTATTAGAGCTAGGAATTCAGACCTGAGGCTATTGCAATGCAAACCTCTCAGGCAGAAGAAAAATCGTGAATACAGAATGCTCCTCTGAGCCCTCTTTTTTTTTTTTGGAATGGAGAGTTCTATATACAGGTCAATAAGTCACTTGCAGCATCTGCTTATTAATTCTCCAAATTTAAGACACATATGTAATACAAGAATGATGAATGAAGCAAGAGTAGCATTATGCTAAAAAAATGTGGAAATCAGATTAGCATGTAAAAGCATAAATTGTGAAAGAAAACGATTACCACCCACTACTGGGTGGCCTAGTACATAAGGATAGTTCTGCCACTTCCCACTAGGCTTTTAAATTTTCATTTCCCCATCTATAAATAAGGGGGGAGGGGTTCAAGCTATTGCAGGAGCTCTTGAAGTAAAACAGTAGGAATAGCGAAACATTGTGAGAGCGCTCAAGGGGTCCTAGGTACCGTACTCATTGTGTGAACATACATCCCCCAAGGTCTCAAGCTGATCAGCCAGGACATGTGCTTTGTATGGTTTCACATGTTTCTATCAATTAGGCCTTATGGAAGATTTTGCTTTCCTAAGATCTACCATCAATGGTCACGGAGGCAGAGCTCAAGAAGTCTAATGATGTATCGCATTGGCTAATCCTGCTGCAAAAGACCTTTTGAAAGAGTTTTCACTTCAAAGTACGGCTAAAATGTGCCTGACCAGAGCCATGACATTTTCAAACACCTCATGTATATGTAAAAGCTGCCCAATAAGTAAGGAAGAGGGAAGGAGGATTGAAGCCTTTGAATGATAGTATTGTGAAGAATAGTAAATATGCCCTGGACTGACAGTAAACAAACACATCTATTTGGAAGACATAATAGCCAGAATGCTTTATTTTCTATCATTTTATTGGGGGCTCATACAACTCTTATCACAATCCATACATCCATCCATTGTGTAAAGCACATTTGTACATTCGTTGCCCTCATCATTCTCAAAACATTTGCTCTCCTTGGCATCAGCTCATTTTCCCCCTTCCTACTTGCTCCCCACTGCTCATGAACCCTTGATAATTTATAAATTATTATTTTGTTATATCTTACACTGTCTGAAGTCTCCCTCTACCCACGTTTGTGTTGTCTGTCCCCCAGGGAGGAGTTATATGCAGATCCCTGTAATCGGTTCCCCCTTTCCATCCCACATTCCCTCCACCTTCCCAGTATCGCCACTCACACCACTGGTCCTGAAGGGATCATCCGCTCTGGATTCCCTGTGTTTCCAGTTCCTGTCTGTACCAGTGTCCATCCTCTGGTCTAGCCATAGCTGTAAGGTAGAATTGGGATCATGATAGTGGCGGGGTGGGGGTGGGGCGGGGCGGAAGCATTTAGGAACTAGAGGAAAGTTGTATGTTTCATCGTTGCTGCACTGCTACACTGAACCCTGACTAGCACGTCTCCTCCCCGCGAGGCTGGTGAGACTTTCTTTCACATGCTTTGGAAGACATCAGAAGGTATCTGTTCCTAGGATACAACATCATGTTCCGTAAGGTGGAGGGTCAGCAGGAAAGAGGAAGACCCCCAATGAGCTGCATGGACACAGTGGCTGCCACAGTGGGCTCAGGCTGGTGCCAGTGGTACACTACACGGCACCGTTTCAGTCTGTTGTCCACAGATGGGTCACTATGAGTCCAAATCAATTCAAGGGCACAGCAGCAACAACACCCGGGGGTCGGATGTTTTTAAATTGTTATCATTTAAAAGCGGGGAAATGTTCACACCCCAAACACCCACCATTTCTGGTTTCTTTTAAAAGCATGGCAGAGCTCACTAGGAAATGGCTGTCTTAGACTAGACATGCTGTCTTGTGTTTGCAATGGGTCCCACCACACCCTATGGCATTGTGCTCCATCCTTTTCACTGAATTTTCATGACCTTCTTGAGCCCTGCGGGCATTTGCTTTTCCCAGTCCATCTTGGAGAAAACCCTATAAAGTCAACATTGACCTTTCATAAGAACACAAGCGACATTGACCAAGGGCAAGAAAAATAAAAATAAAAATTGTTCTAAACCTCTTAGTTAACTTTCAGCTTTACATTGTATCTGGAAATGAGGTAACTTTCCAATATCTAGGGGAAGCCCCACTGGAAAAAAAGACTTTTGTGAAGCTTTTATTGCGAGAAGCCTAAACTGCTCTGCCAAGAAAATTCAAATGCGAGAATAAATCCACCAGTGTCCTCTTGCTGTGGAAAGCAGATGCGTGACACCCATAGCTGATTTCAACCGAAGAGAAAATGTTTTAAAACTCAGAATACAGTTTGAACTGGAGCTTGATCACTGCTTAAAGTGTTGAATATTTTAAGGAAAAAAAGAAGAAAGGGAATTCAGGAGCTAGGTTGTCCGTGATGCGTGTGTCTTTTGATAAAGGTGAGAGTGTTGACGTACCCCACCAGGGCCCTCACCAAGGTGCCACACAGCTTCTTCCATGGGATTCGCTCCTCAGCAGGTCGAGGAGCTCAGAGCAATCCCCTTCTCCGCCCATCCCTGACCTCCACCTCCCACAGTAATCCTTAGCAGGAGGAAGAGTCCTCAGGGAGACCTTGCACAGCAACTCCGGGACATAAACAACTGCAGGCCTGGTTGTCATGGCAGTTCTTCATCCATAATAGATTTACCCTCAGGTACACGGGCGGTGCATTTAAGCGCATCAGAACCAGAACAACTACATTTCAATAAATCACTCCAGCCAGGTGGTCACCAAGCTAGTGGTCTGGGACGCTGAAGTTACAAGGCAAAGGGGCCCATAACTCATCATTAGCAACAATGGTGGGCTTGGAGTCCATTCCAGTCATTTCTTCAGTTTTGTATAAGATGGCCATGTGGCACTGTGAAAAGAATGTCAGGCAAGCATAATTCTGGATCCTTCTGGAATCCAGAAGGACTGACTTCTGCTCCCAGTTCTTAGCAGTTGTTGACTCTCGGTTAAATTACTTTATCTAGCTAAATGTAGATTTGCTTACCTCCAAAATGCAAGTCACAGCAAATCATATATATATATACATATATAAAACTCACTGCCATCAAGTTGATTCTAACTTATACAGACCCTATAAGACAGGGTAGAACTGTCCCTGTGGGCTGCCAAGACTGTAGTTTTTAGGGGAGCAGAAAGCCTTGTCTTTCTCCCTTGTATCAGCTGGTGGTTTTGAACTACTGGCCTCAAGGTTAACAGCCCAACACATAATCCACTACAAGTAATAGGATCTACTCTAACAGAAACAACATCCAACAACAAAAGACAGTGTTGACTGGGTGTTATCATTCCCATTTTAACAGGCAACAAGTAACATTCCTGGAAGCTGGTGACATACTGGTCATACAGTGTCTTTGTGACAAGGCTAAAGGAATACAGGCTGTCTCATCCATTCTGTCATCCAATAAGATGTACACTAGACCTGAATATTTCTTCTAATAACTCCCCAAGCAAATCAGTAAGACATTCTAAAAATGTTATTGATAACTATCAATTATCTCACTTTCAAAAGTTTCTGTCATTTCAGACAAGGCTATAAAGAAATCCCATTGTAATTGAGATGGCTGGATTATTTGAACAACACCATCACTGGCAATCTAGACTACCGCGTCTCCCATGTCAGATTTCATTATTGGCCTTTAACCTCAAATTATTCGTCTTGAACACAGAGGTGGGCTATTTGGTCACCATTTGACCACATGGACAGCCGCTTCATTTTAGTTAGCTTCACTGGTAATATTTATGCATACCCATTGCCATCAAGTTGAGTCTGACTCATAGTCATTTCATAGGGCAGAGTATACTTCCCCGCAAGGTTTCTAAGGCCATAAATCTTTACAGAGGCAGACTACCACATGTAAGCTCAGACCACCAAACTTTCAATCAGCAGTCATGCGCTTAACCATTGTGTGGGGACACAATTCGTCACATGGACATACCTAGCTGTACATGGGTCTTTGAAATATATTCCTTATTCTGACAGGAGAAAAATGTGGCAATCTGCTTCTGTAAAGATTACAGCCTTAGAAACCCTATGGGAAAGTTCTAGTCTACCCAATAAACCCATGGGCACTGAGTTGATTCTGACTTATAGCAACCTAAGGCTGTAAATCTTTAAGGGAGCAAATAGTTTCAGCTTACTCCTGAGGAATTGCTGGTGGGTTTGAACCACCAATCTTGCAGTTAGCGGTCCAAAGCTTACCTGACTGTTCTACCAGAGCTCCTCTGTACTACCACAGGCAGAGGTATTTCTAAGATATATCAGGTATAGCATGTGCCTTGGGAGGCACTTTGGAAGGAGGGGCATCAGTGAGCAGTGTCCATTTACCATGGTAGTTAGAAATTAACTACCACAGACACTGTTTGCTGAGATACACATAGAAACAACTTGATGGGAACATGTCCTTATTTATTCTTTTATTTAAAAATTTAGAACACTAGGCATTATTAGAGGGACTCTGGCGATGTAGGGGGTATGAATTGGGCTGCCATCCAAAAGGTCAGCAGTTTGAAACTTCTCCAAGGGAGAAAGGCAATGCATTCTAGTCCTATAAGAGATTACAGTCTTGGACACTCATGGGGAAGTTCTACTTTATCCTGTAGGGTCACTATGAGTTGGCATCAACTCAATGGCAGTGTGTTAGACAGGTTCTCTAGAGACACAAAACCAGGACATTTATGATTATATATATATATATACTGCATGAAGGAATACAACAGCTAATTAGTCTACACAGCAGTACAGAGGGCTCAGTTCAAGCCACTTCCATGAACAGTTAATATACTGGAATTCCTTCAACTCACAAGGGCTGGTGGGTGCCAAGGTCAAGGAAGCAGACAGCTGAGACTTCTGTAGGGCAATGCAGGCAGTCCAGCAAACAGCAGGGCAGATCACCAACAGTCAGCAGCTCAGGAGCTTAACAAAGCAGGCCCAGATTGGATATCAAATTCAAGCAACGTAAGACAACAGGATCTGACAGTCCCAAGGTCAAGCGATGTATACACGAGCAGTGTGGCGAAGAAGGTCTCAAAGGAACCTAAAGCTCTAGAGACACGATACACAGGTTGGGTGTCCCAGGGGTAGTGTAGCTCACAAATTGAAGCATAGACCTAGCTGCTGCATGCTGGTCTGATCACCAGCGAGCTAGAGAGAGGCAGGCTGGGCTTGTCTATCATATGAGGTTGCTATGAGTCAAGCCATTTATCTCTTTGTCCTCCAATCAAACTGCGACCTTATTAATTCCACATGTTCCTATTGGCCAGGTTGGCACAATAAACCTACCTATCACAGGCAGTGAGTGAGTGAGATGTTATTGATAAAAAAAAAACCACTTTCATTTCAAGTGTATGAATTCTACCCAAAATACAATATCGCCTAGAGCCATTTCCCCTCCCACCACCACCACCACCACTTCTTGGCTTCACTCTTGACCCCATTCATTGTCTCTGTCCAAAGAGTTGACTGTTCTGATTGTATGTGTGTTTACCAAATAATCAAATATAAGCCTCACACCCACTGCCGTCAAGTTGATTCTGATTCATAATGACCCTGTAGGATGGATTCAAACTGCTCTTTGGGGTTTCCAATATCACAAATCTTTCAGGAAACATACAGCCTCATCTTTTTCTCAAAGAACAACTGGTGGGTTCAAATCACAGACATTGCCATTATCAGTCAGTACTTAACCCACTGTGCCACCAGGCCTCCTTATAAGACTCTGCTAAATTGAAGTTTATATTACTTAATATACTGGTGGCAATTTCTAGTTGTAAAGATGGGAGAGAAAGCATAAAGACATTATTCTTAAAATATTTTTAAGATCTCTTTTTCAGTACAGTAGGCCTGGTGGCAGAGTAGTTATACATTGGACTGCTAACTGCAAGATCTGAAGTTCAAAACCACCAGCCACCCCATATGAGAAAGACGAGGCTTTGTACTCCTATGTAGATTGAACATTCTTGGAAACTGACAGGGACAGTTCTAGTCTATCTTATGGAGTTGCTATGAGTCGAACTTGCCTTGACGGTAGCAAATTTTATTTTATTTAATTTATTTTTTGCCAGTATCATTTGGCTGTTAAACATGCTAATATGTTTTTTGTCAACCCATGAAAGCCATGGTAGAATTGTGTAAGCACTTCCCTTTTCTAGTTGCTACAGTGACTGGGTATGTGTGGTGTAAAACAATAAACCTGGGCTCCTCTCTTACATAGGAAAGCTTTCTCATGCTTCTCTGAATTGGCAAAGATTAACTATAGTTACATTCATATTTTTTCATATTTTAAAAAATGTTGGTTAAAAAAGTATTTATTGGATGGAAATTATTTTTCACACATTAATTTACCATTAAAAAACCCTGTGACATAGTGGGCCACTTGTTGGGTTGCTAACTGCCAGGGTAGCAGTTCAAACCCACCAGGTGTGCTTGAGAGATGAGGATTTCAATTCCTATAAGAATTTACAGTTTCAGAAACTCACCAGGGAAGATCTACTCTGTCCTAAAGGGTCACTGTGAGTCAAAATTCACACAATGGTAGTCAGTTGGGTTATTCAACATTAATCAGAGTCATCATTCATCTGATGGGACAAAGGTGTTTGAAAACGTGTAGACAAAGGTATCATTTATTGTGATAGCTTGGTCAAACCCCAGGTTTCTCAACCTTGTCATTATTAATATTTAGGGCAAGATAATATTTCAGGAGAGAGTGAGGAGCCCACCTATGCATTTTAGGATGCTTAGCAGTATTCCTGACCTCCATCTGCCAAATGCCACTGTGGTTAGGTGTCATCGGGTTGGTTCCGACTTCTATGGGTAGACATTGTGCCCAACAGAACAACCCATGGCCCTGTCCTGTGTCATCCTCTCATTTTGAGCCCATAGTTGCAACCACTGTGACAATCCACCATGTGGAAGGGCTTCTTCTTTTTCAATTACCATCTACTTTACCAAGCCTGAGGTCCTTCTCCAGCGACAGGTCTTTTTGGATGACCTGTCCAGGAACATCCTCAACTCTACAAACCAGCCAAGTTCCATGGACATTGCCAGTGTTTCCCGGGGCAAAATCACCCTGGTTAGGAACCACTGGTCTAGCCCAACCACAGGCAGGCATGGAGGTCCCCCGATGATAAAAAACAAAAAGCAACCACAAACTCCAACTGTTTTAAGAGTCTTGGTGGCCCAGTGGTTAAAAGTGTTCAGCCCCAAACTAAAAGATCAGTGGTTCCAACCAACCCAGGAAATCCTATGGAACCTTTCCACTCTGTCCCACAAGGTCCCTGTGCATCAAAATTGACTCCATGCCAGTGGGGTTTGGGTATTTCCTTTGTGTTCAGCCTAATCCAAGCTAGCTCAGCTGTTTACAGTAAATACTGTTGAGTTCAAGGTCAGAAGAATGATCTTTAGGGGGCTGAATACATTCATTCAACAAGTATTTATTGAGTGGACTACAATTGCACGGCACTGCGCAAAGGTCTGAGTAGGATGCAGAAAAACATGAACACAGCCAATGCCCTTAGGAGTTTGCGATCAACTGTATTACACAGGCTGCGTGGTGAGTGGAAAGGGGCCACAATTAAGGGGAGAGACCGTAAGAAGAAGGCCAGGGGCCTCAAGGGTCGAGAAAGGTTGTTTCTGAGAATGGATGTTGAAGAATGGATGTTTTCACACAAGGCGACATCTTTGGTTAACTGCTGCATGGATTTACTGATTTATTAAAAGCAGGTTTTGGGAGCTGGTACTCTGGCCTCATGATGTTAATAAAATGAAAACAAGATAGACTGTCTACTCTCCACCTATGTAAGCTCGCAATTTCCACAGTATGTTTGACCAGGGAAATATAGGAGAATGCATAAAAGGACATCTAAACCGTTCCTGGAGGAATCAATAACGGAGCGGAACCTCAAAGCATAATGAGGACTCGCCTGTAAAGGTAGAATGGAAGGAAGAAGGTTCTATGTGCGAGTCCAGAGGTGAGTGTGGGCAGGACATGTTCCTGTAACTGTAAATCTTTCTGAAGAACTGGAGAGAAAGCTTCACAGTGGTCAACTTCACTAGCTAAACGGGGACAAAATCACGAAGGGCCTGGTCCATAGGGAAGAGTGTAGAGTTCAGCCGATGTCCAGAAGGCTTGTTTTGCTGCAGAATGGAGGCTGCATAGGAGCCTAGAGGGGGTGCGAGAGCACTAGTACAGAAAAAGGACAATCAGATGTGAAGTTATAGGCTAGAAAGGGGGCACCCTCAGAAAATCCAGACAGAACAGAAAAACGTAGGTTGGTTTTTAAGAGAACATTACTTGATAGAATGTAGAGGCCGTGGTATTGGGTATTGCAGGTTGACAAGAAAGGTGCCAATAACAAAGTTCTGGTTTCCAACTGAACTGTGTGGATAGCGGTGTAAGAAAATACAGGAGAAATTATCATAAGTGATAAAAGTCATTATTAGCTATGTCTTGCTATATTCATTTCCAACTGCCCATTGATCATTGGAGTGGAGATGGCCACCAGGTAATTAGATTCACCGGATGTACAAGAAAGACCCAGACCAGACTCCAATTTGACTGGTCTCAGCCCACACTGCAGTACGAATTTTGCCTGAATGTTGTCCATAACCAGAGATATCCAAGATAGGTAACAGCATCCTATAATTTATCCATTCCTAGCTACCCTGGCCTGTAATCATTCCTCTCTGTGATCAATGATATACCAATCCAACTGTTTCTTAAGGGTTACTCCAATGACATTTGTGAATTGATCTATTATGCGATTGCCCCTGACTCCTGTTTTCCATGATTCAAATCCATAGCCTATGTACCAAACAATATCTATTTATGGAGTACCCAGGATGTGTGCTGCATTAAGTTACCAGACCCTATGCAGAGGGACCAGAAGTGGGAAGAACTTACAAAGCAAATCAGTCACACACATGTAAAGCAGAAAATAGCAAACAGAAAATCAAGATACTTGCTGTGGTAGTTATGCAATCTGGTGTCAACTTGTAAAGGGGTGGAGTCTAGCCTGTCAATCAGGTTGCAGCTTAATGACTTCATTTGGAGACACCACAGAGATAAATAGCTCACTGGAGGCCAGATTCACTTAGACTCTCTGCTTTGTCTCCCTGCTGACAAGACACATGGAGCTATGCTAGAACCCTGGAGCTGGAGGAGCCATGTAGAGACCCAGGCCAGTGCTGAGATGCTTCTATCGCCACTGGATCCACAAGATTTCCCACCCACTGACCTGTGATCTTTCTTCCTGGATTCAGCGTCATTGCATGTGCTAAGTGAGTATGAAGAGTAATTTATAGACTGGTAATGGACATATAGGCTAATATTGGATTTACTGACTTGATCCGGCCTGGGCTGGGATGTTTTCTTAATGTACGATTGCTCTTTTATATAAAGCTCTTTCTTATACACATATGAGTCTCCCTGGTTTCTCTAGTTAACCTGGACTAACAGACTTGCCAAACACAAAATGCAAGATCTGTGTAGAAAACAGAAGATGATTTCAATGCTCACAAGCCAGGTACCACAGGATACAACAGTAGAGTCTAGAGGAGAACGTGGAAAGTTCTAGGAAATAATGGTGCTCAAGTACTCACAGCTTGATTTCATTACTTGAATGATCAAATCAGCTTGAGTACAGTGTTCTGCTGGTCACCAAATAATCTAGTTTTCTTCCTTTCAGATTCTAGAACTTTATGCTAGACAGTTTTGCTGAAGGCAGTATTTCCCACTTACTTTAATGCTCACATTGTCCAAATCCTTTAGATAAGGACTCCTAGCATCATAATAAGTAGATCCCACTTAAAGAACACTTCACTGTGCCACTGAGAGGATAGTTTCAGTACTTTATCCTACTTCATCATTACAGCAACCTTCTGGGGGTAACTATTGGTTTGATTATTGAACTTGTTTTTCAGATGAGAAAATTGAGTCTCAAAGAAGTTCATTCATTTATTTAAAAATATTTACTGTGTTACATACTATCTTGTGTTACATACTATCTTAAGCACCCGGATAAAGCAATGTAGAAAACAGATAAAGCCATTGCTCAAAAGGGCACATGCATCACACTAGGAGGAAATTTTGCAAAAACAACAAACACGAATAAGGTCCGATGGTAGGAAATACCCTGAAGGGAAATACTGTGGGTTAGAAAACTAAAGAAGGAGCCCTGGTGAGGCAAATCATTAAGGACTTGGCCGCTAGTTGAAAGCTTGGTGGTTCAAACACACTCAAAGACTCTGCAGGAGAACGATCTAGTCATTTGCTTCTATAAAGATCCAACTCAAGAAACTCTTACAGGGAAGTTCGATCGATCACATGGGATTGCTATGAATCAAGGTCAATTCAACAACACCCCAAAACAATGACAAAAAGGGGATTTAATTTCATACAGAGTAGCCCCCGAAAGCTTCCCAGCTAAACTAAGGTCTATGCAGATAATGGAAAGATAGGCAGGCTCGAGCCATGAAGCTAGATAACTTTGAAAAATATTGCAGATGCAGAGAATAACAAGTGTCAAAGCCCTTGTGGCAAGAATATGCTTTCTATGTTCATGGAAATATGACTTGACTGAGAGGGAAAAAAGGGAGATGAAGTGAGGGAAGTCACAGAAAGTACAGCAGATAGGACATTGAAGGCCATCCCAAAGACGTTTGCTTTTAATCTGAAAAGAGAAGCAAATGAAGAATTTTGAGTAGAGGGCTAACATTTTTTAAAGTAGCGCTATTTATAGGTTATACTCTTCAGAGAAGTAAAGGCAGAAAAGTCCACTTATTCATTCAACAATTAATTAGTGTATGCTTACTAGGTGTTAGACATGACTCAAAAAGTATACTACTGAATGAAATAGATAAAAAGCTCTTATCACACATAGACCATACCTTGGGTGCAGTCAAGTTAAGAGGCTGTTATAATTATGCAAGTGAAGGCCTAGAGAAGGATGGTTGTAGTGAAGGGTAATAAGAAGTGCTTGTATACTGAGTATATTTCAAAGGTGAAATTAATAGGATGGGATGAATAGTTTGGAAATGAAAAATCAGAGGGCAAAAAGAGTGAAGGATGAGTCCTTGTTTTGTTCTTCTGAACAAGATAAAATGTGCCATTAGCTGATGTGCAGAGGACAGTGGGAAACATCATTGATGTCATGTGGCTGGGGAGTGAGAAAAGCAAGAGCTTTCGTGACTGGCCATGCCAATTTTGAGATTCCTTTACATATCGAAGTTATGTCCAGTAGTTTGATATGTCTGGAGTAATTCAGGGGAGAGATCTAAACCAGAAACATAAACATGGGAGCCTCAATTGCAGTCAGTTCTACATGCATGGATTCAACCAACCTTGGATCAAAGATAGTTGAGGAGGAAAGGCATTTAAGTGGTAAAACAATCTCTCAAACACTAAGAGGGAGTGAAAGGTGCTATATAATTCAGCTCTGAATAGATGCCATAGAGTTGAGCCTCCATGAACATCTCAGCTGAGGAGACTGGTAGAAGTATGCAGGATAGAAACACAAGCAGTTTGGGTCTGGCCTTAAGCATGTCCGAAATACTTGGACACAACACATTGTATTAAGTATTATAAGTAATTCAGAGTTGACTTAAAATATACAGTAGGGTGGGTACAGGTTCACAAAATAAGAACGTGAGCATCAGTCAATTTGGGTACCCATAGCCAGGGAAGAGGGGTCCTGGAACCCCTCCCATACAGATAGCAGATTGTCTGTATATGGAGACTCTATATCATAGAGCCAGGAGACTAAAGCATATCACTTGAGAGCCGACTGGAGGTTGAAAGGAGATCAAGGTATAAGTCTGATCTTTTTGAAATCTTAATATTTAATGGTCAAGAAGCTGAGCTAAGTCAACAAAGGAGTCTGGAAAAGAGTAATAGATAAAGGGGTATGTGGAAAACCTAGAAAGAGCGAACTCCGAGACTGAGTAAAGAAACTGTTTCATGGTGTTCAAGACTGAGTCAGGAGCCCTGGTACTGTAGTGATTACTTGTTGAACAACAATCCTCAAGGTCAGCAGTTTGAAACCACCAGCTTCTCTGCAGGAGAACGATGGGGCTTTCTACTCCCATACAGAGCTGCTGTTTGCAATTGTTAGGTGCCATGGAGTTGGTTTCTACCCACAGGGAGCTCATGCACAGAGTGCGGCCCTGTCCTGTCCTCACAATGGTTCCTATGCGTGAGCCCGAGGTGGCATCTATGGTGCCAACCCATCTCCCTTAGGGCCTTCCTCTCCCCCGTTGCCCTTCCACTTGACCAAACATGATGTCCTTCTCTAGAGACTTTCTCTCCTGACAGCGTATCCAAAGTATATAAGATAAAGTCTCTCCATCCTCGCCTCTAAGGAGCACTTTGGCCATACTTTATTTAAGACACAAGTCTGTCCTTTTAGTAGTCTACGGTACTTTCAATATTCTTCTCCAATGCCACAAATTCTAATGCATACATTCTTCTTCGGACTTCTTTATTCGATGTCTAACTTTCACACGCATATGAGGCGATCACAAATGCCATGGGCTGTGTGAGGCGCACCTTAGGCCTTAAAGTAACATTCTTGCTTTTCAATATTCTAAAGAGGTCTGGTGCAGCAGATTTACCCAGTGCAGCTAACCTTTTAATCTCTTGACTGCTGCTTCCATGAGCATTGATTATGGATCCAAGCAAGGCAAAATCCTTGATCACTTCAACCTTTTCTCCATTTATCATGATGTTGCCTATTGGTTCAATTGTGAGGACTTATGTCTTCTTGGCATTGAGTGTAATCCATACTGAAGGCTACAATCGTTGATCTTCATCAGCAAGTGCCTCAAACCCTCCTTACTTTCAGCAAGCAAGGTTGGTTGGGCCATCAGTGTACCACAGGTTGTTCATAAGCCTTCCTCCGATCCTGATGTCCCACTCTTCTTCATATGATTCGGCTTCTCTGATGATTTGCTCGGCGTACAGATTTAATCAGTATGGTGAGAGGATACAGCCCTGCCCCACACCTCTCTTGATTTTAAACCATGCAGTATTCCTTAGTTCCACTTGCAAAACTGCCTCTCGATGCATGTACAAGTTTCACGGGATCACAAGGAAGTCTTCTGGAATTCCCATTCTTCTAAGGATATTCATAGCCTGTATGATCCACACAGTCAAATGCCTTGACACAGTCAATGAAACATGGGTAAACATCTTTCTGGTATTCTCTGCTTTCAGCCAAGATCCATCTGACGTCAGCAATATCCCTTGTTCCACATCCTCTTCTGAATCTGGCTGGAATGGCTGGCAGCTTCGTGTCATTGTACTGCTACATTTTAATGGTAAGGAGATCAAGAAGGACTAAGAGAAAAGGTAGATACACTTGTTTGTTTGTTTTTTTAGATCTCCACCCACATTGTTTTCCATCTCCTAATTACTATCCTGTTTAGCATCTGCATCTGTGTCTTTTTTCCTAGAAATCAAAATACCTGTTTGCTTGTTTATATCTCCTCCTACACAGTATGTCCCATGGAAACAGATTGATATTTATACCGGAATGTTCAGCTCAATGCCTGACAGACAGAAAATAGTGAGCAAATCTTTATGAAACAGAACTGAAATAAGGTCCTGATTGACCAATGGCTTTATATTTATATCAAAGAACTTGTTTTCTAACAGTACTATTTCCGTTGGTTTGCTGTCTACCTTTTTTATGCATGGGTCTCATCTCAAGCAGTTACTATTCTCACATATTTTAGTGGGAGTCCTTCGAGTGAGGTACATGCCTTTTTGCATCATGGGGTCATTCTTTGTATTTCCTTCCATCTTTATTTGCCAGAAGAACTGTATTAGGACAGCTACTCATCTGTTTCCCTACCTTACCCATTCACCTCCCCTACCCATTAACAATGCCTACCTTTCTGATTATGCTGTACCAAAAAAATTAAATCAGGATGTCTTTAACTTAAATGCTCCCCATCCTTCATGTCTCAAGTATTTTTTCTCAGGCTAAGTTTCAATAATATTCTTTTTCCTGAATATATTATTTCTTAGACACCAACCTATGTCATTGGATACCCCAAAATAGTATTTGTATCTTTCTCCTTATGTCAATAGAGGAAAAATAATTGTTAATAATTTTCAGAGGTATAAAGTATCTCTATTTATGGCTAAGGTAGATTAACTTAAATTTGGTCATTGCGATAAAGTTTAAAATAAGCAGAAGAATTTACTTGGCTTATGAATTAGAGCACTCCATATTGTAAGGATGTAAATTTTACCAAAATTAATCTATAGGCTCACTTCAATGCCCAGCAAAATAGTAGCAGTAGTGTGTGTGTGTGTGTGTGTGTGTGTGTTGGGAGCAGGATGCAAGGATTAAACTGGAGACAAAAGTTAGAGGGCTTATATTAGTAGACTTATGATGTATACTAGTGAGCTTATGCACTCTAGGAAGTGTTGTCCTTCCCCACCACCGCAGAGCTCAGGAAGCTTGAGTCGATGGTGGTGGTGGTGGTGCTGGTGATGGCCCAGTGTGGTCCACTATCTACAGCCATCAATGGCCTCCTGCTGCCCTTCCTGGGCAGGGACCTGCTCATCTTTAATCTATCCTTGTATTAAGAGTTTAAATTCTGAGCCCTAAGTTTGCAGAAGGCTATAGTTTACAGTGAAAGCCCCAAATCCATTTTTGAGTCTCCAAATGGATTAAGCTTCCAGTGAGTTTCTTCTGACCATTAACCAGCAAGATGAATAGCCTTGTTTTCAGGAAAAATGCATTAGAAAGTGGCTTACTACCTATCTCCTAGGTCCTTATTGGAGAGGCAGTCTCTTCCTCAGGGATTTGCCTAGATTGGTCCTAGATCGAACTAAGGAGTACTGGGACTGCACAGTCATGAATTACTTCCTGATGGCCTTGGTCAAAGGGCCCTGAACAAACCAAGGAAGTTCTTCTGCCTAGCAGAGAGCCGGCGTCCCAATCACAGTCCCACAGCTGCTTCCATAGTCCCACCTGCCACTGTGATGTATTGATCTGCACCCAGGCATGCTCCTGGGACGATTTCCTTTGCCTTCATATGTCCTAGTTACGCCATCGTCTCTCAGAAACCCTTGGACACCATTGTGACCTTGTATTCATGGTCTCCTGCATCTGGTTGATGTGTCTTTGTCTTGTCTCTGTCCTGTTTGAGACATCATAAATGTTCTGCATAAATTACATTTGGGTTTTGGGCTCTCCTTTGTCCTCCTAAAACACCCTGCAGGCCTGTATCTAAAAGGTCTTGAAAGAAGTCAGAGGGGAAAAAAAGAGGGAGAGAGAGAAGACATCGAGTTCAAATAGGCAACCTGGCTTTGAAAAAGGCAGCCTGAATCAATGCTAACGGAAGCCCACAGTGGTTACCACTGGTGAGGAAGGAGACTTGTGTGGGCTGGCAGGGGCAACAGGAAAGCTGCAGGTGCTGCTAACCCAGCTACATGATCAGCCATGTGGCCCTCTGCAAGTGCACACGCGTGAGATGTCATCAAACTGTCCCGCTGTGATTTGTGCACTTTTGTGTCCGAGAGTCATATACCAGTGCACACTTTATGAAGCAGTAGAAACATGCTTTCTTTGGGCGAGGAGTCCATGGAGTACCAACAGCTACCATCCTGTGATACTAGTCTTCATCTGCTGTTTACTATGTTTAACGGCTGCAGAGAAAGAAAGTGTCCCCGGAGGAAACTGGTCCAGCTTTGTAAGTGTGCTGTGAAGCAGGGCCTGTTGGTGAAAAGTGAGACTCAGTGAAAGGCCTTCAGAGCACAGGACTGGCGCTGGGAGGCGGGTGTAACACAAGCCTCGCACCTGCCTGAATCCTTGTTGTGTGATTCACAGAAGCAATCACACTCATTAAGTTCTCACCTCTCCCACATTTGGAAGTGGGAACATTGAGGTTCCTGGGAAGAAAAGCAAAGCCCCAAAGGCTGCCTCCAAGACTCTGTTATATTCTGGTCTGGACCCTGGTCTCACACCCTTGCTCAACCCCTTTGGGCTTCTTTTGAATTTACCCAAGTAGCCGTTCTTCCAGATCCAAAGTCTTTGCATATTGAGCAAGGTCTTTCCTCAGGCGGGTCTGTTCCCCCTTCTTCTACTTTGCTATCTCCTGCTTCTCTATAGCACTGTTGAAAGACAGAACAAAAAGAAGGCCGGGTTCCCCTGCCTTCCCTCTCTCTCTTAGCCTGACACCTTAACCTTGTTTTACAGCACTTGAAGCACTTACTGCCCCACCCTGCTTTCAGGATGCACTAACCTGTGGCCTTCAAGTCAACTCCAGCTCTACCTGTGTGCAGAGTGGAGCCCCACATGGGTTAGAATAGAAGCGCCCTTCATTGGGTTTTCATTTGTGGAATTTTTTGGAAGCAGAGCACTCAGCCTTCCTTCTGAAGTCCTTTGGGTGGTTTCAAACGACCAACCTTTCCATTAGTGGCCAAGTGATGAACTGGGCCACCCAGTTACTCAAGATCTAATCATACCTTCATTAGCAGGATTCTATGCTTACAGTTGTCCCTCTGTGTTGCCTGTAATCCCATTAGGAGCACCAACAAGGAGTCCTGGTGTTTCAGTGGTTACTCATTGGGCTGCGATCCATATGGTCGGCAGTTTGCAACCACCAGCAGCTCCTCAGGAGGGAGACTGGGCTTTCTACTCCTATAAATGGTTACAGTCTCGCAAACTCACAGGGAAGCTACTATGAGTCAGCATGAACTTGAAGGCAATAAGCTTTTTCTACCATGGACAAGGGTAAGTCCAAAAGTATTGTAACTAGGATCCCAGTTCATTCAGTACATGCGTTTATCCCAAAGTACATTTAAACACACCTCTACGATCTATGGATGCTTGCAGACGAGTTCTTTCAGCAATACACTGTCTTCATCTCATTAGGCTTAAAAAAAAAAGGATTACTTTGGTGTCATGGTAAAAAACAAAAAAATATTTTGAGGTCAGAGCTCATATAATTAATAATAATAAGTGGACAACTTATCTTAAAGCATTGAAACATTTCAACACGTTTATGGAACTGTTGGCCCACATAAAATGGCTTTTAGATGGATCAAGTCTTAGAAGGACGATCGGGAAGATCACCAACATAAGCCAAGAGGAGAAAGATCCTCCTCCTCGATGAATGAAGAAACTGTGCTGAAGTCCAGACACTGCTCTGTGGGATCCAGTCCCACAATCGAATGGGTCCCAAGGAGGGGCATGGGCAATTAAGGAAGAAAAAGGTGCCAGGCAGTGAGGCACAGTGGCTTATCTCGATGTGGGCATCATGAGAGACTAATGTATTTTCCAGCCGGTTTACATAGTCCTCCGGCTTGCAAGCCTCCAGCAGGCACACATGTAATAGAGTGGACCGCAGCTTAACCTGGGATGTCCCTGAGCTCTTTCAGGAAGAATTTTCTATGATCAGTATCACAAGGGAGTAGACTGCACTGTGGGTGGGACAGATGAGAGAATCTGATTCCTCTTAAGATGGGGAGTCTCCAGCCACATGATGAGCAGCCAGGTGCATGCAGGAGGCATCTTTTATGGCAGCACCTTTGTGGGGACCTATTGTGGGGATAATTTTCAGTCTGGAGAATGTGTATTAGGTTTGATCTCTACCTTGGAACTCTGGAAGTCTTCTCCCGCTAGAGCCAGTCTTCCAAGCCCTGCGGTTACAAGCTAGCGATTAGGCCACATACACTCCCTTCCAGGTCCTCAGTTTTCCCAGTGGTGGAAGAAGACCAGAGAGTTGTAGTTGACTCAATAGGTACTGAGGTTGGAATCTTGCATGTGTTGGTATTTTCTATTTTAAGCAAACATCTTGGCCTCCGCAAGCATTCAGCTGGTGCAATAGTCCTGTGTGAAGACCAGATAACGCAGCAGTTCTCATGAGGTTCGCGAGCCCTTTGGGGGTCAGACGACCTTTTCACTGGGGTTGCCCAATTCACAACAGTAGTAAAATTATAGTTATGAAGTAGCAATGAAGATAAGTTTACGGTTGGGAGTCACCACAACATGAAGAGCTGTACTGAAGGGTCACGGCATTAGGAGGTTGAGAACCACCGAGCTAGCACAAAGCTAATCTTTCCATCGGCCTCTCAAGCAAGGCTGAAGCTATTGAAGACGACATGACATAGTTCCTGGTACCTGAGCTCTCTTAGATTTACTAGTATGATCCAGAGCGCAGGATCTGATTAAAACACTGGCTTCCAAGAGGGTCTTCAGGGCCCCTTGAATTCAAGGCAGAGAAGTCCGCTTAGGTGGTATGGTGACTGTGGGAACCCCACAAGGACCAGCTTGACAGATTTGCTGGAAGGACACAGGACAATAACAGGAATTTATTGTGAGGAAGTTTTCATAAAACTTCAATGGTGATAAAAAAGGCCAGAAAAATTGTGTGAGGACTTTTTTTTCTAACATCTGAACAATACACCTGCCCATTCCTTGAAGGTCGCCAGGGCCGCCCTGTGAAAATTTTGTTCCAAAACCTCACATCCACCATACTGCCCAGATCTTGCCGTTTCACTTCCCCGCCCCCAAATCTGAACATAATTTTTTTAATCACATATTTTAAATCACCATTTTAATGCAGTATGAATCAAAGAGCAAGCACGGCATTCTTCAAGGATGAGTTAGAGAGATGGACACACTGCATGTTTTCATACTTTTGTTGAATAAACTTCTCTATTATTTTGTATCAAGGCTTGTTGACTTGCCCTCATATTTATTTACTACAATATCCCTTTGACCCATCACACCAATGTGGCACATAATAAGTACTAAGTAAATATTTGTCAAAAAAATAAATTAATGTAAAAGGTCATTTCCCGAGGCTGCACAGCTAGTAAATATATATGTACATCATTTTATTGGCACCCTATAATTGAGTTTATGTTTATTGTTACCATTCTGTAAATCAGGGAGATGAGGCTAGAAAAATTAAGTCACTTATTAAGGTCAAACAACTCATTGTTTAGCACCAAAACTACAGCTCAAGGCTCCTCTCTCCCTGGGCATCCGGAGGAGATAATTGCCTTTGTATTTTTTCATTCTGTGCTCTCATTACATTCTCCAATCTGGTCATTTCTCCAGATGCCCCAAGGAATAACAGATAAGAAGTCCATGTGCTACCATTAATAAAGGCTTGATGAACTAGACAGAAGAAGCAGTCCCACACTAAAATCTTAAGTGAATATACTGAAACCATAACTAAAAATATTACTTTGATTTGGCAAATGTACTTAACCATTTCTATAGAGTGTGAGCTTTTCTGCATACTGCATATTTCCTTCAAAGGAAATTGAGAGCTGCTATTGAATTGTGCCAGAAAGTCGTTGCTGTGTTGAAAATTCTACAAACATTCCTTTGAAAGCATGTATCATCTTGACATTTTATTTAGATGTCTCTTCTAGAGAAGCAATTGTTTCTATGCTGTAAGCTTTGGGGTAGCAATAGCACTTTCTCTTTTAAACCATTGGGACCCCCAGGGGGCCAACAATTCAAATCTGGGCTATAGCGCAACCACTCACCTGTCTGATTTCCCCATGGCAACTCCTTAGTTAAGCCTGTGGATCATATTATTCTGAGTCAGTTGATACCACTTTGAATGCTATTGCCTGAGTTTATACAATTAAATTTAAAGCAAAGTCATTGCAGAAATACTATCCAAACTTTTCTCTTCTTGCTTATTTCTACTCTCTTTTTTTCCCCTTTCTCTTTATATTTCTTCCTTCCTGGATTGTCAGATAAAGACGAGGCAGGGGTAGGCAGCCCCAAAGCTAATACATAAGAAATGCGGTCCATTGGTTCCGAATGTGCTCAGACCCCGGTGTTTTTCAGAGGGTTTTTGCCTCCTGAATCCAGTCTGATCTTCAAGTAATGGCCCATGGAAGAACGGAGCTGAATAAGGGCTACAACAATTTACCTTCCTCGACTCTAAATTCAATTGATCACATCTGGAATCCGAAGACACGCACTGAGACTCTTTACTGAGAGAAAGGCAATGTCTGTAGTAGCATTTAATCCCTGACCTAAGAAGCTGCAGGTCACTGGGGAACAAAAGGGTAAAGAAGAAACTTGGGAGTATTGATAATGGAGTCTGATAGTTAAGTTATAGGTCAGTGTAAGTGGGCCAGCATTCTTCCATGGCATGATCTAACACAGTGTGCTCAACTTCACAGTCACATCTTCTGTGAAGCAACCAGGTAGTGGTGGGAGAACAGACCTCCTTAATCTGGTCACAACAATGACACAATTGAGGGGAGTGTTGCTCAGCATGTGGCTTAATCTTAATGTAAATTAACAGTGTGGGAAACTAGTTAGCTACTTGGATCTTGCATCTGGGTGTCAATCTCCTGTTATGTCACCTACTAGTCACAGGAACCAGCAGGGGACTCCAACCGTGGATTCCTTCAGCTGATTTCCAATCATTCAGCTCATCATCTACCATCCTTCAGTCTTCCTGCGTCCCCTTCCTGCTGCCTGTTCATCAGCCCCTGCAGCGACGGGGCTCGGGAGAAGGCTTCAGCTTATATCGGACCTGTGCACCTGAACGGGGCTGGTCTTTACCAACTTCTCCATCTCTGTGAGTCATTTCTTGATCTAAATCTTTTCCTACATGCATACACATATGAGTGTAACTTTTTGCTTCTGTAGAGAAAGAATTCAGCTTTGAACTCAGAAGGGCAAAAATCATAATGAAATAAGTACCAGTCTGCTGGACTTCAGCAGACAGAGAAGATATTATAATAAGAGACTAGAGGTTAGAAACGCAGGCTAGACGTAGGCTAGACTCATCGGTCTATTTCTTGCTTAGTGTGTACATCCAACAATGGTAGCTTGGCAAAATGGTTAAAAATATACACGCTGGAATGGACTGGCTGGTATCAATTCCCAGTCTCATCATTAACAAGCTGTGACATCTTTTACAAGTCACTAGCATTTCTGTTTACTTATCTGTCAAACCGGCACAGCCATTGTACCTGTTTCATAAGGTTGCTAAAAACAACAACTAAACTTGTCATCAAGGCAATAGCAGCTCATGGAGAGCCCATGTGATGCAGAGTGAAACTGTATTCCATACATTTTCAAGATTCTCCTACAAAAATGTAAACTTCTTCTGGAAGACAACCATTCTTGATCATCTTTCAATACCCCAACTTTAATATTTCTTATTCAAAGGTCAAGAAATGGTGTGTACTGGAAAAATTCATTGAATATATATTCCCCAATTTTTTACAGTGCCTACCAACCTGAGGGCCCAGAAGCCCTGAGCAGCTATTGATTTACTGAGAGTCCCTCAAATATATATGCCTACTAGTGATTGTATAAAGAGTCAAATCATTAACATATCTCATATAAAAATGCTTAGAATATCTACTCCATTTTTAATCCATTGTGATTAAGGACAATTTCATTTTAACCCATTACTAAATCTATAGACATATTTCCCAAAGCATACCTTAATTGGTACATCACTATTCTATTACTTAGGCACCCTGCTAGTGTAGTGGTTATATATTGGGCTGCTAACCACAAGGTCAGAAGTTCCAAACCACCCAAAAGACGAGGCTTTCTATTCCCATAAAGAGTTTGTCTCAGAAAACCCTCAGGGATAGGTCAACCCTAGCCTCCAGGGTCCCTGAGTCAGAATGGGCTCCACAGCACTGAGGGGTTTTGTTTTGTCTTGTTTGTTTGTGGTTTGGGATTATATAAGTGTAATTACCAAAAGGACAAACCAGCCTGACTAGGAAGAAGTGTGGCCAGATTGCTCCTTAGAGGCAAGGATGGAGCAGCTTTGTTTTACATACTTGGCACATGTTGTCAGGAGAAACCAGTCCTTGGAGAAGGGCATCAGGCTTGATAAAATACAGGGGTGGCAAAAAAGAGGAAGGCTTTCGATGAGCTGGATTGCCACAGTGGCTGCACCCATAGGCCCAAGCACAGCAACCACTGTGAGGATGCTCAGGACTGGGCGCTGTTTCACTCTGTTGGTGCATCGGGTCACTATAGGTCAGAGCTGCCTCGATGACACCCAACAAGAACAACTAGGCAAGTTTCTAGGTTGCTAAGTGAGGGTTACAAGGTCACATAGGCATCTATGAATGTGCCTCTCGGTTGCAGTCTTTGATGGGCCTTGAGCAGGAGCCCTGGTGGCTGTGGTGGGTTGATACACACAGGTCAGCCATTCGAAGCGACCAGGTGCTCCACAGGAGAAGGACGAGCCCCTCTGCTCCTGGGGAGATGACCCGTCTCAGAAACCCACGGGGGAGCCGTGGGGCTGATGGCCTACAGCGGTCCTTTCCAAGCGCATTGACTTCCCAAAAGGGGTCGACAGCTCTGATATTCTTATGGCTCACTGTGTTCAAGCAACAAGGAGACTTGTAGCGAAAGGTGAACCGCCATCGGCTGGGGCTCTCCTCAGTCTACTCAGTCATTAGAGACTCGGGCTATGGATATTTCAGCAGCACATCTAAAGTAACTTTGTGGCTTCATGACACTGCAGGGCGCCACAGTCTAGTGGGTCATTTCCAAGCCCTTGGCAACAAATGTGGAGCCATTGGTGGTGTAAAGGGTGTAAATGGCTCAGTACTGAAAAGTTGGCAAAGTCCCCCGCGTGGTCCCAGGTACCACAATAGGAAGGGCTAGTGCTCTAATTCTCTGTTGTTGTTAAGTGCCATCAAGCAGGTTCAGATTCATAAGCACCTCAGACACCACAGCATGAAGCATCCCTACTTCTGAACACTCCGCCATTGAAAGACCTGTGGATTCCAGTTCTACTCTGACATACGTGGGGCTGCCCTGAGTTAGAGACAACAGAGGTCAATGGGTTGCATTGAATGCAATTATCTTCAAATTCTCACTCTGCCTCGGGTCTCCAATCTCACCTCCTGTAACATTTCATGCCCAATACACACAGGCATGAACACATGTTTAAAGGTGTGGGCATATTGTCTGCCCCTAGAGCATCACATGATCACAAGTTCCCTGTGCACATCTCTTCTTGCATTCACCAGCGCCCTGATCTTCAAGTGAGGAAACACGTGCATACAGAGATTCATTTCCTCCACAGTCCAGACTCTATCTAGCACAATCATCCTAACCTTGTTGTTGTTGCCGTTAGGTGCTATCAAGTCGGTTCCAATCTATAGCCACCCTATGCACAGCAGACCGCTTCACCATTCTCACAATCCTTCCTATTCCTGAACCCATGATGCAGCCACTGTGTCAATCCATCTCATCCCAGGGCCTTCCTCCTTTTTACTGCCCCTCCATTTTACCAAACATGATGTCCTTCTCCAGGGACTGGTCCCTCCTGACAACACGTCCCAAGTCTGTAAGATGAACTCTTGCCATTCTCTCTCTAGAATCAGTTAACTTACTCATTGGCATACACTGATGGCTGATCCTTTTCAACTGGGACCTCAGATCTCCTCCCACATTGTTCTGGTTGAAGAGCATTACTAACGCCATTTCTGGACCGGCCTCTTTCCCCCCACTGTTCTTTTTCATCTAGACCCTGTTCAAATAAAGACTTAAAACAATCTTGAACCTGCCATTATCTCCCTCCAGGTGAGACACCCTTCAGGTGTACACCTCACCACTGTCACTCCTTCAGGGGATATACAGTGGCTCTGTGACGTTGCTCTTCACAAAGGTTACCTGTTAGAAGTTACAATCTTAGGTGCTTTGAGTCAGCATTATGGATGAGATATAGGAGCTTTGTGAGTGCTGGGGTGGAAAGGGAAAGGCCAGTACAGCCCAAATCCCTGCTGCCTATCAACATTGTGCACATGGACCCCATTCTCCCAGAATTGAAATATCAGGGGGTGGCAGAAATAATTACACTGTAAAGCATTAGTCTGATACAAGTAGGTGCTTGACAGAATCTTGGAAATGCAAGCTGATTAATCTTTGTTCATCAGCTGATAAAAGATTATGCTTTAATAAGATAGAGTGGCTGCTGGATCCTTTTCCTTTAATATGTCACCCCTCGCCTCAAAAAATTTATCCAACACCACTGGGAATATGGGGTTATTCAGTATGACAATGGTTTAACTAGCTTGGACATTGAAAGTTAGGTTTTTGTTTGTCTATGTTATGTTTTTCATGGTGCATATGCACAAGGCAGAGCACCATGGATTCATAACTATGGGCAGGTAGGGAGCTGTGGGATATGAATAAGTATTCATAAGCAATGGGGAAGGGCAAGTGTAGCTGGTTGAGGAATACCTCCTCCTCCCTTTTACTATCCAGAGAGGCGCTGTACCCCTGGGCCACCCAAAAGGGGGCTGACCCCAACGGAAGACCAAGGAAGTCTCTTGTGCATTGCAGTTAAAAGAGCACACCATGGAATCAAGATTCCTCAGTTCAAATCCTGGATCTGACTTATATTATGGTATCAGGACCTGGGACAGTTGCTTAGCCTGCCTGTGTCTCAGTTTCCTCATCAGAAATGCAGACAAGAGGAGCACCTACCTCATAGAATAATTACAAGACCAAATGTATTAATGTAAATGGCAAACTAAGAATAGACCGGACAGTTGAAGGAAGAGGTGGGTGGGTGTGACCTAGGTTCATTCACCTTAAAACCTGTTCCTCATTACCTGATACTGAGTTCTTCTCAAGAAGCAGAGTGGTCTGAGGTTGGAAAGGTCTAGGTCAGCGGTTTTCAACCTGTGGGTCGAGACTACTTTGGGGATCGAAAGACCTTTTCACAGGGGTCGACTGATTCATCACAGTAGCAAAATGACAGTGGTGAAGTAGCAACGGAAATAATTTTATGGTTGGGGGGTCATCACAACATGCGGAACTGTGTTAAAGGGTCGCCGCATGAGGAAAGTGGAGAACACTGCACTAGGTGAATGTTGAACTGACCATTGAGTCCTGGGGCACGTGATGCATTTGGATTAGAATTCCATTCACTAAGGTGTCTGACACCCTGCCTGCCTCTCACCTACTGAAAGGTACTGACTCCACTGTAGGACTCACGAAGGAGGCAAACTCTTTTTGCAAGAGATTGTTTGCTCTTGGTTGCAGATGAATGGCAATAAACATGGACAGGAAAGGAAGGAGTTCATGTCCATTGCACATTCTTTTGTGGAGCTTCCGTGCACAGACAGACTAGGAACAGAAGCCTGGAGATGTCCTTCTGACGACAAGCTCATGAATCAAAACCAAACTTTGTCAAACCTAGCACTAGTCCCTGAGTTCCTCTGTTGGATGACACTACATAACGATTGCCACAATGGATGTCAAAAGAAATAATTATCCTAAAGATGGTGCAGGGCCTGATTAGGCACTGTTTGTTCTGTCATGCATGAGACCATCTTGAGCCAAAGCTAATTCTAGGACAACTAAGGGCATCAACCAAACCAGCCTCCCTGCCATCGAGCTGATTCTGACACGCAGCAGCCCGTTAGACCAAAGTTGAACTGTTCCATAGAGTCCACACCCTAAGTCACTTCAGAAGCCGAGGATCTCTTATTTCTCCCATGGAACAGCTGGTAGGTTTGAACCACTGACCTCTCTGTTAGCAACTCAATGCCTAACCCACAGAGCTACCTCAGTCAGCAGTGTACCTTATTCATCTTGCATGGCGGGGAGGGGTTGTCAAGGCAAGCACAGTGCAAGTTAAAAGTACTCGCACAGGACAGTGCACAACTCCCACTTGTCCCAGATGTGGCCATGTATTTTCATGCAGAGCCGTTCACACCTAATGTCTTCACACACAGTCCCCATCTCAGAAAAGAGTGCAAAGCATGAGTGTGTTTGTGGGAGAAGTGAGTCACAGCAGCTCTCTGTCCCCCTCCCTCTCAGGAGCTGCCGCTCTGGATTTTGAGTCTGTTTTGTTTTTCATGATGGTTTCTCGCCTAAGACTGAGGAGCTATGTATCACATGGGCTTTACAAAACAACGTGAATTTTTTCCAAACTAGCTCTCATCGGGGTGGTTGTTAGTGACCTTTGTTTTCTTACTTTTCTCTTACCTGCATGTTAATGCCTCCGCGTTGGTAGACGAAATCATCCCTCTATGGCCCCTGGTGTTGCCAACTACACTTTCAACTATAGACTGAAGGAAAACAGCAAAACGCCCCTCTGCTTCCTGTGCTTGCAAAGTAACTCGGCTGCCTGGTGGATTCGGCTCCTGGTGGCTCTGGGCCCACTGGCTGGTCCGGGTCTAGAAGGAGAACTATTTAAGCTTCGAGGCCAAAGTCGTCTGGAGATGAGGGGGGCCTTCGCAAGGGCGCAGGGCACGTGACCGTCTTCTAATTAGCATGAAGGTGGTACTCAGTGTCAGATGATCCAATAAGAAAGGGAAGCGGAGGGAGGGGAAAAAATGAGGACCTAATGTCGGGGGTTTAAATGGAGAGAAAATGTTTTGAGAAATGATGTACAAATACGCTTTACACAATTGATGTGT
>NW_022103896.1:13509559-13514920 GCF_000313985.2 Echinops telfairi
AATATACATATATATATAGAAAGGGAAGCATGGACTGACTTGTGCTTACCTACTTGTTAACTGAGCAATTTCACGTTTTCACCACATCAAGGATGCTCCTTCTAGCAATGGCCGGCATCTGTCTCTCTCCCAACCCCAAAGCACCTTCTAACAGACTCAAAGCCTTTTGACAAAGTTACACTCGCTGACAGGAATGGAATGTCCAGTAAGCAGGGCAAGCACAGGCTTACTTATGCTTATGTCTAATCTATAGTGAAGAGATTTGTATGATTTTTTTAATAAACCATACCAAAGATTGCATACATAAGAATTACCCAGAGATCTTGTTAAAAATGTAGATTCCGATTCAGTATACTTGGGGTGAGAATGCAATTTCTCAGCAGGGGGTCACACCAGAATGACCTGCTTCCTGGCCCTGTGTTCCAACTAGAATGTCAGAGGCTGCAGCTGGCATGCTCTTTCCAGCCCCCTGTAAACACCATCAGAAGGGCTGTGTTGGGCAATTGTCTCAGGCCAGGCTGCCTCCCACAGCCCATTGGTTGCTCCCTCATTTTTCTTTATGACTCCCCAGAGCACCTCTAACAGTCCCCAGGGCACAGGCAGTTTGAAATTCACTGGCCTAGAACAATTGTTGTGGGCACATAACAAAGAGAGCTTGCTTAATAAAAGGCCTGAACGATGCATCTATCATTTAACAAAGCAATTAAACACATTATCCAAGACCCTGTGCCACCTGGGCTCCTGTGGTCACCACCACCAAACCTAATAGTGTCATTACAATGATGCTCCCACAGTTGGCGTCTAGATGGGGGTTAATAAAGAAAATGCTCAGGCCCCAAAGACCGCAGCTCAGAATATGCAGGAAGGGAATCATAATGCCAGATTAACCTATCCTGTCCACCAGAGTGTCAAGTCAGCAAAATAACACAACCAATGACAGCTTCTTGTGAGAGCCGTCCTCTGAATATTGAATTATTTTAAGAACCTATAATGAGGTAAAAAACCAGCAAGCATAAATGGACCAGAATATAAAGGAGGGGAGAGGAGAGGGCAGCGAATTCTAGCTTTTCACCCGCTGCTCCCTAGTAGTCGGCATCATGAAAAACTCCTCACTGACCAGCAACAACAGGGGAAACGTCTTCCCATGGGACTCGCACTTCCACCAGATGCTAGGCAAGGTCACCCTGCTTTCCTGGATTTCTGTCTTGTTTTAAAGGCCACAGGAAGGAGTAGAAGGGAAAGGGACTTGGGACACAAGGGAGTGCTCCAATCTAAAAGCCAGTCTGACAGTGTCAGGAGGATTCTCTGATCTGATGGAGGTATATAAGCAAACTCAGCACCAAAAGGACAATCAAAGCCAAGCCAGCTAGCAGTTGGCAAGTGGAGTGGCTTCACATAAACTGTGAATCAACACATATGATGACTGTCTCTGCCTGGGGCCTAGGCGATGCTGTCTACTTAGGAGAATATGAAGCAGAATGGTTGCTAAACCTCTTGTGAGCACTGCTCTCCTGTAAACCTCACAACATCTGATGAGCCAGATTCTTCCAGAACAGCGGTTCTCAACCTGTGGGTCTAGACTCCTTTGGGGATCAAACGACCCTTTCACAGGGGTCTCCCAATTCATAGCAGTAGCAAAATTACAGTTATGAAGTAGTAATGAAAATAATTTTATGGTTGGGGGGTCACCACAACATGAGGAACTAGATTAAAGGGCCATGGCATTAGGAAGGTTCTAGAGGAAGAAAGGCTTAAGACCATGGAACCACCCACCAGAATGCTTTCCTGACAAGTAGCAGGAAGTGCTATTCAAACTTGCTTACTCTACTTGCTTCATCACCTACAGCGAAGTGCAGGCTCAGGTCAGCTCCAGGTGCCTCTGAAGGTCTCTCTCTTCAGTGTCAGCTCCATCCTGTACCCACTGATGCTTGTTGACAAACTGATTGCCCTGACCATCTGAGCTATGTGTTCCTGGTTCATGTCCAGCATGAGGGAGAATTCCTTCCCCCCCTTTAATTGAACTGGGACAAGTTAGGTCATAGGGTCATCTCTGCCTCAACAACTTTGGCTAAGGGAATATTATGGGTTAGAATGATAAGACCAATGAGGATCCCACCTACCTGGAACTAGAACTACCTCCTTCCCTCTAAGTCATAAAGGGGATAGGTGCACGTGCATCAAAATGGGTTCTTTGCAGCAGGGTGGATGAGGAGATGGAGCATAGTTTCCAGCCAATAGCTAGACTACATTTGCCCTAAACCAAGCATTTTCCAGCAACACAGTCATGATCAAACCAATAAAATACCTAAAATACCTATCTTCTGGAATTGTGGACTAATTTCTGAAATTTATAAAACTACTTGCTACATCACTGAACATCCCTTACAGAAGGGTCTCGGGGAGGAGATGAGCCAATCAGGGTCCAGGATAGCACCGATGAAAGTTATAACTTTCCTCTAGTTCTTTAATGCTTTCTCCCTGCACCCCCAATCCCACTATCATGATCCCAATTCTACCGTACAAATCCAGTTAGACCAGAGGATGTACACTGGCACAGAGAAGAACTGGAAACACAGGGAATCCAGGACAGATAAACCCTCTGGACCAGTAATGAGAGTAGCGATACCCAAGGAGAAGGGAAAGGTTGGGGAAAAAGGGGGAACCGATCACAATGACCTGCCTATAACCCCCTCCCTGGGGGATGGACAACAGAAAATTGGGTAAAGGGAGATATCGAACAGTGTAAGACATGAAAAAATATTAATAATTTATAATTTATCAAGGGTTTATAAGGAAGGGAGGGTGGGGGAGGGAGGGGAAAAATGAGGAGCTGATACCAAGGGCTCAAGTAGAAAGCAAACGTTTTGAGAATGATGATGGCAACGAATGTACAGATGTGCTTGACACAATGGATGGATGTATGGATTGTGATAAGAGTTGTAAAAGCCCCCAATATAATGATTAAGAAAAATAATAACACTACTTGCTGCATTATGTCAATTCTCTTTAGAATCCAACTGCCAGGTTTTACAAAGTAAAACCATCTCCAGAGATGCATGGGGACTATATATGCCCAACAACAACATAAAACCAGATCTAAAGAATGGTAACTGTATCAAGTCTACAGAAAATGAGATTCGAAATTTAAAAAGTCATACCTTGGAACCTTCAAGGCATATGAATTCCATGCCAATCGGAGGCACTTGTGTTTAATGAAAATCAAGTATGTTATAAATATATAATAACAATATCAGCACAATAATAAATATTGATGCACTATGTAACTCCTCTTATTATTATTGATATTTATTTATGGTCAAGCAATAACTTCTGTGTTAAAAAAAACAAACACAAAAAAGTATAGAAAGCCTTTAGGCAATTATCATTTTTTTAAATGATGAGTCGTAAACAAAACACCTCAGCCTGGTAAGCCTTCTCTAATTTCCTCTGGCTGCTACAGATAATAGTCTGTAAATAATGCTGCCTCTGTGGCAAGTGTCTCTAAAGTATTTAACACTGAAATAGAGATGAGCTGGCCAGATGCTGGCCTCTTTTTAGTTGACACCTTGATGTCAAAGTATTTCTCCTCATCTAGGGTAATACTTATGCCACAGAAATAAACACATTCCTTCTACAAAGGGGCTTTTGTCTCTAGGAGGAAAAGATGGAGAGTGGAAAACAATGATAACAAGTTTGCTTGGATTAGTTCTAGTTTGCTAAGCAGAGGCAAGGAGAGCCAGACAGTTTGACTCTTTGGACCATTTCTCCATAGCCCCCTATGCATGAAATTGTTAGCGTACGCATCTGAGTCCTTAAGCCAATGTGATTTTTTTCCAACCCTGTTGTTTTAGTTGATTGGTACCACCAAGTTAGTTTTGACTCATGAGGATTGTACTGGTCTGGGTTGACTAGAGAAACGAATTCATAGACAATCATATGTATCTCAGAAAGAGTTTTATATACAAGAGTACTTGAATATTGAGAAAACAACCCAGCCCAGTTCAGATAAAGTCCATAAGTCCAATATTAGCCCATATGTCCAATACTGCTCTATAAAGTCCTCTCCAGACTCATGAAACATACGCAATGACGCCAAATGCAGGAAGATCACAGGCCAGTGGGTGGGAAGTCATGTGGATCCAGTGGCACTGTAAGCATCTCAGTGCTGACTGGAGTCTTCACGTAGCTCCTCCAACTCAGGGCACTATCATAGCCCCACGTGTCTTGTCAGCTGCAATGTCTCCCAGGGAGTGACCCTTTGCCCCACATCCAGTAAGCTATTTGTCTCCTTAGCTCCTCCAAATGAGGTCATCAAGCTGTGACCTGATTGACAGACTAAACTCCACCCCGTCACTCTTAAGTCTCAAAGTGACAACAGATTATGTCACTGCCACAAGGGCCCTATGTAGAATGGAACAAAACTGTTTAATCCCATGTCATCCTCAAAATTGTTATTATGGTTGATCAATTATTGCAGCCATTGTGTCAATCCATTTTATCAAGGGTCCTCCTTTTCAATACTCTTCTGCTATGCCAAGTATGACGTCATTTCCCAGGGACTAGTCTAATAAAATGTCCATGGTGCATGAGACAAAGTCTCCTCATTATCCACTCTAAGGAGCATTTTGGGTGTACTTTGTCCAAGACAGATTTGTCTGTTCTTCTGGCAGTCCCTGGTACATTCAGTACTCTTTGTCAGCATCACAATTCAAATCCATCAATTCTTCAGTCTTCCTTATTCAATGTCCAACTTTCACATGCATATAAGGAGATGGAAAAATACCATGGCTTGAGTCAGGTGTACCTTAGTCCTCAAAGTGACATCCTTGTTCTTCAACACTTTTAAGAGGTCTGTGCAGCAGATATACCCAATGCAATGTCATTTGATTTCTTACCTGCTGCTTCCATAATCATTGGACATAAGCAAGATGAAACCCCTGAAAGCGCCCCCCCCCACCCCCAGGTAAATATAATTCCTTTTGCTTTCTTCCTCCGAGTAGATTCTCAGTAAGTACATGGTAAAAGAAGCATTACAATCATTATGCACTTAAGAATTGCATTAAAATATAGCACTGAGGAACTCAGAAGTAGGGAATAACCAAGATGTTAGCATCTCTCTCATATTTCCCTCTTCTTAAAATTCACACTGTCACCATTCTTGGTCAGTTCTTTTTTTTTTTTCACCAACATGATCACTGAAGACAAATTGGGTGCATAAGCAAATGTGGTGAAGAAAGCTGATGGTACCTGACTATCAAAAGATATAGCATCTGGGGTCGTAAAGGCTTCAAGATAAATGAGCGGCCATCTAGCTGAGAAGCAACAAAGCCCACATGGAAGAGGCACACCAGCCTGTGTGAT
>NW_022103896.1:13515695-13535113 GCF_000313985.2 Echinops telfairi
TGTCAATATTGCCCCTGGTGTGCTGGAATGATCCATGGGGGCTCCAAAAGCAGATACCTTCCCTTTATTCTGGATGGTGAACTATAGCACAAAAATGTTTAGTGGGATGAGGGGGAGGATGCTAAGTAATTTCCTTTTTCTGAAAAGGGCTAAATAACTTTAGGAAGCTGTGAGCTAAAGCCTGGTGGATGCTTGTCCTCCACTTCTGTCTTGAATTGAACTGTAAAATTAATTTTAAATATATATATCTTTGTTCATTACCTTCTTGTTCAAAGGGAGGCATCCCATGGCCGCCAGGGAATTCCCCATACTGGAATTCTCATTCTGGTAAATCCCATAGTAAGGCACTAAATAGCAGACTCTCGGCCACAGATTGGCAAAGCGTTCTGTAAAGAACCAGAGAGAGAATATTGTAAGCTTTGTGGGCCAGTGGGCTCAGTGGAAGCCACTCAACTCCTTGTACCACGTGAAGCCATAGACAGTCAGAAACACACAGCTCTGATTCCCGTAAAACTTCACTGTGGACATTAAAACCCAAATTTGGTAGAAAGAGTACATATCACCAACTATCATTCTGTTTTTTATTCCCCCCACCCCCCCTAACCATTTATCATTTAAACATCATGAGGTCCCATGCACTAGGCTGGATTGAACCTGTAGGCTGTAATTCACTGATGCCCTGGTCTCAATCTCTTCAGCACATTTGAAGTAATCCACAATTACAGAACAGCTCGGTTTTGTTTTTTGGTTTTATTCCAGCACTAGCTGAAAAACTGCAACATACAAAAAAACAAAAAACAAAACTGCGACATCAACCTTCTACCATTTCTATTAAAACAAGGTGCTTTTTGTTTCCAAAATGTGTCCTGTGCCTTCCCATCTATGTTCTTTGGATAAGATCTTTCCTTCCATCCAGATTCCAAGTCTCAGTTAGATACTCCCTTAGTAAGTCTTTTTTTTTTTTAAATAAAGTTCCTTTTAATTCCTAACGAAGTTCTTCATAAAATTGCTATTTTTCCCTACTGATATTCTTTTTTTTTAAATCATTTTATTGGGGGCTCGTACAACTCTTATGACAATCCATACATACATCCATTGTGTCAAGCACATTTGTACATTCGTGGTCCTCATCATTCTCAAAACATTTGATTTCTACTTGAGCTCTTGGTATCAGCCCCTCATTTTTCCCCTCCTTCCTCACTCCCCTCTACCTCATTAACCCTTGATAATTTATACATTATTATTATTTTGTCATATCTTACACTGTCTAATGTCTCCCTTCACCCACTTTTCTGTTGTCTGTCCCCCAGGGAGGAGGTTATATGTAGATCCTTGTAATCGGTTCCCACTTTCTACCCCACCTTGGCTCCACCCTTCCAGTATCGCCACTCTCACCAATGGTCCTGAAGGGTTCATCTGTCCTGGATTCTCTGTTTTTCCAGTTCCTATCTGTATCAGTGTACATCCTCCGGTCCAGCCGGATTTGTAACGTAGAAATGGGATCGTGATAGTAGGTGGGGAGGAAGTATTTAGGAACTAGAGGAATTTGTATGTTTCATCATTGCTACATCGCACCCTGACTGGCTCGACTCCTCCTTGCAACCCTTTTGTAAAGGGATGTTCAGTTGCCTACAGATGGATCTTGAGTACCCATTCTGCACTCCCCCTCATTCACAGTGATTTGATTTTTTGTTCTTTGATGCCTGCTACCTGATCCTTTCGACATTTCGTAATCACACAGACTGGTGTGCTTCTTCCATGTGGGCTTTGTTGCTTCTGAGCTAGATGGCCACTTATTTACCTTCAAGCCTTTAAGACTCCAGATGCTATAGCTTTTGATAGTTGGGCACCATCAGCTTTCTTCACCACTTTTGCTTATGCACCCATGTAAGTCTTCAACAGACAAAGACACATCATCTAAATGCGGGGTACCATCATCCTTAGGCCATAATGGTGACCACAAGATTCATGGCACAAGAGTCACTTGTTTCATGACATAATTGCCAGTGGTCTAGGCCTAAAATAACCTCTTCATCCTTTGTAATAACAATTTATGCCTAGTTCTGTGTTAAATGGTAAGCATACTTTTACCCTTTTGCCTTAAACAATGAGATAAGTGCTTGAAGACACTTTGCAAACCCGGAAATTGAGATGCAGCATAGTTAATAATGCACACAAAGCCATAATATCAGGATTTTAACCCATAGAGTTTTAACCCCAAAGCCCAGGCTCTCTTTTCTGAAAGTAAGAGCTGTAACACAATCAACTGATAAAGACTGAACTTGTTAAGTATTTCATTTTATTCGGTCCACTATTGATGCCCACTGAAGCAAAGTTTCAGAAATCAAACAGCGTCTTGTGCTGAGCAAATCTAACTCAAAAGAGCTTTTTAAAGGGTTAAAAATCATTGTTTATTCATTATGCCAGTAATGACCATGGGACCATGTTTTGTCATTAAATAAGGTCCACTTTACACTACAATCCTAGGACAACCACTAACCAAGTGTCAATTTGAGGACTAGCATGTGCCTACCCTAAAGTCTGATATTTCTGTTACTTCACATGTACTGAAAAGCTGGGGCATTAATTAGGAAGACTGAAGAAGGATTGATGCATCTGGATTATGGTGCTGGCAACAAATACTGAATATAGCACAGAAAAAATATAGCCAGAACAATAAACAAATCTGTCTCAGAAGAAGTACAGCCAGAATGCTCCTTAGAATCCAGCATAGTGAGATCTGATGTCAGCCTCTTTCTTCGGACAGGTTATCAGGAGGGACCAGTCCCTAGAAAAAAGCATCATATTTGGCAAAGAAGAGGGTCAGCGAAAAAGAGAAAAATCTCAAATGAGATGGATTGGAAGAGTGGTTGCAACACTGGACTCTCCCATAGCAACACTGGGCAGGATGATGCTGGACTAGACAGCATTTCATTTGATTGTGCACGGGGGTCACTGTGAGTGATAACTAATTTGCTGACTGACCCCTTGTAATAAGTACCCCACACACACTAGCATTTTATTTATACCTCTTTTATGACACTGATTTAATTTCCACTTATTATTAAAGCTATTTGTGTGGATTTTTTTCATCTCCTTTTCTAAAGTTGGCAATTTGCAAAGGCACGGTTCATGTCTTATTCATTTTCATTCTGAGGGATTTGCATAGAATAGGTGCTTAATACAGCTTTGTTGAGAGAATGAGCACCATTCAACACATACTTGTAGCAATGAATTGCTATTATTAACTTTTGAATTTGATTTCCAGTAATCACTACCCTTGATGACAGAGAATGAACCTTTCTTTCTTTTTTTGCAGAGAACAGCAAACCCAGAGATAAACAGAAAACCAAAACTGATTGCCTGCAGCAAATGTAGAAAGATTTTGTTAGTGCTCAAGTAAAACCCAGATAGATCCAAATACAAAACGCATTTGGCCATTTGTCCTGGAGTTTAGCACTTTCTTTTACAGGAGCTCAGAGTAGATGGATCTTAATGAGCTCCATTAGTGTGTATGCTCTGAGGTTGGTCTGACATTCGCTGGGCTTTCAAAGTCCTTGGACAACAATAGCCACTGATGTTGGTCAGCAAGCCCAGAACCTACTTCCAGTGTTTCTGACACCCTTGCTCCTTTTGCCTTTCCATTTTAGAAGTAAAGGCTAACTGTCTGTTATCATGGGATTTTGTGTCCATGGGGATTTCATGGCTCTCTTTTGCCTTGGTTTGTTTACTTGCTGTCCTGGAACTGTAGTGTAAAGGAGACCCTATTTAATAATAAAACATGGCACCATGAGACTCAATAATGAACGAGCCATGAGCCAAAAAGCAAAAGCTTAAGTTGACCACAGAGAAAAGCTATGTTATACTATACCATTGCCATCTTCAGTCGATTCCTCCTCATATGGATATGCTGAAAACCTGACTCACGAGCATAGCGAGAGGAATACGGACTCAAAGGAACAGGACCACTCTATCTGGATACCCACCCTCAAAGCAGACATATGCTTTTCAGCTCACAGGACCTGGTTATACATGCAGAATTCCCTCCTAAAGAAGTTTTATCTCCCACCAACCCGCCCCCCTCCCCCCCAACCCCCTCCACCCCCACAGTCCTTTCTCCTTCAGGATAAACTAACCGAGCCAGCCTGTTTCCTTTTCCTTCCTCATGTTTTACCTATAACCTATTGTGACAAAGTCAATTCCAACTTGCAGGGACCTTGTAGACCAGGTAGAACTGCCCTGTAGCATTTTCATGGCTGCAAACCTTAACACATATCTGTCTCCCACAGAACGGCTAGATAATGAAGATCTACGATAAGTAGCTGTGCACTTGACCCACTGCGCTCCCTAGGCTCCTTTCCTTTCACTTACGCCGGTGAGCTGATTTCAATGCAGTGACCCTGTGTACGGTTTCTGGGGCTGTGAATCTCTGCAGCAGTGGATAAGTTAATCATTTTCTATCAGTAGGTTTGAACCACCGACCTTGTAGTTAGCAGTCCAATGCTTATCTCATGGCATCAGGAGGGTTTCTTTTCAACTAGAGTCCGTGCAGCATTAATGTCATGCCAGGTCATTATCTTTCCTTCTAAAATGATAGTCACCCTCCTCAGCTAATTTTCTCTTCCTCTCTGTCATATTGAATCAAAATATTCTTAGAACCACTCTCTCCATTCCTACCCAGGTTACTTTCCTCACCTCCCAATAATTCAAACATCATGGATTTTCTGTAAGAGAAGTCCTATGGATATTGGACCTCCACTCAAGTACTCCCTCATTGCAAGAATACTTTGTTCTATTAAACTGGCCTTCCATGATGCTCACCTTCCCGACACAATTGCTGAAGACGAAGTGGGTGCATAAGCAAATATGGTGAAGAAAGCTGATGGAGCCCGGCTATCAAAAGATATAGCACCGGGGTCTTAAAGGCTTGAAGGTAAACAAGTGGCCATCTAGCTCAGAAGCAGCAAAGCCCACATGGAAGAAGCACACCAGCCTGTGTGACCACAAGATGTCAAAGGGACCAGGTATCAGGCATCAAAGGACAAAAAAATCATATCATTGTGAATGAGAGGAAGTGCGGAGTGGGAACTCAAAGCCATCTATAGGTAACTGGACATCCCCTTATGGAAGGGTCACGGGGAAGAGATGAGCCAGTCAGGGTGCAATGCAGCAATAATGAAACATACAACTTTCCTAAATGCTTCCTAAATGCTTCCTTTCCCACCCCACCCCCACTATCATGACCCAAATTCTACCTTACAAATCTGGCTAGACCGGAGAATGTACACTGGTACAGATAGGAACTGGAAACACAGGGAATCCAGGATGGATGATCCCTTCAGGACCAGTGCTGAGAGTAGTGATACCGGGAGGGTGGAGGGAGGGTAGGGTAGAGAGGGGGAAATTATTACAGGAATCTGGGGGACAGACAGGAGAAAAGTGAGTGAAGGGAGATGATGGACAGTGTAATATATATGACAAATAATAATTTATAAATTATCAAGGGTTCATGAGGGGTGGGGAGTGGGAAGGTAGGGGGCAAAATGAGAAGTTGATGCCAGGGGCTTATGTGGAGAGCAGATGTTTTGAGAATGATGAGGGTAACAAATGTAGAAATGTGCTTTATACAATTGATGTATGTATGGATTGTGATAAGAGTTGTATGAGCCCCCAATAAAATGATTTAAACACACACACACACACAAGTTAAAAAGAAGAACCATAAAAGAAAAGGGGTATACTGTATTTGGAAGAACAAAAAAAAACAGAGAGGGAGAAGTCCTATGGAAGAAAGTTAATCTCTAAGTGGTCAACATCAAAACCTATCTATGTATGTATGCCTAGAATTCCCCTTTAGACACCCCACTCTATTTTTCTAAGTTCATTACACAAATAAATGAATTCAAGTATTATTTAGTTGAATAATTTAAAATAGTATTTAGTTGCTGGAGTATTTTAGTGATTTTTGAACTACAATCTGTCTTTGCAAGGAGCCCTGGTGGTGCTATTGAGTAAGCTTTGGACTGCTAATCTCAAGGTCAGAAGTTCAACCCCACCAGCTACTCCTTAGGAGAAAGATGAGGCTATTTGTTCCCATAAAGATTTACCACTTCAGGAACCCTAAATAGGGACACTATGAGTTGGAATCAACTCAATGACAACAGGTTTGTATGTGTCTTTGCAGTTACATTATGTCTGTTATATTATAGTTCTGAGACATTAACGAGGCATTTAACCACTTTTTACAACCATAACACAAATATATATGTACTGGATCGTGGTTTAAAACCAGAAAGGGGCTGTCTCCTTTTGCCATAGTTATTCAATCAGTATGCCAAGCTGGTCATGAGAAAAACTGGATTGTATGAAGAAGAATGTGCATCGGTATTGGAGGAAGGCTTACTAACAATCTGCTCTCTGAAGATGAAACTTTACTTGCTGAAGGACAACAGGACTTGAAGCACTTGCTGATGAAGATCAAGGATTGCAGCCTTCAGTATGGATTACAACTCAATGTAAAGAAGACCAGAATCCTCACAACTGGAAGAATCCTAATAAATATAGAAACATCCTAATATATAGAGAGAGATTGAAGTTCCCAAGGATTTAATTTTGCTTGGATCTACAGTCAATATGCTCATGAAATACCAGCAGTCAAGAAATCAACCCATGTATTAGATTCTGCCAACTTACTGAACAAGACTTCTTTAAAGTGTTAAAAAGGAAGAGTGTCACTTTGAGGTGCATGTGACCCAAGCCATGGTATTTTCAGTGGTCTCATAGGCATATGGAAGCTAGATAGGGAATAAGGAAGACTGTAGAAGAACTGATGCCTTTGAGTAGTGGTGTTGGCTAAGAATACTGAAAGTACCATTGACTGCCAAATGAACAAGCATACCTGTTTTCGATAAAGATTGCCTGATACTCCTTAGACTCGAGAATGACACATACTTAGGACATGTTGTCAGTAGAGACCAGTGCCTGGCAAAGGAAGTCATGCTTGATATCATAGATGCAAAAACCTCACAGCCGTGAACTTGATGCTAACTTATAATGACCCTATAGGACAGAGTAGAACTGCCCCTGTGGGTATCCCAGTCTGTCACTGTTAAGGGAGTAGAAAGTTCCATCTTTCTCCCGTGGAGTAGCTGGTGGTTTCCAACTGCTGCCCATGCATATTGTAGCCCAATGCGTAACCACTAAGCCACGAGGGCACGTTGAGCTAGTAGAGGAGCAGTGAAAGGGAGGAAGACGTCTCTTCAACGAGATGGATGTGCATAGTGGCCGCAACAACGGGCTCAAAGACAGTTACAATCGTGAGGACGACACAAGGAAGGACAAGGTTTCCTTCCATTGTACATAGGGTCGCTATGAGTCAGAACCAACGTGGGGCACCTAACAGCAATAAAACAGGTACTCTGTATTATATTTCAAGTGATCCACTCACGTTTGCCTTTTTTGGGAACAGAGACAACTTGTTTGCTAGTTACTATTTGGATATAAGCTGAAAACCAATTTTAAGAAAAACCCATAGCTCATTTGACATATTTCAAACCATATCAATTGTTGTTTTGCTTATTCGAGAGAAGCATATGTTATTATATGTTTAAGAGGTTGGCCATTTTCATTCTTTGATGACCTATGTGACACACCTTCAGGAAGGACACGCCTTTGTTGACATTAGCCAGTGTGATTATTCACAAGGAGCGGGTGTTTTTGTTAGACACAGGAGTCTCTGAGGGTTACGGCTGGCAAGAGTGATAGGTCTTCCCCTTGGCAAAAATTCTACCAACCGGCATGTTCCCTCCAAAGAGAGTTGCTGCCAAAGTTGGTCAAGTGTTTAAATGCTTATTAGCCAAGCCATAAAAAAACAGTCATTTAACAAATTATGCATGCTTGTAAAATCTCCATTCTTTGCCCTTTTATGAATTTTACAAAAGATTTCCTTGAGGCCAGTTCATTAGTGGCAGGAATCAGCTAACCTCCCACTTGGAATCAGGCAACAGAATCCTGTCAGAAGCGACAAGCAGAACTGGGTGGCGCCCCAAAGCCAAGGGTGCATTCTGAAGCAGGGTAACTCCATCAATAGATTGTTTTCTCTAGATCTAGTTCATGTAAAGGCAGAAGGGACTTCCCACTCATCTAGCCAACCCAAGTGCCTTGGATCCACTCATGCTGCTGATGTAAAAACCAGGCCTTGACATCCACTGACGAATGAACAAATTCTTGACTATTGATTGTGGCTAAAGCTCAATGGATCTGTGTAGTCGTTCCCCTGCTCTGGGGCTTCTGATTAATTCCTTGAAGGCTAACCAACTTTGAGTAGGGCACTTTGGGTTAAACAGAATGAGACGAAAACGCACAAATGTCAAGCACACACAGAAACAAGACAGTGGATTACAAAGAATAAATATTGAGAAAGAATACTTGAAGTGATCTGAAAATAAGGAAAAGAGACAAGGGCGATTCAAGAACTTGTGAGAAAATAGAAGCAAATGGTATTGAAAATTTCCCATGAACTTTTTGAAGGCCCCTCCTAGGATAAAATGATCCATTTTCCTACCACGTTATATTATTTTAAATGTGAATGTGGCCTGCTCATGAAGAAAACCAAATAGATAAAAAATGCTGACATATATTAACATATAATCCAGATTAACAGACTTAATTTTATTTTGGCCAGTGTGATGTAAAATTCTAAATTTCAACATGCCAGTTTAAGAAAAAGTCCTGTAAAAAGTCCTGGCTCATTGAGGGCATTGGTTGCAACTAAAGTCACAACACAAAATATGTGAGAGTTGTTGAACAGGAAATTAATTTGATCTGTATACCTTCCCCCAAACCACAATAAAATGTTCCCAAAGGTGGGGGGGTGATTCATGTGCATGTAGAATCACATGTTCCTACAAAGTGAGTTTAAGTTGTTCCTACAAAGTGAGTTTAAGTTGGTGTGTGATTTATCTGAATTAAAACCAGCATGGTGTCTTTTATAATTGATTTTTAAAGTATTTGATCAGCAAACTTATTTTACTATTCAGCAGAATTTAATAATTAACATGCATTAAAATAAATCATAAATATGTAATTGTTCATGATTTTTAAATCCAGCCCGTAAGGCAGTTGAGTACTTTTCCATGAACAGCAACGACTGAGACTGGACAGGACCATTGTTTCTTAGACATCTAAGTCCAGTGCTACATATGCTTGATCCGTTTATAAACTAGGCACTGCCTAGACTTCAAAAGAACAGGGCATACTTGATGACCACCATTTCTCAAACGCCTTTACCATATCACTGCCACGGTCACTTGTTCAACTTGAGCTTGAACGCTGCCAACAGAGGCACCTCTTCCCCCGCCCCACCCCCCATCTCCTAACCCATCTTTCAGGATCTCCGGTCATGCTGAGGTCCTTCTGGAGGGTTTCATGCAGCAAAGAGGAGCCAAGAGTCTCCTCCCTTCAGGGGGAGTCTTTGGGTGGTGCAGAAGGTGAAGGAGTTCTCCTGAGGACATGGAACAGTGATAAGGTTTGCACACTACTCCATAGGAGACCTCTGGGGAGGCCCTTTGCACCTCGCAGTGCCCTCTCTGGTAGGGTTTAAAGGGGCTTCTCAGAATCTTCCCCATGCATAGCCCACATCTGTCTCCTGGGACACTCCTTAATTCCAGTTCCTTCTGCTCCAGCTGCCTACACAGCCAACCTGCCTACCTCTCTTCCAGGCTTACAGCCAAGAGGCAGGCCGGCCACTGGTCATCCCACCTCCAGGAGCTAAAATCAAGTCCCCAAATAGTCCTGCGGCTGCACCTCTCTGAACTTGAGGTCAAGGAAGAGCGACCCCTCCTTGGTGGCCATTGATGAGTTGAGGGAAGCATGGAGATGGGCTGGGACCCGGATGGAGATGGGTGGGGCTTGGGACACACTAGCAGCTCTCTCTAAAAACTTCCTTCAGATACACTCTAGGAAGTTTGGGGTTTGAAATCCTGGGGCAAATCTAAGGGGTGCCACGTTCATATATTGGTTGGGGATGAGAGGAATGCACTGTTTTTATTTTTTTTTAAAAACTAAATAAAAACGTAATACAAAATTAGGTGCTAAATGAATACTTCACATGAGACAATAAATCATAGCAAGAGCAAATTACAAAATGCTGACAAATACTATGAAGCAGCAAATCAGAAGTGATTATTATCATAATGTCTACAGTCATTCCCCTACATTTTTATGGTATACTGTTTGATCCCCTCTGGATGGAGCGGTGGGTAAGCACTTCAATCAAAGGTCAGCAGTTTGAACCCATCAGTCACACTCCAGGAGAAATATGCGACAGTGTTCTTCCATGACAATTGACAGCTTTGGAAGCATGACAGAGCGGTTCAGCTCTGTTCTACAAGGTTGATATGAATTAGATTTGGCTCTGCAGCAGTGTGTTTTGTTTGTCATATGAGACAGACAATGCCTTTGTGCTGTTTTTAATCATGGGGAAAGAAAGGCAGTCCAGGCTTACCTTGTGGAAGGTTATTTTTTGTGGTGGTTGTTCTTATAAATCATTTTATTGGGGGCCCATACAATTCTTATCACAATCAAAACATGCATGCATTGTATGTAAAGCACATTTGTTGCCCTCATCATTTTCAAGACATTTACTTTCTAGTTGAGCCCTTGGTATCAACTCCTCATTTTTTCTACTCCCTCCCCACTCCCTGCACCCTCATAAACCCTTGATAATTTATAAATTATTATTATTTTGTCACATCTTATGCTGTCCGATGTCTCACTTCGCCCACTTTTCTACTATCCATCCCCCAGGGAGGAGGTTATATGTAGATCCTTATAATTGGTTGCCCCTTTCTACCCCTCCTTCCTTCCATACTCCGGTATTGCCACTCTCACCACTGGTCCTAAAGGGATCATCTGTCCTGGATTCCCTGTGTTTCCAGTTCCTATCTGTATCAGTGTATATATCCTCTGGTCTAGCAAGATTTATAAGGTAGAATTGGGATCATGATAGTGGTGGGGGAGGAAGCATTTAAGAACTAGAGGAAAGTTGTATGTTTCATCATTGCTACACTGCACCCTGACTGGCTCATCTCCACCCCACAACCCTTCTGTAAGGGGATGTCCAGTTGCCTACAGAGGGGCTTTGGGTCCCCAGTCTGCACTCCCCCTCATTCACAATGATATGAGTTTTTGTTTTTCGATGCCTGATAACTCATCCCTTCGACACAGCCGTGATCACACAGGCTGGTGTGCTTCTTCCATGTGGGCTTTGCTGCTTCTGAGCTAGATGGCCACTTGTTTACCTTCAACTCTTTAAGACCCCAGACGCTATATCTTTTGATAGCCCGGCACCACCAGCTTTCTTCATTGTGGATGGTCACTAAGATGTTTTGATTGCTTTTGTTTCATTAATTGGTGAGATCGTTTCCTTTCTTACAACAGATCATCAGAAATATCATGAGAATGTGTAGAATTTTGTCCAAATTGGGCAAGTCTCTAGCAAGTATCTTTCACACCTGAATGGTTGCAGCTCAGAAGATCTGTTTACAGACTGGCTTCTGGCTCCATCCTTTGCAGCCTTTCTTTCTGGTCCAAGCTGGAGTCCGTGGCATGGGCTCTGAACGTTGGTGCCATGAGGCCAGTTGTGTTAGGACTAAAGGCTGTAGGAATCTCTGTGAAAGAATCACCTGCTCCAGGATGGTTATCACTAATATAAATATGACCTTGAGCACACAATCATGCTGCATAACTATGATGCAGCTCAACTAAAGGTGTTCAAAAATCAACTTCCTCTTAGCTCAGTGGTTCTCAAGGGACCATGGGATGAACTTTGATAACCTCCTTCCACCAGAGGCACCAATTTGGGGGGGTCAGTCAGCATGGGAGAAAAGGGATGCTGCTACTGACATTTAGTACTTAGAGACCAAGGATCCTTCTAAGCATCCTTTAAAGCACAGGACAATTTCCATAACGAAGAATTATCTGGCCCAAAAGATCAACACTATAAAAGTTATAAAATTCCACTAGCTTAATCCTGCTGGGAGGATCTTAAGAGGGAAAAGAAGAGGGGGAAAAAAGATGCCCCCAACACTCTAGTAAAACCAAACACTGGCAGGAGGAGAGACCTGAATGGAAAAAGATTGAGGTCCTAAGCACAGCAGCATCTTGCTTTTGTACATGCTGCTAACAACGTACATATCAATATAGTACTAGCATTCTCCCAGGACTTTGAGAAGGGTTCTGCAACTGAGAGATTGGAAATTTCATGTCATGGCTTCTCACTGGTTCTCTCTGGTTCAGATATGGCCAACAAGGTGATGATGCTGGAATGGACCAGCATTTGTGGGATGTGAGTATACTGGAACAAATAAGATAGTGGGGGAAAAGGCAGGTTGCTGCCCTGTTAGAAACATACACTTGCTCTCAGAAAACAAGGGCAATGGCATGCGGGGTCTTAACGGCTTGAAGGGAAATAAGTGGCCCATTAGCTGAGAAGCAACAAAGCCCACATGGAACAAGCACACCAGCCTGTGTGATCATGAGGTGTCACTAGGATCACGTGTCAGGCATCAAAGGCCCAGAATAAAAACTCATATTACTGTGAATGAGGGGGAGTGCAGAGTGGAGACCCAATGCCCATCTGTAAGCAAAAGGATATCCTCTTACAAAAGAGTCGAGGGGAGGAGACAAGCCACTCAGGGTGCAGTACAGCATCAATGGAACATACAACTTTCCTCTAGTTCTTTAATACTTCCTTCCCCCCACTATCACGACTCCAATTCTACCTTACAAATCTGGTTATATCAGAGCATGTACCTGGGTACAGATAAGAGCTGGAAACACAAGGAATCCAGTTAAACCCCTTAGGACCAATATTGACAATAGCCATACCAGGAGGGTAAGGGTAAGGTGGGAAGAGAAAGGGGTAACTGATCACAATGATCTACATATAACCCATTTCCTGGGGGATGGACAACAGAAAAGTGGGTGATGAGACACATGGTCAGTGTAAGACATGAAAAAATTAATAATTTATAAATAATCAAGGGTTCATGAGGGAGGGAGTGTGGAGGAGGGGGGGGAGGGGCATGAGAAGCTGATACCAAGGGCTCAAGTAGAAAGAAAATGTTTTGAAAATGATGATGGCAACAAATGTGCACATGTGCTTGACACAATGGATGGATGGATGATGATAAGAGTTGTATGAGCCCTCAATAAAATGATTTTTAAAATAAGTAAATAAATAAAAGAAAACAAGGGCATTGTATACATTTTCTAGCAAACCAATCTTTACCAGCAGAGCTAGAAACAACAGTAGTGTTCCATTGAACAAGAGCAGTAAACTGCTCATCCATGAATATGTATTGCTCTCCATAGTTGAGGTACTTACATAATTTCATATCAACTTGATAAATAAGTATAGGGGTGGAGTGTAGCCTGTCAATCAGGTCACAGCCTGATGATGCCTCCTTGTGGGCATGACCTTCTCATGATGATTCTGGGAACTTCCCCTCTCCCTCTGTCTTCATTTTCCTCTGGAGAAGTCACACAGAGACTTGCTGAGACCTGCCAGAGCCTTTGATGCTCCCACCAGCATTGGATCCACAGGACTCGGAACCCACTAGCCTGTGCTCGTTTTGTGTTCTGCATCTTTGCATGTGGCTTTGTGAGTCTGAAGGGGGACTTATGGTCTACTATCTGGCTTATGGATTTGAGTTGGACTGGGCTGGGAAGTTTTCCTAATATACAATTACTTCTTGATAGAAAGCTCTCTCTTACACATATCTGGGTGTCTCTGTAGTCAACCTGGTCTAACCCAATAGTCCTGGCAACAATCCATTCTCCTGCCTGTGCTTTACAAGGCTCACTACCCCTTTTCTGAGTTTCCCATTCCAGGGTTTCGCTCCATAAATTTCCCTGTCCTAATTATCATTCCAGTACTTCGATTTTACAAATTCAGGTGTTTGACAATTTCTTCATGTCGACAATGACTGAACTGGTTCCAACAGGTTCAAAGGCCTGCTTCATGGTCATTGGCTCCAGGAAAAATCCACTTCTGCTGAATCTGCCGTCTCCCCACCCCTGCTACCACACAGGCCGAGGGGAGAGAGCTGGAGAGAATGCTCTGCGTTGACAGGATCAGGATCTGTCTGAATCCTCCCTTGTAACAGGCGACGGTGTTGTTGCAATGTTACAGCCGGTCCCAGACTGGCCAATGGAGGCCTGCAGGCATGCTTCTTTTACTCTGGGAGCACTTTTATTTTTTAATGCATTGCCAGCATTTTTAAATTACAGTGTTTCCTAAAGAGTCCGCAATAAACACCCAGCAGCACTAGCACCCTAGCGCCCAGGCAATAGACAGCTCATTTCCCCTTCCCTCTTTCAGATTTCCTACACCTCACTACCCTGCCTGTTTGGCATCTGAAGGTCTGTTCTCTGGAGTCTCCGTTATCTAGTGCTGCTATATCAGAAATACCAGAAGCGGGAGGCTTTAAAATACAGAAATTTATTCTCGCACAGTTTAAAAGCCCAAGTTCTAAGCACTGTCTCTCAGGGAAGGCTTTCTCCCTGTGCTGCCTCTGAAGGACGGTCCTTGTTGCTTCAGCTTCTGTTTCCTGGTTCTGTGGACATCTCCATGGACCTTGGCATCCAACTTGTCCCATCTCTCTTCTTTGTCTTTGCTTTACTCACTTGTTTAATCTCTTTTACAACCTGAAGAGACAGCTACTCAAGAGAACACCTTACACTTACAACAAAGGCAACCTATTCCCCCCAAAAGGTATAACCACAGTGTGTTAGCCTGGGTTGAGTAGAGAAACAAATCCAGACTCACTCATATGCATATAAGAAAGAGACAAGAGGAACTGAATATTGAGAAAACATTCTAGCCCAGTCCTGACCAAGCCCATAAGTCCACTATTAGCCCATATGTTCAATACTAGTCCATAAATTCCTCTTTGGATTCACACAGCCATCTAATAATGCCGAATGCAGGAAGATCACAGGCCAGTGGGTGGAAAGTCATGTGGATCCAATGGCAGTAGAAGCATCTCAGAGCTGGCAGGGGTCTCCATTTGGCTCCTCCAGCTCCCACGCTCTGGCTGCATCAGCGTAGCTCCATCAGGCTCATCCTCAATAATGTCTCACAGGGAGTGAGCATGTATCTCGCCTCCAGCAAGCTATTTATCTCCTTAGTGCTTCCAAATGAGGTCATCAAACTGTGACGGCTTGACAGGCTAAACTGATTGACAGGCTAAACTCCACCCCTTCACTCTGCAGTCTCAAATTGACAACAGATTATTTAACTACCACAGACAGTCATAAAAGCAACAACAACAACAACAAAGCCCACTGCCATTGAGTCAAGGATTCCTGGGCACAATGGGTTATACATCAGACAGACTGTTGACCAAAAGGTTAGCAGTTCAAACCCACCAGTACCCTATTGGATAACAATGAGGCTTTCTGCTCCCATTAAAACTTAGTCTCAAAATCTCACAGGGCTAGATCTACTCCATCCTATAGAGTCTCTATGAATCAGAATTGACTTTATGACAATGAGTTTATTTTTGGTTTGACCTTTGAGTCAACTTCAATTCATAGCAACCCTCCAATTCATAATTTTTACAGGAGCGGACAGCCCTATTTTTTTCCTGAGGAGTAGATGTTGAGTTTGAACTATTGACCTTGCAGTTAGAAGTCCAAAACCTTCCCAATAGCGTTACCACAGGTTGGGATTTACAATGCATATTTTAGGGAGACAGGATTCAATGGACTATGGAGCCCCTGACTTTGGCTGCATGCCAGGGACTGTGCGTGCCATCAAGGGTCCTGATGTGTTTACACGTGAGCTTCCCCATTCTGGTCCCTCGTGAATTCTAGACAAATGCTTCCTTATTTATCTCAGGTCACTTTTTTTCTCCTTGGAGAATCACAAGACCTGTACTTGAATAGAAACCACAAGGGCACAAAAGACAAGGAATAATATTGGTAATGCAAAATACGTGGAAGGTACCTGAAATGAAAATGAAATTTCAGTTTCCATTCGATAGAAGAAGACACTCTCTACTGAAATATAGCAACAAAGCTAGACATGGATTTACCTCACAGCAGGCCTCTGGGCCCATCCACAAAGCATGAGGGAGGCCAGCCAGGACCCAGGTCATGTGTTAGATGTCAGGCATCAAAGACAGTAGACGTGTTCGAACAGCCTTTAGAGTCGTGTTCCTTTTGGTCATGTTCCTAAGCACAAGACTAACTGTCTTAGTTGAAAGACATCAGATTCGGTTTAAAAATATATATTTTATTGAAGGAACCTAGGCCCGGAGTCACTTGGTGACCGGCCCAGGAGAAGATTTTAGACAAGAACTCATTTCTAACTCCTCTTCACCAGTTTCCTTTCAATACCATATGGCCTGACTACAAATGCAGTCAGAAACTGAAATAACTCAGCAGATGGTACCTGCCTTTGGGAGGCACCATGTTCAACTCCATGTTGTTCTTAGGTAGCATGGCCTGGAGACAGTTCCCACTTACACAGGGGACCCTATGTGCAGTGCCCAGTCCTGTGCCGTCCTCACAATGTCCTTATGTGTGAGCCCATGATGCAGCCACTGTGCCAATCCATCCTGCAAGAGATCTTCTCTTCGTTTTGGCTGACCCTTTAGCTCCCCAAGGCTTATGTCCTTTTCCAGGGTCTGGTCTCTCATGACAAAATGTCCAAAGTACATAAGGCAAAGCCTCCCCACGTTAACTTCTAAGGAGCATTCTGGCTGGACTTTTTCCAAGACAGATTTGCTTGTTCTTTGGGCAGTCCCCAGTACCTTCCACATTCTCTGCCACAGCAGAACTCAAACGCACCACTTCTTCTGCAATCTTCCTGATTGAGTGTCCAACTTTCCCATCCCTATGAGGTCATTGAAAATATCATGGCTTGGATCAGACACACTTTTGTCCTTGCTCTTCAGTAATTTAAAGAAGTCTTGTACAGCAGATTTGCCTAGTGCCAATGTGTGGTCTCTAGACTGCTGCTTCCATGGGCATTGATTGTGGATCCAAGTGAAATGACACCCCTGACAACTTCAACCTTTTCTCCATTTATCATGATGTTACCTATTGGTCCACTTGTGAGGATGGTGGCCCTCCTTACACTGACTTGTAATCCATTCTGAAGGCTGCAATCTTTGATCTTCATCAGCTGGGACTTCAAGTCCTCCTTGCTTCCAGCAAACAAAGTGGTATCATCTGTATATCGCAGGTTGTTAATAAGCCTTCCTCCAATCCTGATGTTTCATTCTTTTTTACATAATCTGAATTGTCAGATAATTTATTTGGCATCCAGATTGAATAAATACTGTGAAAGGCTACAACCCTGACACATACCTTTCCTGATTTGAAAGCATGCCACATCTCCTTATTCTACTCAAATGACAACCTCTTGGCCTATGTACAGTTTCCTAATAAGCACAATTAAGGATTCTGGAATCCCCATTCTTCTCAAGGCTTTCGATAGTTTGTTATGATTCACACACGTGAAAGCCTTTGCGTTGGCTTTCAGCCAAGATCCATTGACATCAACAACGATCTCCCTCATGCCACTCCACTGACCCAGATACTATCCAGAACTACGCCCTCAAGGAGGCAAGGTGAAGAGCATTCCAGACCTCAACAAGAGCTAAGATTCACGAGCGGGGCCCCATGCAAGCAGAGAGCTCAAGCCAGAGGCCCACCCCGGGAGGATTGTGGATGCTAAGATCGAGCCTACAAACAAGTAGGGTATGCAGCAGGCTGAGTCCTTGAAAGAATCAATCACTGTGCTTGGCTGCTACCACAAACCTTCACATTTTGAGTCCACCATAGGCACCTCAGAAGTAAAGTCTGGTAGTCTATTTCAAGAAACCCTATGGCGTTTAGTTCTACTCTGAGAAAGGAAGGGTCACCTTGAGTTGGGGCTCACTCCATGATGGCCGTTATTTTCAAACATAACATTTGCAAACACTGGGCTGTAAATGGAAAAGAAAGAAGCCAAGATGAGCATCACACCCTACTGCATGTGAGGTTGTTAAACCAAGAGTTTAAAACCAGACTGACAGAACCAGGTGCAAATGCTATGCTAGGAAAAAGATTCAATGATGCTTATATTTTCTGAGCACCTGCCACGTGCCCAGATCTGTGCTAAGCACCGAGGATGGAACAGTGAGCAGAGGGGACATGAGACCTGTCCTGGGGGAGTTTGGAGCCACCACCCCCACACCTTCCCCTTCTCAAACGTGATGGTCAAGAGAAGAGAAGAGAAAAGAGGGTGATCGACCTTCTCACATGCTTGCTTTCTCTTCCCCAGGGCAACGGTGAGAAAATGTGGATGGCATAGTTCTTAAAATCATATTTCAAACAACACGACACATTTCTACTACAAAGCAGGTTTTTTAGAAGGCTATTGTTTTCATAACAAACTATAGAAAGAAGAGTCTGCCAAATTCTTCTTGCAGGGGAAAAAATACCCGTTTGAGCAATATTGGCCAAAAATATCAGGGAGCCTTTGCAATTTGTGTTTCTCAACTGTCAGGATTGGGCTGGAGAAGTGTGTTCTTTGGCACCCAAGGATCAGAGAGTAGCAGAGACAGGAGTGTATTCACATCCCACGTCACTGACACATCCACCAGTCTTTTTGTCACCACCCACAGCAAAGACACAACTACACGTGTACATCCTCCTTCAGCCATTGGGCCACTCAGCAAGGACTAACGGCCACTGCCAGACTCCGGATTGTGGCTCCTAACCCCCTGGGCTTAGCTCTAGTTGGGGGTGGGTTGGGGAGGGATTCACCTGCAAATGCTGACGTAAACCTGTGTGTCTCACACCGGATCAGCTATCGGGCAGGAAAGATCTGCAGCCGAAGGGAAGAAACCAGCCCAGCCCAAGTGTCAGGAAAGGAGTCACCCTGTGACTTGATGTCTTTAGGCAAGAGACAGGTTCCTGTTTTCAGAGTCATGGAAACAGCTTTCCCAGCTCATATTTTTATCAGCCTATCAGACATGACAGCTGCAAGAGAGGGTGGAGGCTGTTAAAGCAGTATCAGAGTGATGGATAGAAGTGCCGTAATCCTCCAGAGAATGTGCCTGGTACCACTCACACTACCAGGAGCGGCTCTCGCAGAGTCCTTTAAGATTTCCATAAATCCTCCTTATGAGGAAACACGTGGCAGGCACGCATGCACCACAGGTAGTGCAGCTTTGTGGTTTACCTCAGGTGATGCGCAGGCCTTCCTAATTCAGTCAAATCACTCAACTTCAAGTAGTCATTAGCCAAATGACCAAATGGCTTCAACACCTGCCATGCATGAGTGTCCCTGGAGAAGGACACCATGCTTGGTAATGTAGAGAGTCAGAGAAAATGAGGAAGACCTTTGACAAGATGAATTG
>NW_022103896.1:13535556-13536958 GCF_000313985.2 Echinops telfairi
GCAGCAGTACAGAGGGCTCATTCCGTGGAACAGTTAATATACTGGAAATCCTTCAACTCATAAGGGCTGCCGGGTCCAAGGTCAAGGAAGCAGACAGCTGAGTCTTCCCTTGGGAAATGCAGGCAAAGTTTGCCCACAGGCAGCAAACAGCAGGGTGGGTCACCAACACTCACCATCTTGATCCAAAAGCCAAATTTATGCCACTTACTGAGAGCACTTCATGGAATATCCTTCAGTCACTCACTGCCATCAAGTTGACTAAAACTCAGAGTGACCCTATGGGACAGAGTTGAACTGCCATTGTGGGTTTCTGAGACCATACGTTTTTTATAAAAGTAGAAAGCCTTGTTTCTTTCCAAAGGAACAGCTAGTGGTTTCAAACCACTGACCTTGTGGTTAGCAGCCTAATGGATTATGCCACTGGGGCTGTAGGATGTCCTTAAGTAACCCATAGATTTGCTAATGTTTTAACCTCTTTCTCTTTAGATGAAAAAGAAAATTGGGTCCACTCTAAAGCCCAGAGGTATGAATGGCCAGCTGTGCTGATTCCATGTAAAAGCATTTGTCAATGAATAAGACCACATTTCAGAACCCACATTAACTGCTATTATGTGCAAAAGAAAAACTAAGGGTAGGTGGAACCTCACTGCTCCTCGATACATAAGATATTCCTTCTAAACACTCCATAATTGGTTATGGTATTACCATCAGTATATAATTAATACCATTTCAAAGATCCGGATATAGATAGATAGACAGATAGATAGATAGATAGATAGATAGATAGATAGATAGATAGATAGATAGATAGATAGATAGATGTTTGCTATCTACTAAGAACCAGATCTCCCATGGCTGATAGTCTAGCAGGAGACAGTGTAGTAACGAGATAAATACAATCACGCAGGAGCAGCAGGAAGACGGGGACTCACTCCAGACGGTTACCCCGAGTTTCACCAAGGGAAGGTGAGTGAGACTTTGTAGAACAGGTGGGGTGCAAGTGGGGTTTGAACAAGGAAACAGCATGCACAAATGCAGAGAGGGGAGACCGAGTCACCCCATTTGTTAGCTATATCTATCTCCTAATCACAAGGAGAGAGTAAGCAGGGATGGGGGGCCTTCTAACCCTGCCCGCCAGGTGAGAAAGTTTATGTCTCTCCTAGGGGCAAAAGCAGTGTCTGAAGAATTTTAAACAGAAATGGTTTTGTAATTGGATTTGTGTTTCAGAAATATCACCCTGGTAACCATGGGAAGCAAACGCTGAACGGAAGGAGCCCGGATGTCCTGGGAGGCCGAGGCAGCCAAGGGTTGGGCTTTAAAAGGCTGTTTTATCTGATTTATTATTCCCAGAGTCGGCTTCCAGGCCTCTCTGCCTGCCCTGGGGGCTTGCTCTCTGCTAGAA
>NW_022103896.1:13537058-13539629 GCF_000313985.2 Echinops telfairi
AAGCCTCAAGCTCAAGGGATGTACACACCAGCAGCACCAGCAGCGTGGCGAAGGAACCTCAAGCTTTAGAGACCTGGTCCATGGGTTGGCTGTTCTGCAGGTAGTGCAGCTCACAGGTTGAGGCAGAGAATTCACTAAAGCAGCCACACACTGGTCCGATTACCAGAGAGTGAGGGGTGGGTTTTGCTGAGCCATTTATTGCTTTGCCGTCCAATCAAACTGCCACCTGATTAATCCCACATGTTCCTATTGGCCAGGTTGGCACAAGAAACCTACCTATCACAGGCTGCAACAATGGGTTCAAACTTAACAACTGTGAGGATAGTGCAGGACTGAGCAGTGTTTTGTCCTGTTGTGCACAGGGACGCTCTGAGTTGAAACCAACTTGACAGCATCTAACATCTGTATGCTTGGAGCCCTGGTGGCATAGTGGTTATTCTTTGAGCTGTTAACCACAAGGTCAGCAATTTGAAAGCACCAGCTATTCTGAGGAGAAAGATGGGGCTTTCTACTCCCATGAACAGTTACAGTCTCAGAAACCCACTGCGGCAGCTCTACCCTGTCCTATCAGGTTGTTATGAGTGGGCAATGGCAGTGAGTTTGGTTTGGGCATATTTACTTGATGGCAGTGAGTGACTGAAGTTTATTCCATGAAGTGGTTTCAGTAGGTGGCATAAATTTGGCTTTTGGATCAAGATAAATTGAGCTCAGTACGTGGCATAAATTGATTTTGGGATCAAGATAAATATATATATTCATCTTGATCCAAAAGCCAAATTTATGCCACTTACTGAGAGTACTTCATGGAATATCCTTCAGTCACTCACTGCCATCAAGTTGACTAAAACTCAGAGAGACCCTATGGGACAGAGTAGAACTGCCACTGTGGGTTTCTGAGACCATACATTTTTATAAAAGTAGAAAGCCTTGTTTCTTTCCAAAGGAACAGTTAGTGGTTTCAAACCACTGACCTTGTGGTTAGCAGCCTAAAGGATTATGCCATTGGGGCTGTGGGATGTCCTTAAGTAACCCATAGATTTGCTAATGTTTTAACCTCTTTCTCTTTAGATGAAAAAGAAAATTGGGTCCACTCTAAAGCCCAGAGGTGTGAATGGCCAGCTGTGCTGATTCCATGTAAAAGCAATTGTCAATGAATAAGACCACATTTCAGAACCCACATTAACTGCTATTATGTGCAACAGAAAAACTAAGGGTAGGCAGAACCTCACTGCTCCTCGATACATAAGATATTCCTTCTAAACACTCCAAAGTTGGTTATGGTATTACCATCAGTATATAATTAATACCATTTCAAAGATCCGGATATATATATATATATATATATATTTGCTGTCTACTAAGAACCAGATCTCCCATGGCTGATAGTCTAGCGGGAAACAGTGTAGTAACGAGATAAATACAATCACCCAGGAGCAGTGGGAAGACGGGCTCACTCCAGACGGTCACCCCGAGTTTCACCAAGGGAAGGTGAGTGAGAGTTTGTAGAACAGGTGGGGTGCAAGTGGGGTTTGAACAAGGAAGCAGCATGCACAAGTGCAGAGAGGGGAGACTGAGTCACCCCATTTGTTAGCTATAGCTATCTCCTAATCACAAGGAGAGAGTAAGCAGGGATGGGGGGCCTTCTAACCCTGCCCGCCAGGTGAGAAAGTTTACGTCTCTCCGAGGGGCAAAAGCAGTCTCTGAAGAATTTTAAACAGAAATGGTTTTGTAATCGGATTTGTGTTTCAGAAATATCACCCTGGTAACCATGGGAAGTAAACGCTGAACGGAAGGAGCCCGGATGTCCTGGGAGGCCGAGGCAGCCAAGGGTTGGGCTTTAAAGGGCTGTTTTATCTGATTTCTTATTCCCAGAGTCGGCTTCCAGGCCTCTCTGCCTGCCCTGGGGGCTTGCTCTCTGCTAGAAATTGCTGTTTATTTGTGTGGTTTGTAGACTTCTCTCCTGGGATCCAGCACTGGGGAGGTCCCAATGGAAGGGTGGGAGTGCCAGAGCGAAGGTGGGCTCTGATTTGTGTGTGTGGCTTCTGTACTCCTGAGTAATGATCATCCCTGACTTGGAATCGAAGTCCTTGTTTGTTCTATAGTGCTGCCTGCCGAAGACAGTGCAAACCCATACTCGACCAGCCGGGGCATTTGGGCAGGGCAGGGGCACATGACAGGTTGGCAGGGAGAGTCAGTTATTGAGTCGAGCACTATTCCGGGTGTTGCTGGGAAGGTCAGTGGTAGATGTGATGAACTATTCTAATCAGTTTTGACTTGGACTTAAGCATATTACTCTCTATTGGAGGTGGGCCTCTTCCCATCAGTGGAAGGCCATAAAAGCAGGATCTCAGGTTTCTCAGAGATGGTCTTCTGTCTCAGGACAATGACCTAACACACTGCCTATGGATTTCAGACTCCAGACTACTACCTCAAATCCTGCTGAGGTTTCCAGAAAAACTTCAGACTTGCCAACCTTTCACAGGGGTTGCCCGAATCTTAACAGTAGCAAAATGACAGTGATGAAGTAGCAATGAAAATAATGGTATGGTTGGGGGTCACCACCACATGAGG
>NW_022103896.1:13539729-13543505 GCF_000313985.2 Echinops telfairi
CTTAGAAAAACTGGCTAATAAAGACTTTACATATCCCGGTAGTGCTGGAAGATGAGTCTCCTTGATTGGATTGGAGGGCACTCAACATTCAGTGATGGCAGCAAGGGGCTGGGGCAATAGCAAGGGCATAGGCCGGGCCACGCTCTTATTTTTCTGTTGTTTACGGGCTGCCATGAGTCAAAGTTGACGGGATGGTGATTAACATCCTCCATATGAAGCTAACACCTTCTGGGAGCCTCCAGCCTTCTTTTCCAGGGCCCTTCCTCCATCTCACTTCATCTCTTCCTTTAGGCAGAGGCGGAATGTGGATGGGATATGGTAGTCGCTCAGACTCGTATCCTATAACATTGCCCCCGCACAGCGTGCTGTCTTTTGGTCCCAGGGAAAGTCAAAATAGTTTCAGATTTAAAAAAGAATGACTCTATGAATTGGCTTGCCTGATCCATCTGCCACCCCCATCAGCCATTCGAAGTCCTATCAGAAGAAGTCCCTGCTACACCCACATGGTTTTGGCAGGGGAGGAATGACCTGTCATCACGTACAGGTCGAATATCCAAGATGCGGCTACCTTCTGCTACAACTGCTGTCACGGGGATGGGGTGCATACAAATAACCGCACAACTTTGCTCTCTTGTGCATACATTTTTGTGGGCCTTGCTCTGCTCGCCTCTTAACGGACTGTATTGATTTCTAGTTAATGCATGCAAAGACTTTCTCCCCATCGACATGTTCACCATAAAGAACATGGCATCTTCTGACCTTGCAGGACCTCGTAGTCATTCATTTCCTATATGAGTAGGGGACACTTGAGCCACCCCACTTACAATGCTGCTGCTGCTGCTGCTGCTGCTGCTGCTGCTGCTGTTACTGCTGTTGTAATGCTCTGCCAAGCAACCAGGACCGTGCTCAAATCTAATCTCACTGTGCAGTTGGCTCCCTTTATGTGCTATGTGAACTGATGTTTTATGTTTGGATGGAAAGACAAGAGGATAAATCTTGTAGAGGCAGAAATAATCAAACGGTGGCGGCGGAAGGGAAGGGAGCAGTCTCAAAAGCTGAGGAGGCTTCAAGAACTTAGTGGGAAAAACTCTTAACTCCATTTTTTCCATGAAATTGGTGAAGCCCTCTCTGTTCTCTCAGAAACTAAGAAACCTCTGGGAAGTTGCCAGGCTCAAGTTCCTCGCTGCCCGGGGCTTCGCAGGTCAGTTCAGTGCTGGCCGGGAAAGCAAGAGGGAACCTACAGAATGTTCCCCTGCCCGTTGCTTGGAAAAGGGTTTAAAATAAGGTTTGTTTTGACTAAATAGGAAGTTAAGGGTTTGCTTTTGTTGCCGTTGTGCGTTTTTGAGGCAGAGTAGAGAAGAGAATGGGGGAAAGGAGGAGAAACGCCCTTGTCTGTCTTCATTCGCTTTTCTAACACAGAAGCTAGATATCAGCTCCATTAGGCTGGAGGCTGTTTGCAGCACATTGGCTTCTAGCAAGTTTAAAAGCCATGTGTTTCCATCTATTTGAGAGTCAGGACCACATCTTTCTAGCCTGTAGTGTCCATTTGGGATTCATTTTTTAGTTAAGTGTCTTGATCATATTTCATTAGGGGCAAGTCTCTCATGAGACATCATAGGCTTGTTCAGACTTTTCTGAGGGTGAGAAGATAATTAGGGGAGAGTTCCCCATCGTCCCCAGCATCATCATCAGCATGGTGGCAGCAGTGATCTTCCTAATCGTCAGCAGAACCATCATCATCACCATCGTCACTGCTGTTTGAGTGCCTGCCTGCCAGGTTCTTAGCCAACCCTTCAAGGGGAGGTGCCCGTTCAACAAGGTAGGTCTCCTTACTGTCTCTATTCTACCAAGGAGGAAAGTGAGACTCCCAGCAAGCAGTAGGGTACATAACCTAAAGCTATAGAGATGTTAAGAGAAGGATGCTTGGACTGAGAGCTGTCTTTCAGAGCTCAGATTGCATGCTCCTCACTAAGATGTTACACGTGTCTGAAAGGATCTACATCTTGGGACTGCTCCAACTCTGAGTAGAAAATCAACTTGTAAATCAAGGCCTGGAGTATGAGTTCAAAGGCTAGAATTGCAGTCAGCCCCATCAGTAAACAACAGTTGGGCCTTAGTTAGGTCACTTCTGTCTGGTCCCCTCTTTCCCCATCCCTACCATGAAGATTTTGGACCACTTGATCTTGGAGTTCCCGTCCAGCCCTGGAATTCTGTGCTACTGTCATTTTAGGGACTACTCATCCATACTCAATTTTTTTCAAAAAACTGGACTCAGTTTTCTTATCTGCAAAGTGAAAAAAAATGGGCATCCCAGGTCTCTATTAAAAGTGATCAAAACTCTGATAAAGTTGGGAAAAATATATTTGTGAGGTTAATGATCAACTCATTTTCTCCCCAAGTCAAGCAAGAGTGGCCATCCCCAGGCTCCTCAACCACACACAGGTACAAGCAAGCTGCCTGGGGGCTCTGTAGTCCCCACAAAGCTTAGTCTGCCAAAGGAGAAGCAATGCTTACTTTTATAATCACATTCTGGGCCTTGTGAACAGATCCATTAAACAGACCCTTTAAACAGCAATCTCTTTCAGAACATTTAAACGTAATTCAATTTACTTCTTTGGGAACTCATTTACCATACCAAGCAAAGCCCATCTTTATCTGCAACCAGAGTTTCAAATCATTCCCAGTCTAAATAAGAAGCAGGGACAGTTTATGCTACCAAGGGAAACTTTATAAATGCACTGGGTTAACGTACATTCACTGTTGGCCTATTTACTGTGCACTGGGTGTTGGGCTAGGAAGTAGGGAAACCTGGAACAAAATTAGCATGGGCCCTATCACAGAGAATATTGAAATTCCGTGGCTTGGCAGATAATTTTGAACATGACAGTGTAACCTGTAATAACTGTTAGGTTATGGCTTCTCCGAAGGAGAGCATATGACGGGGAGACTTCCTAAAGGAAATGGCACCTATACGAAGGCCGAAAGAATAAGAAGGAAAGAGGCGATGTCAGGTGGGTAGCATGAAAGATTATCGGAGAAAGGAGAGAATGAATATGAAACTAGAATTCATAGCATCTTGAAATATTGCATAAACAGGAAAGAACATCCAAAGACTGAAGCAATGCATGGATCTATGGATGGGATCAGGAAGGGTTAATGTACCTTCTTGAAGTCCCAGGTCTATGTGAATTGGGGTGACTTCATCAGGAACAGGAGGAGTTTACAACTGACTCTGTTTTATCTCCTTTTATACTATGAAATTCAATGCCATGGCTGAAGACAAAGGTGGAGTCTGAGTAAAGGTTGTAAAAAAGATTTTTAAAAAGATCAAATCATTGTCAAAAAGATCAAACACATCTGTTTATTTCATAAACATCGACTCAATACTCACTACTTATAATTGAGTCCTTTTGTGCCAGTAACAAAGCCAGGCATCTATGCCAGATGCTTCAGAAACTGTCATTAGACAAATAATTACAGAAATGATGAAGTGGTCAAGTTTTATGAGGTGCTAAGAAAGAAAATGAGGTTTGAGCAAGGAAGTCTACCACATGCTACCACAAGCCCACAGTGAATGAACACTTTATAATCATTTGCTTTTACACCAGGAACAGGCCAAATCAGCCTTATGGCTCTTCTGCTTAACATGATAACTAGCGGGATAATAAGAACATATATATATGTATATTCTTATTTTATCCCACTAGTTATATATAACTATATATATATAACTATAGTTTTATATATATATATATCCCGCTAGTTTTATATATATA
>NW_022103896.1:13543695-13545736 GCF_000313985.2 Echinops telfairi
AAAGGGGAAGGAACAAAGCCATTAGTTAACGATCTAAATAGAAAAATCTTCTATTATTTTCAAACCATGGAATTAATAAAGAGTCCATTAATTCTGATGGTGCTGTGGGCTAGATACTGGGTTGCTGCCTGAAAGGTCAGTGGCTCAAACCCTACCAGTTACTCTGAGGGAGAGAGATGAGGCTACCCACTCATCAACAGTGACAGACTTGGAAACCTGGATAGGGTTGCCTGTGTCCGAATTTGCTTGATGGCAGTGGGGCTTTAGATAGGGGAATTGGAAAGGCTGATGTAAAAAAAAAAAAGAAGCAAATGTGATGTTATCCAACTTTTATATCAGGAACTAAAAGTTTAAAATATACTTTAAAATGCTATTTCTAGCATAAGATTTGCAAAGTATTGAAGGAAATAATACAGTGTTTTGAAGGCATTTAAAATATCAAAAGTACATGCTAACCATATTTGTGAACGGAGAAACCCATATTATAACAAGGCCAATTCTCCCCAAATTGGTCTAAAGATTAAATGCAATTTCAATAAAAATCATAAGGAACTACTCATAAAACTTGGACAAGCCATCCCTATCAATTATTTGTAAGAGGAAAGTGCCAAGAATAGCTAAGACAAATATGATTTACAAGTTATCAAAATGTATGATAAATCTACAGTCATTAGAACACAGTTGCATTGGTTAGGTAATAGAAAATGACCGGTCAAACAAAACGGTGAGCTGAGTACCAGACCCATGACAATTTTCACACTTGAATGTGCTGGATCAGTGGAGGAGGAATAGATAATCCATTGCTAGAGAAATGAGCTAGCTATAAGAAAATCGTGAAAACAGGGCCATATCTCATACCTTAGATCAATCAATTATAGATAGATTAAAAACCTAAATGCAAAGAAATTAAACCTCACCTCTTTATTTTAAAAGTGCATAACAATCTCTATATACCAACAAGGTATATGCTGGACCCAAAAATGCTTCAAATATGAAAGATTTTCTATTTTGCTACATTAAAATTTAAAATTTTGCTTAGCAAATGACATCATAGCTCTAAGTTTTGTACAATAAAATCTTTGTATCCAGAATATGTGAATAATTATTAGTAATCAATACAAAAGAAGTGAACTACCAAAGAGAGAATAGATGAGCTGAATAAATAAGCTAGTCATAGACAAGGAAGCCCACGTGGTAAATTATACATATGAATCTATACGTAGATATGATGCTCAATTTTCATTTAGAACAAAACAAATAAAAAATACAACGGACCTCAGATTTATAGGGCCAAAAAGAATAAAGGCAGGAGGAAGGGAGGGTTGGAGAAAGAAAACAGGCAGGTACTGCCAAGTGTTGGTGAAAATATAGAAAAATGGGGCCTCCCATGTACATCAGCTGGGAGCATAAATTGGCATTAACACTTTGGAAAATATTTTAATATCTAGAGAGTTACAAATGAATATCTAGCCTACAAATACTTTTGATATGAATCATTTATGTACAACAATGACAATACAATGTTGTTAAGGTAAGGGAAAAGCTGGGACCCAGCTAAATGGGCCCCAACACAAATGGATAGATAATTCATGTGACAGTCGTAGAATCAATACGAGACCACAGTTGCTATGAGCGCTCCAGTGCTTCATGTGCCAGATAGATGCATCTAACTATCAGAAGCTGCACACAGAGACTAAACGCTGGTAGAAAACTACCATTCATGTAAATTTTAATAAAGGGCCAGATAGTACTAAATCTTCTACAGATACATAGACATGAGCAAAACTATGAGCGGGAATGATAAGCATCAAATTGAAGCAAATGATTAACTCTGGGGAGGTAAGATGAAGGTGAGATTGATGAAGCACTGAATGGAATGCCAGAAGTGTTGCCTAATAACTTTTTCAAAGAGAAGGAAGACATAGTCAGTCTCTGGGTTGAGTGTTGCTGAGACAACAGGTACAACGAAGACTAGTCTGTGTCCATAGGCTTTAGCACCATGGATGTCAAGGGTGCTCATTTGGTGTCACTGGTGGTCATC
>NW_022103896.1:13547315-13548284 GCF_000313985.2 Echinops telfairi
TAGAGATCTTATATCCAGACACCCAATATCTCTCCTCCAGATAAATATTGTAAGGCTAGTTGGCTGAATAATCTCTCCAAATCACCTCCGGGTGTCTAGGCTAATAAAGGAATGCAGTGTGAAATATTAATGCCCCTCATTGAATGTGAACTTTTGACTGTGTCAAAGCCCTCACCAACCTTCTCCACATGACCCCTGCTTTCTCTGTTTTATTGTTATTGATATTATTCATCCAGAATTTAGGCTGCCCTCGGATAGCACTGCTGCTCCCTGCCACCCCCAGAACGTGCCTCTTATGGCCTTGGAGATGATTAAAGGATGATTTCTATTTCCCGTTAGTCATTTATCATTTTGCCTCAGATCATAAAAGTCTAGGGTAAGTTTCTGGGGAGATTTAATCAAGTGGCTGGAGTGGAATTTTACAAGACGTCCCTCCAGAGGTAAGATAGTCCAAGAGAATGGGCCTGGGTGAGACAGATCCAAGTTCATCCTCCCTTGCTTTGTGAGCTTGACGAAGGACCCTCACCTCTCCCAGCCTCAGTCACCTCATCTGTCAAATGTCACGATCAATATTCAGAATCACAGTAGGCCCAGGTGCGTAAGCACACATCAGGATTCCATAAGCGACGATTCTTCTCTTCTGACTTGTCAGGAGGTTCTCAGGGGCTCTCACAGCAGGACTGACCACAGGATGGGCTGCAGCTCTTCACACAGATAGCACACCAAGATGCCCCAGGAAGGTGGTAGGGAGCACCAGGAGGGCGAATGCCGGTAGAACTCTCTAATATCCCTTTGGAGGATGGTGGCTACAGAGCCACATAAGATCGCTGAGCTACACATGCGGTGCAGCATGCTCTTTTGTGTCTTAAAATTGTTCTCTCTGTCCAGTCACAACCCCCTTTAGCCATTGCAACTTGAGAGTGGCCAACACATATCAAACCGTGGTCAGCCTTTCACTCTGGTTTATTG
>NW_022103896.1:13550014-13569034 GCF_000313985.2 Echinops telfairi
TCTAGCCTGTCAATTGGGTCACAACCTGATCCCTCCCTTGGGGTGTGTCCTTCTCATGAGGATTCTGGGAACTCTCTCTCTGCTTCACATTCCTGACAACAAGCCACATGGAGCCAGAGCCCTGGAGATGCTCCCACCACCACTGGACCCATAGGATTTTTCCATCCACCAGCCTGTAATCCTCTTGCATTTGGCATCATTGCATGTGGTATGTGAGTCTGAAGAGGAATTCATGGACTAATATTGGAATAATGGGCTAATATTGAACTTATGGATTTGATCTGGACTGGGCTGGGATGTTTTCTTGATGCATAATTACTGCTTGATATAAAGTTCTGTCTTACACATATATGAGAGTCTCCAGATCTGTTTCTCTAGTCAGGCTGGACTAACACAGCAACCAGTACAATGTTGTATAAGTCAGTGTTTTCCGAGAACCAAAAAAACCTTACTCTGATTAGACCTGAAGAGACACGTGAGGGATCCATAAGTCAAGGGCAGGGACTGACAGCCTCGCACTCTAGAATGCATTCAGGAATATGCTTGAGAGGGATCAAAAACAATAGTTTTCTTTTTCCACATTTGTCCAAATCTTGTGGTATTTAAAACATAAAGACGAGGACAGAAAAATAATATAACAAACCACTCTGTTCCTACCACACAGCATTATCAAAACATCACACTTTGCATCATTTTAATAAAACATGGCAGATCATTGTAGGTCTTTATGACCTTTGCTGATCTTGTTCTCCATTCTTCTCTTCCAAAGGTCATGGCTTTTTTATCCTTTCCGTGCATATCTTCATTATCTTGTATGTGGACATATGAAAAATAAATCACCGTGTTCTGCTATCCATTGCTTTGGCCCAGCATGTGGCTTCATGCAGCTCCTATTTATTTGGATTGTTGTGTAGTCGTTCGTTATTTAAATATGTCCATGAGCCCACCTTCCTTCCTTCACTCCTTCCTTCTTCCTTCTGTCCCTGTCACTTGCCCATTCTTTCCTTCCTTCCTTCCTCCTCCTTTCCCTTCCCCTCCTTCCTTTCTTTCCCCTCCTTCTTCCTTCTCTTATTTTGTGTCTTAGCTTGGGATCCGCGGAACCAGAATCTCAAATGGAGAATGGGTTGTAGGTTCCACGCAGGTGCCTCCTCTTGGGAGACACGCATAAGAAACCAGGAAGGAAAGACTGAGCAGAGAGAAGTGGAACTGATATATGGCTGCAGCAAAGGCTTTGGTCTCTTGTACATCCATCTCTGGAGCTGACATGGTCTTCAGACGTGTCCCCAGGGGAGGCAAGGTGGTCACATTTTGTATCATGAGGTCACCCGGTCTCCCTCTGTGGGCTGCCTCTGAGGGCGGCTGTAATCTTGGGTGGCACAGTTCTCAGTGTGCAAGGACAAATTACCAGGAAGGGCACAGTAATAAACCCTAAGCAGTTGATGATGCAGCCAGCTGCAGAATGGGAGTAGAAAGTGGTATCACACTGTCAACTTTATTACCATAGTAATTAGTGAGATTGAGTACCTTTTCATAATTTATTCTCCATTTGTTTATGAATTACCTGCTCCCATTCTCTGCCAATTATTCTACTTAGTTGATTACCCTTTCCTTATTGGGTTGCAAATGTATTTATGCATTCTAGACTTTGGTTCTCTTAGGTATGTTGTAAATATGCTCTCCAAATCAGTGGCTTGTCTTTTCACATTTTATGGTGTTTTTCAATTATGCAGAAGTTTTAAATTTTTAAAGGTGGTTCAGAGCAACGGCCCGTGGTGATATTGGACAAATCTCTGAAACGGAGTCAAACTCACGCTCTCTGCTCCCAGTGCCCTTGGTTCAGGCACTCTTAATGTGTCGAAGGGATGTACATCCTTTGGACCAACTGGTGAAATGGTGGTAATCCTTTTATTAAGCTAGGCAATCAAATTGGAAAATACAAACTAACCATTTTTAGGTTGGGTGTCTCTTTACTCAAGATTCACATTCTATCTGATTGATCGCACTTAACTTATATGCTCACCCTCGGTCTGGAAAGGCACCGCCACAACTCCGTCAAGGAACCCGGAGATGCCAAGATCTGGGCCCCAAAGCAGTCTTCAGATACAAGCCTAACCGGTGCTAAGTGGGCTTGAGTAGCAGTTGAGTTCTATCAGAGTTTGGTAGGATAACTACTGAATAAAGCACACAGATTTCATAGCTACAGTAATATAGAATTTATTTTTTAAGCTAGAAAAGCAATATAATAAGTTCTACTTAACATACTTGTATACATGAGCGGCTGAAAGACGGGACCCTCTGTTCTGTCTGGGACATGCAGGGCAGAACCCAGAGGAAACAAAGGCAGGCAGAGACAAATATCGGGTCCAACAGAAGAGAAGCAAGGTGAGGAAGTGGTGTGCTGAGAACTTCAAGCCGCCTGGCAGGCACGCAAACTGCGAGGAAGGATGGATATAGGAAAAGCCAGATGGAAATAAAACGTTTTCAGAAAGAAATAAAAGTGAATGGGGCAATATTTTTAAAAGATGGATACCAAAACAAGAGTATTAAACTGTAGGTGCAAACAATCTCTCTGGTTTCTGTACCCCGGCGGGGGGTGGGGGTGGGGGGCACTGTCTCGTCATCCTGTTCAAGGGCCACACTCAGGAAAAAGCTCAAGGCCAGGTGGACCTGGTGTACGGCTCACCCTCGGTTTTTAATTTCAACGTCAACATCTCCATCAGCAGAGATGAAGCAACAGGCCCCAAGGTGGAAAAGCACATGACCTTCTTGCCCAGGAGGCAGCTCATTTTTTTCATTCATATGAATACGCTTTAGAAACAGGCGAGCCTACAGCACAGGGATTGTTAATGGCGAGAAATCTGGAAGACGACAAGCTACCTGGCCAACCGGAAGAGATCCATATTTGTCCTGTGAGAAATAAATACCAACCGGGTCCATCTTCAGCAACTAGGAGAACAAAAGGCCCAGAAGAAACTAAGTAGCAGAGCACACCTAGATAACTGATGGGACAATCCTCAGAGCCCAGGCACCTGGGGAATGGTACTCTGTGACTAGGATTGATGAAGGAAGGGAGGGGGCAGGGAATCTGGCTTAAACTAGAAACTTTAAGGAAGTAGGCCGACATCCAGGGCAGATTGTTCACCCCATAGTACTCAGCCAATGAGGAACCAGGGAGGGACCGGAGAACTAGAGGATGTAATGCTTGTAAGACATCTCTTGTGCACACCTACCTGTTTAGTCTCCTGATGCTTAGAGGCCAGATTTTGCAAAATCGACAATAAAGCCTCTCTCAGAACAGTGGGTACAGATTGGATGTCCTGGGCATCCGTCGGTGAACACTCATGATTACCCAAGGACCCCTTGTGGCCTACGGGTGATGCATTGGGCTGCAATCCTCAAAGTCCACAGTTTGAAACTACCAGAGACTCCACAGGAGAAAGGTGGGACTTTCTACTCCTGTAAAAAAAAGTCTCAGAAACTCAAAGGGGCAATTCTACCCTGTCCTATAGGGTCGCTGAGTCAACATGGACTCGAAAGCAGGGAGCACTTCACATGGAATGAGGAGGTCTGACCCAGTTCTCCCTCTGGAGACTCGTCAGATAAGGTCCAAATCACAAGTTTATAGCACCCCCCAACCCTCAGTTACCAAGAGAAAGGAGAAGGTATGGGGGTGTAAACAGTATTTCTCACAGCTCCCATTCCCAAGAAAATGACCCAACTGAAACCAGAAATGACTGAGCAATATTATTAATAGCTCATGCAACAAATTTTTTGAAAGATAATCTTAAAATGATGGAAGTGGGTTTGGCTCATGGGATTGATATATTATATAGTGTGTTTATAAGAGCTGATTAAATAAAACTCTTTTAAAGTACATAGTGATATAAAGAGTTGATCTTTGTTTATAAACTTGAGCATCGTTTTGCAGTGTGTAGGTTGAAAATCAGTTAAAAAGGAGTTTGAACAGCAACAAAAATGAAACCAGAATAGAATAAAATATACTGGAATAGCATGAGATGGAGTAGATTCAAATTCAAACAGAACTTTCTAAAATAATACTGTTAGGTAGACAGAAGCAAAGAGGTGGTGATGGAGGGAATTTAGCAGATATTGTGAGTCCTCAAATGTGTCTGTTTAGCTGGGTGCACACATACACACACACAAGGGATGTACTGGGCCACATTTTAAATTCTGAAGGAGGCTCATCATTTAAACTAGGACTTAAAGCTCTAAATCCAGTTCTCTTGCTGACAAGCAGACATTTGCTCAATACAGAGGGAATTAAATCCTTTATGGACCATTAATGAATATTAATTACTTGTCATGGAACGAGTAATTGGACTCACCAATGGAGGGCTTAAGAAATTCCTAGGATTTAATGTCCTGATGGAAAGGACTGATGTCCCAGGGGATAGTTAGGGGTTATTAGCACCAGCTTAACTGAACCTCCTGGGAATACCTAAACCAGAGGTCATAATTTTGCCCTTAAGAATTGCAGATGAAGACTCATGGGCCCATAAATTTCCTCTTTCATGGGCCCTGGGCTTGAGTGGCTTGATTAAATTATGGGTTTCAATAATAAATACTCTGTTCAGTGAGATAGAAGTTGGGGTAGAAATATCTGTCATTTTATCGAGCCCACCAGCTGCTCCCTGATAGAAAGATGAGGCTTTCTGCTCCCACAAAGATTTACAACCTGGGAACCCAAAGAAGCAGGTATGCTCAGTCCTCTAGGGACTTGATGGGTTGGAATCCACACAATGGCGGTAGGTTTGGGTTTTAGAACCATCCAGTTTAGAGTCTCCCATCAGAAACATCTCTGAGGAAATTAATCTTTGAAGGAACTTTGGTTTTCTTGTTTGGAATCAGACTATTCAATGTAATGTTCAATGAGCCTGAGATAAAATTTTTGAGCAGCAGAACGCATTAGTGAATCTTGACATGAAAACACAGCAGCCTTGGGACCACAGCTTTAGTTCATTCATTCAGTCAATTATATTTTAACCACATGTGCATAGTGCCCGGTGCACTGGTCTTCACAGAGCCAAATTAAGGAATAGAGTGAGCAAGACAGGCAAGATGGCACAAAGATATTGAGTTTAAAGGTGCTTTAGGAGAACCGTGGGGTAAATATTAAGCATGCATATTTACTACCTTGTGTGGTCTAAGGTTTCATGGCAGAGCTCTTTGAAGAAATAGCATTTAAATTAAAACCTATTGATAGGATGGGATGATTAGAATCTAGCTGGGCAAAAGGAGGGAGGTGGGACGTTGTCCAGGTAGATGGATAACATAGTTGATGCCACAGAAAGAGAGACTGGGATTATAGGAACAGTATTCGTGAAAGGGACTGCCACCAGAGGTGGCACTGAGGAGGGCATCGGGGGCAGGGAAGGTCTTGAAACCACTATCCAGGAACTATCAACTTTACCCAAAGGGTAAAAAGGGGGCTGTGTGCAAAGACTTAGCCATAGGATCGAGAAAGCTAGTGGTTGATACAGATCAGTCCAATACAACTGGCAGAATTCAGAATCTATATTTTTTGACTGGGATGGAAAAAGTAGAGAGAGAAATGTAAGCGATCTTCCACAAAGATCCTGATGAAGCATATCTCCACTAGAGATGAACGGGCTTTTGGCAAACAATTGTGACACTAACCCACAACATTGGTCTTTTTTTGTGGAGCATATTCCTACAGTTCCTTTTGCACAGCTGACCTTTTGCCCTTCCAATACTACGGTCTAAAATGATGACAACGCCAGGATGAAAATGCACAATTCAAAAAATATCATCAGAGGGTGCAGAATTGTGTCTGCGGAGACTATTGAATCAATGGACGTTTTGCTGTGGATCCTCTCAACAACAACAGAAGAGATACACATTTTTTAAATGTAAAAATAAGAACAATGGCAAACATCTTATTCATGCCATTGTGGATCGCCTGAGCGGTGGCTGATCTTGGTAGGACCGGATTAGGTAGCTCATCCTCAAGCTGTGGACTTTGTGCGCCTAGCTCCTTATGGGGGGAGAGGGGTTTGGGTATGTTTATATATTCTGGGACTCAAGCCAAAGGAACAGCATCTACCCAGAGGAAATGCTTCTCAAGACAAAAGGCTGAGGTTCAGGTAAGAGGAGACACAGGCTAGCCTTAGAGGCTAGCCTGCCACTGGTCCACAGTCACTTGGGCCTCCTTCTATTGGCCACCCACAGAAAGCTACATGCTAGATCTCAAAGTCAAGCCCAAACCAGTTGCCCTCAAGTTGACTGTGTCACCTGTCAACCCCGCGTGAGTCAGAGTGAAACTGAGCTCCGTTGGCTCTTCAGTGGCTGTTTTTGAGGCAGTAGACTGCCAGGTCTTTCTTCCAAGGTAAGTCTGAGATGACTCAAATGCCAACCTTTCAGTTAGCAGGAAGCTATTTGACCTACCCAGCGACTGCTCCCACGGTCAAGAATTGAGGAATGTTCTCTGCCTATTTGTAGAGAAGACCTGCTAAATTACATGGCAAAGGGCATCGATACAAAGAGCAGAGAAATTCCATCCGTCATAAAATCTCCCTGTGTGGAAGTTCTGTCATACTTCCCTTCTTCCCTTCATTCGCGTTCAGTCTGCCCACCTTTTATTTTTATTTGAACCTTTAAACCATAAAAGTGACAGAGCAAATTGGTTTTCCATCTAACAGTTCATAGACGTTAATTCCACGACAGTGATGGCAATGTCCACAACGAAGCAGCACTCTTCCCTCGGGTCTCCACTTCTCCTCCTCTGGTGGTGTCTGGTTTAGGTGTGGGCTTGCAAACCACAAGGTCGGCGGTTCAAACCCACCAGCCTCTTGAGTCTTTCTGCTCCCCTAAGAATTTACAGCCTCCAGGCTGAAGTCCCATGAGATTTCATGAATGAAATGGCCCTATAAGGTCGCTAGGAGTTGGAATCCATTTGATAGCAGTGAGTTGGGGTTTTTCCCATTTCCATCCCTCCCTGTGTGCTGAGCTTTACGCCTGGGAAAAACTGCTCTTTAGGTCGCCTACAGCCACTTGTTCCAAAGGATGCTTACCCCTCTAGTGTGATAGTGCTCCTTATAGGCTGCTTGGCTGAAAGCTGAGCTACAGGCATGGGTTCGGGTCTAGGTGGGAAGGATTATTTGACCACAAAACATTTTATCTGTTGATTTATGTCGAAAGTGGTGCCCACCTGCTTTTGCTCTTAGGAAATCAACTCCCAATTGACAGTGCCTGAGGCCTGTCTGAAAGAATAACTCGTAGCGATATTGCACGTCAGCAAAAGGGGGGGCAGGACCCATCTGGTTGCTGAGATTGTGGCCATCGCTCCCATTGTGACAGAAACCTCTCGACAGGAATCGACAGATGATAAAACTGACCCAGCACGGCCACAGTCTCCACCGCTGCCATCCCACCTCTCCCATCATGCTGCTTCCTTCACAAAGGTTAGAGGAATTCACTGTGGCCAGGGTGGAGGGATAGGCCACTGGCCGAGCAGTCCCCCGTTGGCGAAAACTCAAACAAACTCAATGCAAGTCTCCTCCATAGAGCTGCTCCTCTCTGCAAGAGGAGGGCCCCTCCCCTGGCCCAAGAGCAAAACCTTCTTTCCCATCTTGTGTCTCTCTGGGCTGTATTCACACCATGCAGATTGTTCCAAGAAACAAAAGAAGATGCACTATTGGAGTGGTGTCCAAGGTTGGCAATTCTTATTTACACTAGAAAATCACTCAATAAGACGGACTGACAGAAGAGTCGCAACAATGAGCTCACACATATTGAGATTCAGACACTGGGGCAGGGCAGGGCAATGTTTCTTTCTGTGAGCTGGAACCAACTGTATGGGAACTAAGAATAATGATCATTTGTAAACTGGAAGCCAGGCTTGTTTATCTTGCCTTCTAAAAATAAAACCACCATGATAACTCTCTTGCAAGCTGTATACCCCGACTAGAAATTCTGAGTTTACTTTTCTATCATTATCCCATAGTGTACACACACACACAGTAGCAACTCATTGAATTGGACAGCAAACAGGCAGAAGGGATGTGTGTGTGTGTGTGTGTGTGTGTGTGTGTGGTCTAGGAGAGTGCAAAGAGGGGTAATCGCCAAGATTTGTGGGAGGGGGACATAGCATTGGGCAGATACACGAGACTGGACAGAGGACCATCAAGCAGCTGGCTACAGGAGGGCACTGGGGGTCTGGAAGGGCCAGGGCAATAATTAAGGGAGGTGTACTGCTGAGATTCGCTGAGGTGAAAGGGGGCTTCAGGGGCAAGAGATCAGAGGAGCTGTCCCATGGACCACTCATTTGTGCCTCAAGTGAGCCCGCGTTAATCTCATTCCCGCCCACTTGGTGAAGTTGACCGTAGACACGCAGATGGATGCAGAAAAGCTGAGTGGCCTCTCCGGTGGCCTTTGTGATAAAAACCCCACGGAGGCTTGCGGATAATGTGGACCGGCAAAAGGACATGTGTGTGCATGACTGAGGTGAGAGGAAAAGCTTTCTCTGCCTAATTTGTGGCAGAAATTATTCAAGAAGAAGTCAACTGTGAAAATATGGCTGCTGAGAGCCTCCAAGGTTAGTGTGGACCATTAGGATCTGCTGAGCAAATGCTAGCTGTATAATTGGAAATTGCTTGGTTGAAGCTTTAACTTAAGTACCAATTTTTCTCATCCCCCACCCAGTCTTAATAAGGGAATGGTGTGGGGGGCAGGCTGGGTGACCACATAGCTGGTAATTGTGCCGAGCCGGATAAAGTAGCTCCTGGCCTCTCTGTCACGGAAGGGCTTTATTTCTCATCCCCACTCTCCTCTTTCCCTTGGTGTCTGGCTGTGCACCTCAGACCCAACACAGAAGCAACGGAGAAGAGAACTGGTTCTGCTGGGATTTTTACCGGAGGGCAGAAGCAGTCCCTTTTTCATTCAAATGAGCTGATCTTGGTGAGATTTAAGGGCATAAATTAGAGCAAAACAAAGCCTGAAAAGCAGAAATAAGGGGTAGGGGGTGGAGGAAGCCTAATGGTCTCTTATGGGCTGTGAATTAATCTGTCACCAGGAGAAAAGCCTGTTTGATAACTCAGTGAATATTCTAGCAAGGGTTCCTTTCACATGGGCCCCAACTTATAATTACACTCACTGCGTTCCAATAGAAATCCCGCCCCAGATTTTACTCTCTAATGGTCAGGGCAAAAAAATGATATATATTCTTCCATGAAGTAATACATAGGGAACCCTCCACAGTGCTGTCTTCCTGAGGAAATCTCCGGACTCCTGAGGTACATATTCGTTCACACAATAGGGAGATACAAATCAACATGGTGGCCAAGCAGGCAGGGGGTGAGTGATGGCCTCCGTTCCTAATGAAACCAAGCCATGAAAAGAATTAGAAAGATTGATGGGTGTTAAGTTAGCTGCCAATGTCAGCTGGGGTACCCCAGGCTCTAATGAAACTGCCAGGGGTTATTTATGGCAAGATGGGGTTTGGGGTGTAAGTTATATCTAGCAGGCTGGCCCTCCACCTAGACGGGCTCACTTAGACTTCCACAAGGGCTCCCAGTCCGCTGGTTGAGATGACACTTTCCCAGCCTTCACGTGGGGCTGACTAAAGGAAGGGATGGGCTGAGGTCAATGTATGGTTAGAAAATATTGACTGTGGGTAGAACAAGAGAAGGGATCGAAATCAACACTGAAGAACTGCAGTTGAAACAAAACAAAGCAAACACAATGTCCTTATAGAAAGCCCCAGAAAAGGCATATGCTTGCGCTCAGCATTCATCCTCTTTGGGCCGATGCTCCCTTTCAAGAGAACAAGAAAGACGGAAGAAAAAATGAAAACCAACACTGATTGCATGTGTACCCTCTCAACAACCCTGAGAGGGGGGCATTATAATACCCCTTTTGTAGATGAGAGTCTAAGTAACCTTCCTCACAAAACAGGGCTGGGAAGTGGGATGGTTTTTAAGCCTGTATGAACCAATATTCTGGAAGGAAATAGTAGCACCCTGTCTTAGCCTTCTACAGCTGCTGAAAGGCACATACTGTTGTTGGTGGCTTTTAACAACAGACAACAGACATTGATTTTCACGCAATTCTGTAAGCTGAAAGCCCAAATCAGGGTCACGGCCACAGGGATTCCTTCCCGTCAATAACTCTAAACCATTCTGGATTCTTGGAAATCTTCAACTGTTATCCCCTCTTAAGTCTGCATACCTAGGTGTCCAGTCTGCTCAGTGGAGATTTGGTGAAGGACACACCCTACATTTATTAACACAACAAAGGAAACCTTCTTTCCAAACAGAATCACATCCACAGCTATAGGGTTCAGGACTCCAACACATTTTGGGTAGACACGTTCAATCCACAACATGCCTTCAGAAATATAGGTATACACACACAGACACATACATATACATACACACTCATAGCTACAGTTCAGAAGAATTTTAATGAGTAGACCACATACCAGAGGCATGGTTAACGGTGGTGAGGCAACCAAAGAATAACGACTGTGACTGCTTTTAGTCTTAAGAGTCCACTGGCTGAACCCAGAGGCAAAGGGCTCTGGGTAGCATTGAGAGTGGACTTGGATAGGAAACAGAATAACTAGCATACTGCCCAACCAGCTCTCTTTGCTATTTATTACCCAGGTTTAAGGTAAATATGAAAAAAAAAAAGTATGGAAGCCAGTTGAAAACATAGGATTTTAAAAAGAGCTATTATGAACATAAGTATATGAACTATAGGGTAGCCAAGAGGGTAGTTATATTGTCCAATCAGAAAGTCTCTTTAAGTTTCTGCCTGAGGACATGTGTGTGGACCTTTGATCCAGATGTGGCTTCTCTGAACCGGAGATCTTAATCTGGTATCTCTGTTTCTGCAAAAGCATCTGTAACATCATGTGGAAGTCCTATCCATCCGATAGGACAGGTCTTTGGCCCCAGCAACAGCACCTGATGGGACCTCCCAAGCTCAAGCCTATGGAGAAGAGAGGAAGAGAGTAGGGAATGAACCTCACAGCAGTTCAGATGCTGCGTGGTACTAGGAGCGCTCCCTCAAACACTGGTCCTGAGAAAAGGGGTGAGTTTGGATAGTGTCTGTATTGGGGACATGACAACAGGAAGACCAGTGAGGAAGTAAGGAAAGTAAAACAGGAGATGAAAAAAAGCCAAAATGCAGACAATATCCCAAAATCAACACAGAATCGGGGAGTATTAACCTGACAACTCTCGTTTGCATTGGTCAACTTATCCTCACCCTGTATTTCCAGGTTGCTGTTACTTGTATTGGAGCAAGGCTTGCCATGAGTATCAGAAAAGACCTCCAATGGAGAGGAAGAGAGATGTAGGAACATGAGATGGGCAGTCATCAGCTGCTACCAGAGCTGCAGGTGAGCTCACGAGGGTTGAGAATTCATGCAGTAAATACATGACAGATCAGGTCATCCTGGCTTTGATAGCCAAGAAGACTGGATCTAGTGAGTGGAGTCAGCAGGACATTCAGGAAGTAGAAACTCTGAGTAAGCTGTGTGAACATAAACCATGAGTGCAGGTTAGTAGGATGAAGAACCAAGTCTTTATTAACATGACTTCCCACGAATTCTTTCCTAGAACCATGAAATGTCTATTTCAGGAATGCAGTGAGCTAAAAAGGGGGCTGGGGGTGGGGGGTGGGATCTCCAAAAGAGATCCATGTCGATGACACCTGGAAATATTAACCTTATGTGACAAAAGAATGAATATTACTTTATATGACACAATATAAACTAAGGCTCTTAAGAGAAAGAGTTTATCCTGGATGACCTGAGTAGGCCCTGATAATGATAGAGACAAACAAAGGGGGTTTGGGGGAGACACAGACATAGCAGAGAGCAAGATGAAGGCAGAGCAGCCACAAGGTGCAGAAGGCCAACTGCCTGTAGAAACTGGAAGAAGCAAGAGAGGGTTCTTCATTAGAGGCTCTGGGAGGAGTTGGGCCTACTGCCACCTTGATTTCAGCCTTTTGAATAAGAATTGCCAGTGTGTGGTAGTTTGGTAAAGCAGCCTTAAAAAACTAATACAAGAAACCTCCTGAAAATACATTCCTTTAACCCTTTTGAACTTTATAGGCACAACAACACTCAAGCATGCCAACTCTCATGAACAAGGCACATGGCCAGGCAACGGTTCATTCTGCTGTGCAGGAAGTCACCATGAGTGAGCGTCCACTTAACAGGAACTAACAACCCAACACCTCTTTAGCAAAATAAAGACCTTCTTCTTGAGGGACTACACCATACCACCTAACTGCCTTTTCAAAGTTGTCTTTGAAAACAATACCTAATTGTGCCATCAGTGCTGAACTATTACGTCATCTACTCAGCCAAACCATTTACGGCTGCATCAAAAGACCTGCTAAAAACTCAGCCCCTTGAGCTCACCAAATATCCTTCCTTTGCTTTCTTACCTCCAGTAAATCTACTACGCCTACTGATGAAATAGCGACTTCCCCTACCAAGTTATTGTGGGGAGCCATCAGTCAACTCTGATGATGCTAGCATGGTTTTTGAGCCACTGAGCAATGTTAGCGGAGAAGCCCAACAAGTACTCTCAGAATGGATGGCCAAGTATTTACTCGAGGCTTCTGTCAAAACAACTAGTCTCTGTAGATGTTGGAAACTTTGACTTTATCTTTTCTAAGTAGCTCCAGATGTTGTAACAATGTTATTTTTTAATTACAGATGCTTAAGATATATGTATGTGTGTATACATATATGCATATATATAAAAGGAGCCCCGGTGGCACTGTGTATTAGGCACTAGATCACCTGTTCAAATCCATTAGCTGATTTTTGGGGAAAAGAAGAGACTATCTGTTCCCATAAAAATTTGCAGTCTCTGGAACCTTACATAAAATTACCTTGAGTCAGAACTGACTCAATGGAAGTGGATTTGGTTTATGTGTTTTTAAAATATATGCATATATCACAGCCTGATAGTGCCTCCTTGTCTCCCTCTGCCTTCTTCTTCATGCGGGCAAGCTCCTCTGAGACCTGCATGGGCCCTGTGATGCATCCCCACCATAGGATCCACAAGACTTTTCATCCACCAGCCTGCAATCTTTCTGCATTTTGTATCATTGCTTGTGGCTGTGTGAGTCTGAAGAGAGATTTATGGACATATGGACATATGGACTTGAGCTGGACTGAGCTGGGATATTTTTCATGATCTATAACTACTTCTTGATAGAAAGCTCTCTCTTACACATAGATGCATGTCTCTGAATTTGTTTCTCTAGTCTATCCAACCTAGCAAAGGTTTCCTTTTGATGGGATGCTGGGCTTTGTCTAGCAAATTATTAAATGTTATTGGAGTCTATAAAGCTTTGCCCCCTTGATTGTCTTTGATGAGGCCATTTTGCAATCGTACACTTTAAAGAAATGATAATAAGGCAAGGCATTTTTAATCCATTAAAATGGAAATGAAAAGTGCCCAGAAGAGTTAGGATTGATGTCTGCCTTTAGAAAAATACATATTATTTCCCAGTGGGAGAACAGTCAGTTTTTATTTTACTGTTCCTGTTTGCCTGTCAATATATCTGCTCTTCAGATATTCCTTTGAACTGAGTTAATAATTGTACATGATTTCTCATTAATTGATAAACTAGATAAAATATCTAACACAGGTTCATTTTATATGGACATAAGCAATATAGTTTTCCCTTTTAAACAATAACTCTTCAACAAATGAGACCGGTATGTGTCACTTTAAAAAACTATTTCAATCATTTGGGATAGAACAATTGACATGACAAGTTCTAAACTTAGTTACTTTTGAGACTTGATTTTCATAAATCTTCAAACCCAAACCAAAAGAGCTGAAAAAAAGATACTTCACAGAAATTTGTTGATCCAAATAGAAAAGAGGTGAGCTGGCTATACTTAAACACTCACGATGATCATTTTTTCGATCACACCCACCAATCGTGTAACAGTGTCCCATCAAAGTGTCTTCCCGGAGAGTTGTTCCTAAACTCAAAAAAATGTGTCATGTGTTTATGCATAGCTTTGAGTGTGTGGAATCATAGGAGTTCATATCCCAGTGAAAAGTCATATATAAAATAGTTCTAAATGCATTTTAAAACTGGGCAACAAAACTTTCATCCATCCTCAATTCTAAAGAGCATTCTGGCTAGGCTTCTTCTAAGACAGATGTGCTTGTACTTCTGGAAGGCCATACTACTTTTAGTATTATTCACCAACATCATAATTCAAGTGCATTCCTTCCTTTGCAGTCATCTTTATTTGTTGTCTAACTTTTATATGCTTATGATATGATTGTAAATACCAGGGCTGGGGTTTGACATAACTTAGTCCTCAAAGTGACATCCTTGCTCTTCAAACACATTAAAGACATCTTGTGCAGATCTGCCCAATGCAAAATGTCATTTGATTTCTTGACTGCTGCTTCCATGAATATTAATTATGAATCTAAGAAAAATAAAATCACTGTCAGCGTCGATCTTTTCTCTGTTAATTATGGGTTGTGTATTCTTCCAGTTTTAAAGATTCTTTTCTATACAGTGAGTTACTATCCATATTGAAGGCTGTAGTCTTTGATTTTTATCAGCAAGCACTTCAAGTCCTCCTGGCTTACAGCAAACAAGGTTGGGTCATCTGCATATAGCAGGCTGGTAACAAGCCTTCCTCCAATTCTGATGTCATGTTCTTCTTTGATAATCTAGCTTCTCAGATTATTTGCTCAGCATACAGATTGAGTAAGTATGATGAATGCATACAACTGCAAGACACACATCTTTCCTGATTTTAAACCATGCAGTGTCCCTTGCTCTGTTCGAAAGACTGAGTGTTAGTCTAGGTTGACTAGTGAAATAAACTCATAGAGACACTCATATGTGTATAAGGAAGAGCTTTATATAAAGAGTGATCTTACATTAAGAAAACATCCCAGCCCAGTCCAGATCAAGTCCTAAGTCCGTTATTAGCCCATATGTTGGATACCAATTTATAAAGTCCTCTTCAGACACACAAAACACATACAATGACGTTGAATGCAGGAAGATTACAGGCTAGTGGGATAGGTGTCAAAAACCAACCTCACTGCCACCAAATGAATTCTGACTCAGCCACTCTATAGGACAGGGTAGAATTGGCAGCTTCATCTTTACCCCCTAGGGCAGCTGGTGGTTTCAAACGATTGATCTTAGCTGCCCAACACGTCACCCACTATGCCATAGACAACGGGGTGTCGAATAAGAATGAAGAAACTATTATATTTGGAGTTTGGGCTTGAAGAATGGAATAGGTGGTGAGGCCCTTTAAAAGGAATGGAGTGTGGTACAACAAGTACAGTGGGAGGAAGAAGAAGGTCATGATTTCCATTTTACTCGTGTTGAGAGGGAAGTGCTTTGGGGCATCCAGGGGAAATTGCTCATCAAGGAATACAATATTTGGGTCTGAGCCTCACAAAAGGAGAGGTGCCGTAAATGTGCAATTAATTAAGGTAATGACGGAACACAGTGAGAGGCATGAGAAGTAATGGTATATACAAATGGATTCACATACTTGGCTGCTCACTGAAAAGTTGGAGGTTCGATTCCATGCAGAGATAGCTCAGAAGCCTTGGTGATTTACTTCCAAAAAGCAGCCAATCAAAACCCTACATACAGAGGACAGTTTTACTCTGACATACACAGGGTTCCATGAGCCAGAAGAGACTCTAACCAACCACATAGGCAGGACTCTGCTATTCAAGAGGACCTGGTTGGTCTGTCGAAGAGCTTCTCTCCATGCCCTGAACAGACAGCTGGAAGAGAAGGAGACAGACGTTGTCTCAAAATGAGGTGCTGTGTCTGAACAAGTTTTATGCACTCAGGGTCAGCTGTTGAACAAAAAAGCTTCCTTCCAGAGAGCTAAGTAGCTGTTGGGCTTCTATACCCCGGGTTCCTTAGTCTAGGTTATCCCACCCTGGGTTGAGAAAGCTCTACCTTTGTATATATCAGAGGAATCAGGATACTGCTGTGGTATTAGGTACCTTGGGGTCTATTTTAGCTCAGCCATCCCATGTGACAGAGTAGAAAGGACCCATAGGCTTGGCTAACTGTAATCTTTATTATAGAGGCATAATGTAGGTCTTTCTCTCATAGAACCATTGGGGGTGGGTTCAAACTGCCAAACTTGGTTTAATAGTGCAGTGCTTAACCATTTGTAGCACCAGATCTCTGTCTTAATTAGGATTCTAATAACTACCAAAACGGAAGGAGTGTGTAAACTCATGAAGAATGTATTGGGATTTTTTTAAAGGGAATTCTTTCTACCTCATTTCCACTGATCCCCTGAATGAAAAACCCATTTGCTGTTGTCATATTCCAAAGCACAGGGCTAGATTACATTGGCAACACCTGCAAATCCCAACAATAACAACAAAATCCACTGCCATCAAGTCACTTCCCACTGAAAGTGACTCACAGGGTTCCGAGACTGTACATCTTTATAGGAGCAGATGGCCTCAGCTCTCCCAAGAAGGAACTAGTGGGTTTGAACCAGAGACCTGTGGCTAGCAGTCCAATGCTCACCGGTTAGCTCCACTAGAAGGTTTCAAAGGATAGTTTTCAGCCCTTAAAACAATATACATCAGGTGACTGATGTATTTCTTAGAGAAAGTTCTTGAAGTACTGTGACATGTCTTTGCCCTGCATGAAAGGGGAACAAAAAGGGCATACTTCTTTCTACTCCAATAATAAAGTAACTCAGAGAAGAGTTTGGGGGCACACTGTGTTGGTGATTGACATGATACCCCAGAAATCGAGAGGGGAGAGACTGCTGAGCAGAAGCATTGGGGCAGATGGAGGAATTGGGCTGCACAGTTATTAGGATTCTAATAACTACCAAACCTTAGCTATCTTACCAAGAGTGAGAAAGGAATGCCTGTGGGCTTTTTAAGGATCAGAACTCAACCACAAGGGAGAGAGACATGACACCCTGCCGCCATTTCAAATACTCCTCAGGGCCACCTAGCAGGACAATGTGAGCCCAATTAAAGAGAAGGGCTAACAGAACAGTTTGGGCAGAAGCTAAGCGTCCAATCAGAGATGATTACCACCTCACAGGAAGTGCCATTGTATAGAACCCAAGGACCTCATGAACACACCCCATGGAGAATGATGTGAAACCTATGTCAGATCAGAGAAGGCCATGATGCGTTTACAATGGCACCACCCAAGCAAGCCCTTTCCAGGCCTTTTGTTCTCTCTCCTCACTCTAAAAGAGAGAGAGAAAGTAAATAAGAGAGAGAGAGAGAAACTTGGTCGCACAACTTGGAGTGAGGATGTGAGGAAATAGAGAAGAGAATAATTGGTGGCCGCATTTCCCAAGAGACACTTCCACCTTGACGGAGGAAATTCTTGGGGAAATAAGAGAGGTGGTTACTTCAAATGGAAACTAGGAGCTTTGACAAATACACGTGTCTTGACTTTTTAATATTTCAAATGAGAATTTTTGTGTGGGACAGAAAGTGTCCAGAAACAATGAATTAACTGAGAGTAATTAGGAAAGTCCTGGAGCTGGTCTTAGATGGCTCCAGGGGCAGGAAAACACTAGTCCCACAGATGAGGTCAGAAAGGGCCGGAAGGGGGCAAACAAAGTCCTGTGTTTGTGTAGCCCATGGAGGTCTACTCTATCGATGCAGTAGTTATAAGGCTTCAGAATAAGACCAGAAAAGATCCAAAGATGGATTCCTAGGAGGTGCAACATCTAAGGTAGGGACAGGCAAAGAGAAGGGGAGGAGACTGAGAAAACACCAGGAGGGAAGGAGGCGAGCCAGGAGACAGTTCTTCTGTCTCCGCACACACCTTCCCACCCAGACTCACGCTTCCTGCACACCTGGAGCATCCGCCATGCCACTGACCAAACACTGCGAATTGAACACACAGACCTACCTTGCAAATTGTTTCCATCCAAATGTCTCAGCTTAAATGATGGTAGGATTCCAAGTAGCAAAGAGCTCCTTGTTTCACAGAAATACAAACAGCCAGATCATGGAGTCGGGTTTTACAGCACCAATAAAGAGCCAGGGTTAAGGAAATACTAGCAACATATGATAAAGGCATTCCACTTTTCATAAAACTTCACCTTCTGCCTTGTGGGCAGTAGAGCACACTACACCTGACGGGAAAAGAGAGCAGGTGTGTTCTCTCCATTGGACAGATGAAGGCTGGAGGTTTAAAAGAAAATTTGACAGACTTGCTAATTATGACATAGCAAAATGAGGCACCGGGACTTCTAAATCTTGAAGCTTCTTATATAATACTTGCTCGTTGGTTGAAACATGATGTGATCTAATGATACCTTTTATTTGCAAGGTGCTTTCACTTCAAAGTACTGTCACTTTTCTTCACTGGAAGATTCTCCAACTCCCTCAGCATGTCAACCCCTAATTATTCAACCCAATCTAGCCCTTCTTCAGTAGCCCCTGACTCCTGAAGGCTTCCCTAAACCACAGAAGCCACAAACAGCCGTAGGCTATTTTGGATGTCTGTCTACTAGTCACCAGGTGCTGGGGTCTATTTCTTTATAAGAATTGGAAAAAAAGGAAGAATATGAACATCGGCAGAGCAGTGTCTGATACAGTGTTCTACATAGTGCCCAAAGAGGAGCCTTTCGATCAGGTATCAGGCATCATCAGAACAAAAAATCATATCATTGTGAATGAGGGAGAGTGCGGAATGGAGACCCAAAGCCCATCGGTAGGCAATTGGACATCCCCTTACGGAATGGTCGCGGGGAGGAGATGAGCCAGTCAGGGTGAAGTGTGGAAATGATGAAACACAACTTTCCTCTAGTTCCTAAATGCTTCCTCCCGTCCCCCACCTCCACCCCACTATCATGATCCTAATTCTACCTTACAAATCTGGCTAGACCAGGGGATGTACACTGGTACAGACAGGAGCTGGAAACACAGGGAATCCAGGACAGATGATCCCTTTAGGACCAGTGGTGAGGGTGGTGATGCTGGGAGGGTGGAGGGAGGG
>NW_022103896.1:13569552-13579365 GCF_000313985.2 Echinops telfairi
TATGTGCCCCTAATAAAATGATTTAAAAAAAAAAAAGAGGAGCCCTTATTTTGAGCCCAGGTTGAAGGGACTCAACATATGATCCTGGAAGAACAGCATCCTCAAAGTAAACTTGAGCTTAATGTGGATGGAATAACACATCGAGGGACCTTGATTTGCTAATGAGACACAACTCAAAATAAAGTATCCATTAATAATCAGAATGTGGAAGGTACAAAGTATGAGATCTAGGAAAATGAAAGCCATCAGAAATGAAATAAAACACATAATGATCAATGGTGTATGCTCCAGTGAATTAAAATGGACTGGTACTGGATATTTTGAAAGGGATAATCATTTGGTTTACTTGCTGAAATAATAAATTGAAGAACAGTGGTTTCACATTCATTGGTAAAAGGAGTATCAGCTTCTATCCTGAAGTGTATGCTGTCAGTGATAGGAAAATATCCTTACACCTACCAGGAGGACCAAAGGAATCAAGTGGTTTTTACCAGCTTCTGCAGTCTAAAATTAGTTCAAAGATGCATTGATATTTACTGATGGTTGAAACACAAAGTTGGAAACAAATAAAAAAGATCAGTAGTTGGAATATATTCCCTTGGTGACCTTTGAAGCTAAAGAAAATAAAATAAGTCCACAAGAGCCAAAGTACGGCCTTGAATATATCCCATATGAATTTTGAGACCCCCAGATTTGATGTACTGAACACTAATGGTTGAAGTCCAATCCAGTTGTAGGATGACATCAAGGACATGAAGAAAGCAAAAGGTCATTAAAAAGACAGAATAAAGAAAAGACCAAGTGGATATCAGAAGAGACTTTGAAACTTGTTCTTAAACATCGATTAACTAAAGTGAATCAAAAAGTACAAGAGGCAAACAGAAGATCTCAAAATGCAGCTTGAGAGTATTGTGAACTGTACAAAGACATGGACATAAGAAACAAAAGCTAAGAATGTCCTTGGAATTTCTCTAGCTGAAAGAACTAAAGAAAAACGTCAAGCCTTGAGTTATAATATTGAACAATTCTATGGGCAAAGTATTGCATGAAGTAGGAAGCATCAAAAGAGGTGGCAGGAATACACAGTCACTGTACCAAAATGAATTTGTCAATGTTCCACATTTCAGAAGGTAGTATTTGATCAAGAAATGATGGTGTGGGGGGAAAAAAAGTTCAACCTGTATTGGTGGCATTGGTAAAAAAAACAAGGCTCCATTAGCCCTCAGGGGTTTATCTGTCCTGGATTCCCTGTGTTTAGGGCTCTTATCTGTAGCAGTGTGCATGCTCTGGTCTAATCTGATTTGTAATGTAGAATTGAGGTCATGATAGTGGGGGGAAGGAAGCAACAAATAGCTAGAGGAAAGTTGTGTGTTTCATCAGTGCTATACTGCACCCTGACTGGCTCATCTCTTCCCTATGACCCCTCTGTGAGGGGATGTCCAATTGTCTACAGATGGACATTGGTTCTCCACTCCATGTCCCCCTCCAATTTACCTTGGGTATGGTTTTAAGGAGAGTAGAGATACCAGGAGGATTAGGGGAGGGTGGGTGGAAAAAGGAGAAATCTATCACAAGGATCAATCTAGAACCCCCTCCCAGGGAGACGAATAATGGAAAAGTGGGAGAGGGGTGACGGAGGACGATGTAAGATATGGAAAAAGTAATCTATAACTTACCAAGAGTTCCTGAGGGACAGTGGGGGAGGGAGGAGGAAGAAATGGGGAGTAGATATCAGGGGCTGAAGTGGAAAGAGAATACTTTGAAAGTGATGATGGCGGCATATGTGCAGATGTGCTTGCCACATTGGAGGAATGTATGGATTGTGAGAAGACTGGTAAGAGCCCTCAATAAAAGTATTTTTAAAAAAACAAGGTTCCAGGAATTGGCTAAATTCAATTGAGATGCCTCATCCAAGAGATATTTTGCTGGGAGGACTCACTCGTCTTCACTGAGAAATTTAGAAGGTAACTCCTTAGCCAACTGACCAGAAGAGATCCATTTTTATGCTAATTCCATAGAAAGGGGATCTAAAAGATATGAGAATAATTTACTAATATTACTCACATAGCACACACATAAAATTTTGCTGAAGATCATTTTAAAAGAGCTGCAGAAGAATATCAACAAGGAACAGGCAGAAATTCAAGTTGGAAGCAGACATGGACTTCAAACTCAGATACCATTACTCATGCAAGATGGCTCTTGGCAGAAAGTAGAGAATGGCAGGAAGAGATCTCCCTGTGCTTCACTGACTATGCAAAGGCCTTCAACTTAGTGGATCGCAACACATTACGGCTATCATTGCGGAGAATGAGAATTCCAGAACACTTCATTGTGCAAAACCTGAAAAGAGGGTTGTTCAAACAAAACACGGGAGGACCGAGTGGTTCAAAAATCAGGAAAGATGTGCATCAATGCTGAGCAAATGACGTTAGGATCCGGACTATATGCAGAACCACACGGCAGCAGGATTGAAGGAAGACTTATTGGAAAACTGAGATCTGCAGATGACACAAACTGCTTGCTGAAAGTGGAGAGCATTTAGAGCCCTAACTGATGAAGATAAAAAGAATTACAGCTTTCAGTAGAGCTTATACTTCCATGTCTGGAAAACAAAATCATCATTACTGGACCAGTGAGCGGGAGAAAACCTGGGCTTTCTACTCCCAGACCCAGCGACAAGTTTGGAAACCCAGAGGAGCGGTTCTACGCTGTCCTACAGGGTTATTATGAGTTGGCACGGACTTGATTGCTGTGAGTCTGGTTTGTTTGTGTGTTTTCAAGCCAATAAGCAACATTATGAAAAAACAAAAAAAAGATAGAATTTTTCAAGGATACTAGCAATCAAGGAGTTAAAAGAGGTACTGCACTGAACAAACCTGCTGCAAAAGAAATGCTTTCAAGGGTTCAAATCCAAAGATGCTGCTTTGTGAACAAAGTGCAACGGACTCCAGCCCCGATATTTTCAATTGCTTTATAAGCATATGAAAACTGGTCAATGAATCAAAGAAGAACTGATGACTTTGAATTATGGTGTTGACAAAGTGCATGGACTGCCAGAGAAGTAATAAACCTCTCTTGGAAGATATACAGCCAGAACTCTCCTTAGAAGCAAGAATGGTGAAATTTCTTCCCGGTAACATGTTAGCAGGAGGTTACCGAAATGGACATCGTGCTTGGTAAAGAAGAGGGTCTGCCAAGAAAGAAGTAGACCCTTAGCAAGATGGACGGCCATAGACTCAAGGGACGCAGACGAAGCCACCATGGTGAGGCTAACCCTACAGTGTCTGTTGTCTGTTATGCGAGGTTGCTAGGAGTCAGAGACAAGTCAGGGGCATCTGACGACAAAAACAACACGGACTAGCCAGCAACAGACAACACAGCTCATGTAAATGAAAGGTGAACATGCTGCCTGCTTTCATACAGGGATGTTGAGAGGATTAAAAACACACAACACATGTCCACCATAGGGTGCCCTACAGTGTTGTTGTGGTTGTTGTGAGGTGCCCTCAAGTCAGTCCTTCCTGCTAGTGACCCTACGTACAACAGAATGAAACGCTGCCCAGTCCGGTGCCATGCTCAACAATGTTTCTTAGTTTGAGCCCATTGTTGCAGCCACTGTGTCAATCTATCTTCTTGAGGACCTACCTCTTTTTCGCTGCCTCTCAACTTTACCAAGCATGATGCCCTTCTCCAGGGACTGGTCTCTCTTGATGGGTAGAGTTCACTCTGTTCTATGTCCAGCGGCCAGTGAATAGGAAAAAAAGGCTGCATGGATTTTGGACATTCTTATTAGTAGAATTGACTTGCCCCCCTCCTGTCATTTGAGTGGCACGCCTTAACCCTGCACAAGAGCAGCAGGAAGAAAGAACACCTGCGCTCAGCTTCTGCCAACATAAAATCAAGGCTCGGGCAGTGTCTCAGCCAAAGCCTTTCTGAGTGTTTCTGTCCCTTACTTAATCACAGTGCTAAAGACTGGGTGAAGAGCTGAGGCTGAATGGTAAATGCATAAACCAGCAGGATAGGAACAAAACATGAGCCATTAGGCCACTCTCTGATGCCCAGGGGAGCTTACCTGGCCCCCTTTCCCACAGGCACCACAGTTGGAGTCCTGCTTGATGCATTTCAGTAAGTGAGTATAGCAACAGCAGGGATCTACATTCTTGAAGTGTCCTGACTCCAGGCATGGACCTGAGTGCTTTCAAAGGCCAGCTTGGACTACACAGGAAGAGTTGATATTCAATAACATAGCTAGCCAGAAGTGCAATATCCCAACCTGTTTATAGGACTGACACGGTACAAGGGACAGGGCTGGACAATTGTCATGAGCCATCATGCCCAGACTCCCATAGCACCCATGCAAAATGGTATTCCTATCTTAGGCATGGAGGAAATGGAGACTATTCCATTATAGAGCCAATCATCACTATGTAAGTAATTGGTAACAAGGGATAGCTTCAAACCAATGTCTTCTGGCCCCCAAGCCCCACTGTCTCGAACTCTCTATGCCTGCCTGGCTGTGCACTGCTTTTGACTTTTCACAAGCTCTTCTGGGGATTAGAGCAGACTAAAGGTCCATGGCAGCTTAGCAACCACCCGACGCCATGGCTCTATGTGTTTGTTTATCTACCATCTATCTATCTATCTATATATGTTTGTCTCTGTTTTAGGACATTATCTGCAAGCTACATTTTCTTGGGACCTCCATCACGTCAAAGAGATTCAAGTGGGGCTCATCCTCAATCATAAACTTGAGGAGGGGCAGGATCTGGCCCTCGGGTCCTCCTCGCTGCAGCTTGAAGAGGTCTTGTCGTTGAAGTGCAATTTGGAAACCGCTGACCTCTTCGATCCCTTAAATTTTATAATTGAGGTCAATGAGTCCCCAATAGAGCAAGGAACTCACGCACAGATGACTTAAAAAAAAAAAGTCTTTAGATCCCTTTGTTATCACCCCCTTTGCTCTGTATCATTATGTGGTTCTACTGGGAGGAAAGAGTTGTGACTTGCTAGGACTACCCAGAGTAAGAGTTGGAGTGAACATTGTAGCCCAGGTCTTCGAAGTCCAGGCTCAGCGCCTTGCCACCGCAGCAACTTGTGAGTCTTGGCCTCTCGTGAGCATGTGATGCTCGTGCCTCACTAAAATACAAGTTCCCCAGCTCCAGCATTGTCCTCTATGTTCTGATGTCCTGACCTCGGTGCTTGCTCACTCCCCCTGGCGCAGCTCTGGACCACTCTGTCTGAGTTCACTCAGAGTCCAGAGCCCATGCGCGTTCTTCCTCCCATCTCATTCAGTGGCATCATCTAGTCTCATCAAGTTAACATGAACCTGCCGCTCCACAAGAATTGGCTTCCCAGGCAGCCTTCCTGGGATGGGACCTGGGGGACAGGGATAAGGAAAGAAAAGGAAGTTTCCAGTCTACCTTCCCATTTTCCCTCCCAGTGGGTGTCAGCAGGTGCTACATTCAGGCAAGTGAGCCTTCTATTGTTTCCACTGCTGGCACTCAAATGGCACTTAAATGGTTCTTTAAAGAAATGTAAATGAAGCATCCAAGGTAGCAATTCACCACCTATCCATTTCTCAAGCTATTCTTTAAATAACCCACTTGCCGCCACCCCCATCCCTTGCTTTCTATAAATATGCTTTGAGGACGTATCCATTCTGCTAAGAACTAATAATACTGTCGTAATGTTGAGAACACACACTCAGAGAGCTTGGAGACCTGCGCCAGCACTAACATGCTTCCACCAACATTGAATCTGTAAGGTAGGCCAGCCTAGGACTGGGGTTTGTCTGTTAATGCGTGCCCAGGGTCAAGCTAGGGAAACAAAGGAGTGGCACACAGCACATGTTCAGGGTTCCCGCCGGTAGGCAGGGGTGGGTGTGAACTTGAATTGGATCACCTAGCCAGGTAAATTCAATTCAGCCAATGGGGTCGACCAGGGGTCGTCCACCACACCTCCCTGTGGAATCCTTGAAAAGGCAGAAGCCCGGACTGGGGAGAGAGAGATGAACCTAGACGGGAAAAGAGGAGAACTTAGAACTGAGGAGAAGAACCTAGACGGAAGGGAGAGAACTCCGGCGCAGAGAGCTTCGGGACATGCTTTGCGGGACGCAGAGCCGCTTCCAGCTAGGCCGCATGTCCGGGAGGAGCCCCTTGGGTGCCGTGTAAACCTGAAACTTCTTCTAACTTTCATAAAACTCACTTCGATCACGAACCAGGCTTCGGCGTGAATTCTTTCTCACGTGGAGCCAAGGACCGAGGTATAAATCTAGCTCCGGAGAGATCTAACAAATCCACAAGACTTTCCCCCCACTGGCTTGTGAGCTTCCTGCATTAGGCATCATTGCTTGTGCTGTGTGACTCTAAAGAGGAATTTGTGGACTAGTATTGGACATTTGAGCTAATATCAGAATTATGGACCTGAGCTGGACTGGGCTGGGCTGATTTCTTAATATGCAATTGCTTTTTGATATAAAGCTCTCTTTTACACATATGAATGTCTCTGGATTTGTTTCTCTAGTCAACCTGGACCAACACAGGAGGAGAACCAAGAAAGAAAGAGTTACTATCTTAAATTCATTACTTTCATTACTTTCACCTTTGACAAAGTTACCCTGGGTGTCCAACGGGTTAAGCATTGGGCTACTAATCACAAGGTTGGCAATTCAAACCCACCAGTCTGTCTCCTGGAGAAAGATGGGGCTGTCGGCTTCGGTCAAGACCTATAATCTCAAAATCACAGAAGGGCAGTTCTACTCTGTCCTTCAGGGTCAATGAGTTGATGGCAGTGGGGTTGGCTGGTTAGCCACTGAAAATCTGAACCTTGTCTGAGAATTTTACTAGGTGAGAATTTTGCTCTGAATGACATCTGTCCAGTGAGCAATACGTCAGTCACCTCGCTAGGTGTGTCCAGTCTTGTTCACTCATCCCATGCATCGTCTACTTAGATGCCTTCACCCAGCCTCTCCACACTTGATAAAGGCTTCATTCACTCTTTACCTCCTCAGCGCCAAGTCGTCAAAGCACCAGGCTGGTCTCCAACTTGCTCCAGGTGAAGCCTCTTGTACACAGTGCTGTGCTCTCTTTGCCTCACTTAATCACAGGTTCATGCCCTCACACACGTGCGGGTCATACACACAAAAGCACACACACTCTGTGTCTCTGCACAGGCATGCAGGGCACCTGAGACTCTCTGGGATGCTCTCACTCCACTCCTCTTGTCCAATCAGTCCATGCTCCTCAGAGAAGTGGCCAAGTGCAGCCTTCCCACTGACGCCAGCTCGCAACAATCACAATTTCCCTCGAAAATAATGCTCCTGGGTGGTGCAAGCAATTAGCATGCTTGGCTGCTCACCCAAAGGGTTAGAGGTTCAAGTTCATCCAGAGGTAGGTACCTTGAAAGAAAGATTTGGTACTAAATCTGCACACACAGACACGCAAAAGTCACTTAAAAAAATAATAAAATAAAAAACTATGGAGAAAAGCCCTACTTTGACGCACATGAGGTTGTCAGGAGTCAGAATCGACTTGGTGGAAAATGGTTTGTATGTACACCATGTATATGCATGTAATCCTTGAAATATCTGTGTTAGATATGTGTATGTGTACATATGTGTGTATATATATATTTTTATAACTATTGAAAAAAACCTCCCTGCTATCAAATCATTCTGACTCCTAATGACCCGATAGGACAGGGCAGAACTGCCCCTGTGAGTTTCCAAGACTGTATCACTTTATGGGAGTAGAAAGCCTCGTCTTTTTCTCACAGAGCAGCTGATGGTCTCAAACTGCAGATCTTGAGGTTACCAGTTCAACAGTTCAACTCATAACCACTACACCACTAGACTCCTTTGTGTATACCTACACATATAGATAACTCCAACTTTATACATACAGGAAAAATGAAAAGCAGAAAAGTAGCACAAAGAGAAAAAGAGAGAAAGAGCAAAGATTGCTATTTAAATCCTAATTTCAGCTGAAATCAGCCAAGTGACTCTAGGAGGAGTTACTCAATCTCCCTGAGGCCATAAACAGCGACTTGCAATGCCTACATAGTAGGATTTTTGAAGGCCTGAAAAAGGTTGTAAAAATAACATCTACCATTTCTTGAGGGTCTGCTATGTACCAGGCCCAGTGTGGAGCATTTATGTACTTGCTCTGACTTCATTGTCCCAAGCTTATGTGACAGCCTTTATGACTAGACCCCAGCCGGGGAGGAGAAGACCTGGCAAACAGAGAACAGTACTTACTACCTAGCACATAGTGGGAGTGCAACCATGAGGCTCCAGGCTAATCGTGAAAGAGAGGGAGGGAAAAGTTGGCCCAAGAAGAGCAGAAGACAGAGGAGAAATGAAGAAGCAAAGGGATGAGTCAAAAACAGCTTCCACACCTCTGTCGGAGAAGCTGCCCCAGGCCAGTCAGGGACCCAGTCAATTGCTGGACAGATTACACCTTTGAAGCAACGTTACTATTTGTGTGTACTGCTGCCATAAATCTAACTCTATACTAGTAAAATTGTGTGTACTGCAAAGAAAAAAAAAAATTCTATTTACTTATGAGCAGGAGTAACCCCAGTGGGATCTAAATATGTGTTTTATATTGGTGAACATTGAAACCCGTTAGATAGGGACTTCCATCGGTCAGCACCAGGGCATGCTTTGCCTGTTCCTTGAAATCTGTAGTTATTTGGTAGGACTACAGCTTGAAGAGGAAATTGAACAGGAAAGCTGGCACATCAGAAGAGTCATGCTGGTTTCCAACCTGTTGCTTGAATCTAGGAAACATCATCCTATAAGCTCCTTTTAAGACCTTGGCATTTGTCATCAGAGACCTGAGATGCTCCCATGCACCTTATTTACAGTCTCAAAATCCCTACCTGCCTTCACTCTCCCCAACCTTGTTCTATTGATTCTTCATAGCTCTTTTGACGACTTTATCTACATAGATGGGTATCTATCAATCTATGCATTTATTTTTGCTTATTTATTTGTCTTTTGGTAGTATACATTCATCTATCTACCTATGCATTTGTTAAAAGTCATGTATGTATTTACTGTTTCCTCATGCAAGAATGGAAATCATACCAGAACACTGTACTCCCAGCCTATGTGATCACCAGTTGTTGATAGGATCAGGTATCATGCATCAGAAGACCTGAAATAATCACAACGATGCAAATGAGTGGGGTCAGAGTGGGGACTCAAAGTCCATCAGTAGAAAATTGAACTTTCCCTCACCGAAGGGTCATAACGAAGGAGTGAATCAGCCAGAATGCAGTAGAGCACAGACAAAACACAACATTCTTCTAGTTCTTAAATGTTCCTGCCCCCTACTATCATTACCCCAGTTCTACTTTACAAACCCGGCTAGACTGGAGCATGTACACTGGTACAGATAAGAACTCTCAACACATGGAATCCAGGACAGATAAACAGCACAGGAACAGTAATAGGTTTGTGAAACCATGAGGATGGGAAAAAAGTGGGGGAAGAAGAGGGAGAAAGGGAGAAAGATCTCAATGATCGATGTATAATCCCTGTCCCCACAAGGGGGGCAAACAACAGAAATGTGCGTGAAGGGAGACTACGGTCAGTGAAAAATATGAAAATAATAATAATTTATAATTTATCAAGGGTTCACAAAGGTGGATGGGGGTGGGGAGGGAGAGGAAAAAGGAGGAGCTGATACCACAGGCTCAAAGTAGAAAGAAAATGTTTTGAAAATGACGATGGCAACATATGTACAAATGTGCTTGATATAGGTTTAGAATTAAAGTAGCAGGTGGACATTGGACTTACACTCAAGTACT
>NW_022103896.1:13580572-13624554 GCF_000313985.2 Echinops telfairi
TTCGAAGTCTTCCAAACATTTAGTACACAGCCTGGCACATCAGCTGGTGTTAGCAGCTATTGAATGGGCCCTCAACTCACGGTGACTACATTTTTTTCAAACAAAAGTCCCTATAGGGACAGCAAATAGAATAAGGGTTTCCGGGGTGAGCACACTGGTGGTAGTTTTAGGGGGGGGTGGAGGGAAAGTATTGGTAAAAGGGAACCAATGTCAAGGAGTCAGGAAGGAAATGAATGTTTGGAAACTGATTGTGGTAGCAATTGTACAACACTGCTTGATGTGATTGAACTATGGAATGATGATATAAGGGGTACTCCCCAACAAGAAAAGGAATTTTTGTTTCCAAGCTATATATTTATTTTTTACAAACCAAGTTTATCACCTTCAAAGTACTCTCTATTATACTTTATACATTTGTCAAATCTGCAATTCAATTCTTGGGAACATTTTTCAAACATCTTTTTGGATGACTGACAGCACCTCCCTCGTTTTTACCTTCACCTCTTCTACATCATCAAATCACTGTCCTTTCATGTCCCTCTTCATTCACAGAAACAAAAAGAAGTCACATGGAGCAAGGTCAGGTGAGTCAGGTGTATGGGGCAAGAGAGGCATGCTGGTTTTTGCCAAAAACTGTCACACTGAGATAGCTGCGTGAGGAGGTGCCTTGTCATGGTGGCAAAACCAGTCTGCGACCAATCAGGCATTTTTTGGTTGCACGCTGTTACACTATTTTTTTCAGAACCTCTAAATAGAAACCTCTATTAATTAATTAATAGATTAATCGCCTGGCCTGGTGGGATGAACTGCAAATGCACTCTGAGTTAACATTTTCGTCTGTGGGAGTAGTTGATGACATCAGGAATAAGGCTTGTCATCAACAGAAATTTCACCTATTTTAAAATGAGAAAACCACACATGCACTTGAGTTTTGTTCCCCATAGTGCTGTCCTTGTAAGCTGTGTTCAACATCACAACAGTGTTTGAAGCATTTTCCCAAAGCAGGAAACAAAACTTCACAGCCACATGCTGTCCTCTTAAATCAGCCATCATAAATAACAGGGTTCAAGCAAAACTGCTTTTATGAAAAAAAAAATCACTGTGACCAGAAAGAACCTTCCCAGGTGATGCCACTGGATGCACTAACTCAGAGCTGCTTGTTGTTCACCTAATGGGGGAAAAAAGTATACCACGAAAGCTCTGCCAACAGTGCTTTTTTCCATTTTTTGGGGGGGGTCGGTCACCCTTTATTATATATATGTATTAACTCCCAATTAAAAAAAATTAGCCCCACACGTCTGCAGGTGATTGTTTTATTTGTTGGTTTGTTTTTACATAAGAGTCATAAGCAAGCTGCCAAACTGATCGGAGATGTGTTGTTGATCCCCTTCTTGGTTGGGTTGCCTAAGTATTGCTCTGAATGAAGAAAAAATACAGATCACATGTTAGCTGTCTCTGATTTTTCATTCGATATTTTGAACAATAATTTTTAAAAATTATTTTATTGGGGGCTCGTACAATTCTTATCACAATCTATACATACATCCATTGTGTCAAGTACATATGCACATTTGTTGCCCTCATCATCCTCAAAACATTTGCCTTCTACTTTAGCCCTTAATATCAGCTGCTCATTTTCCCCCTCCCTCTCCACTCTCCCCTCCCTCATGAACCCTTCATAATTCACAAATCATTGTTGTTTTGTCATAAGTTACACTGCCCGACATCTCTCCCCGCCCTCATCTCTGCTGTCCATCCCGGGAGGAGACTATATGTAGATTCTTGTAATCGGTTCCCCCTTTCTACCCCACATTCCCTCCACTCTTCAGGCATCACCCCTCTCACCACTGGTCCTGGAGGAGTTGTCTGTCCTGGATTCCCTGTGTTTCCTGTTGCTATCTGTACCAATGTACATCCTCTGGTCTAGCCAAATATGGAAGGTAGAATTGGGATCATGATAGTGGGGGGAAGGAAGCATTTAAGAACTAGAGGAAAGTTATATGTTTCGTCATTGCTACCCTGCATCCTGATTGGCTCATCTCCTCCCCACAACCCTTCAGTAAGGGGGTGTCCAATTCCCTACAGATGGGCTTTGAGTCTCTACTCTGCACTCACCCACCTTCACAATGATATGATTTTTTGTTCTTTGATGCTTGATACCTGATCCCTTCGACAACTCATGGTCACACAAGCTGGTGTACTTCTTCCATGTGGGCTTTGTTGCTTCTGAGCTAGTTAGCCATTGAACAATAATTTTAAACCAATGGCTCTGTTGTCATCTCTCGCTCCCTTAAGAAAATGGCCGAGGTGAGACCAGTGTTCCCTTTTCAAAGAAGAACAACAGGCAGCTAGGAGAGGTAAAAGAGCTTGCAACTTAATCACTGGAGGATCTGCAGGTTGAGATTAGAACACAGAAGTCTGGGGTCCACCTTAGTGAGCTCTTTCATCAGGACCACACCAGCATTTGAAGGCTAGCATGTTGCTGCCACGGCCCCACCATGAACAATATGACAGACATATATGATCTGCTCTCGGCCCAGGAACACTTTCTGCCAGACCATGATATAGCTCCCGGTTTTTTCTAACCCAGCATCCCATCCATCCTCCATCAAGCAACCGATGGTACAAAACACACATACCCTTATTTGACACCTGTACTATAGACTCATGACCCTTAGCTTTCTTGTCTCAAGGTATTGGCAATGCATAATAACTCTCACTGGAAGACTTGGCCAGTGCTCAGCACCATTCCACAATCTGTGTCCATATGTACAATCATTTTGATATATTGCACGGCAATAAACTTTTTATTTCATACACAGTCATAAAATAGCATTATAAATTATATGTAAAGGTTGGAATAGAGGCTTTCAAATATTTATTTCATTGCCATTACAGATACATCTCTTATTTATGTCTTACAGAAACTGAAAAGAATGAACTTTAATATTTTGGTACTAGATAATTACGTGTTTCAAATGGCCCTAAATCGTGTATGCCTGCAGTATCAGATTCAAGACACTGGTCTTGGTAATGTGTAGGTTCATTTATTCGTTTTGCACAGGCCAAGGCCAAATGCAGCCTCCCTTTTAATGAACATTCCCAGAGTCTGGTTCACACCCGGGCAATAATAGGACTGCATAATTATTTTGCAAATAGGCAGGAGAGGTAAAATTTCTTTATACCTGATTTCACAGTTACCTCCTGGGGTCCTAATTAAAATTCACTCGTGGTCTATGTAATAACATCAGATAACACTATCCTTACCTCATTATGTAATAATTACATCTGTGGCTTTTGGTTTGTTTTTAATTAGTTTCCACATTTGTCTACAAATGGCACAGGGCAAGTGGCACAATTCATTTTTCTTTCTTTTATTTCTTAATGATAGACAAAATCTTAAAGGATAAGAAAAATATTTTAGGCAATTAGGAAACCATGAATAATATTTCAATAATTTCAGCTAAACGGGGTTGTTATTTCATCCACTTTTTTTCTTCTTCATCCATCCCTATGGACGCAGGGAGGGACCATGTCAGGGCAGAACTCTGACATAGGTGATGGTCCTCTCCAAGACAGGCCCGCATGGCATTGGCTTGGTGGCATTTTATACAACGTCATTCTTCTTCAGAGGTCTCACCACACTTGTCATGGATCGTTGGGAAACCTGGAGGTTTGGTGCTTGGTCACAGGTCATATCCGAGGAACCAATGGTGATCTTAGCCCAGGAACTGGTCGCAGAATTGCTGAAGTGAGGAGTGGAATGGGCACAGATCGGACCTCTTCCAGTCGCTTGGCCAGCACCTGTCTTCTGAATTTCTTGGCCTAGACAACTGATCACCTCCAGGGTTGCAGCTCGATCTTGTTTTTCACCCAGGGCTTCGGTGGAGCTTAGGCTTATTTCTTCAATCCCATCAGTTCCTTGATTTCATGCTACCTCCTTAGAGGATTGAACGTCCATCAGTCCTTTTGGGCAAAGTGACTCTGGGAATCCCTTCCATCTTATTTTGATATTTCCAACATTGTTCAATATCTTATTCATAGAATCCTTCACTGTTCCAATTGGGGCCTTAACTTTTTATTCAGTTCTCTCATTTTAAGAAAAGCTCAGAATGTTCTTCCCTTTGGATTTTCTAAGTTTGGGGTACATTTAATGATCATGTTACCTGTTTCTCCCAGAGCTGCCCCTTTTGGATTTGCAGCTCAGTGGGTGACCACTGTGCCATGAGTGCTCCCTTCCAGCCGCCTTTGAATTCTTCCGCTCAGCTCTTTCATTGCTTCCACTGGCTCTAACATATCTGTGCTTGGACATATTCCATGTTCAAGTGCAAGTTTCAGAGTCTCCTCTGACATCCACTTTGCTTCTTTTTCTTTCCTGTGTTTTTAATGACCTTGATTTCTTCATGTATCTCTTTGATGTCATCCCCAAACTGGTCTAGTCCTTGGTCATCAGTGTTCAGACTGTCAAATCTCTTCTTGAGATGGTCTCAAAATTCAAGTGGAATGTATTCCTGGTCATGCTTTGGCTCTTGTGGATGAACTTTCATTCTCTTCAGCTTTAACTTGAATTTGTACATGAGCAATTGAGGCCATGTTTATAATGGACCCGGTCTTGTTCTGATTGCTGATATTGAGCTTCGTCATCATTCCTTTCCACTGATGTAGTGCTGTAGTCAATTTGATTCTTATGTATTCCATGCCATGAGGTCCTTACATATAGTCACCATTTATGTACTGCTCGCAAGGAAGTAAATCACTAGTCTAGCAAAATTCTATCACGCTATCTCTGGCATAATTTCTCTCACCAAGGCCATGATTTCCCAAATATTGATCCTTCTTTTTTGTTTTCAACTTTCAAATCCTGATCACTAGTAATTATTAATGCATCTTGATTGCATGTTTGATCAAGTTCAGGTGGTAAAGCACTCAAAATAAGATTGACACAATGGCTACACCCCTGGACTCAGCACTGAGGACAGAGCAGGAGCAGACCATGTTTCACTCTGTTGTCCATAGGACTGTGACCACTTGGAACTGACTTGATGGCACCTAAGAATACCAGTTGAACATAAAGGAACTCCCTTAATGATACAGTGTCCACTTTTAATCCACTCTGGTTAGCTGGTCCCCAGGTCAAACTGGGTGACACCTCTGGACAATCAGGTTAAAGAACACATTATAATAGTTTCCAAAATACTGTGATTGCATGATTTTAAACTCAAGAGTTTGTGGGGATCCATGTTGCTTTCACACAAAGGGGTCCTGGTGATATAATTAGTGGCTATGAGGTGAGCTACAAATTGCAGCATCAGGAGTTCAAAGCCACCAGCAGCTCCTCAGGAGAAAGACAAGGCTTTCTAATCCCATAAAGAATTACAGTCTCAAAAATCCACGGGGACAATTCTAGCCCGTTCTTTAGGGTATCCATGAGCTGTAATTGATTCAATGGCAGTTCAGTTTGGTTTTGGTGGTTGAAACAGCAATTGGAGCTAAAAGACCTGGTTTTGCCACTTTACAATTCCATTGTAGCTACAAGTCTCAATGTTTCTATCTGTAGCATAAAGATAGAACTATAATTCATGGAGTTGCTGTATAGTATGGATCTAGAAAAACATTGTCAAGATGGCAACATATGTATAAATGTGCATGATACAATTGATGTACTATATATACTCAAGTGTAAGCCGACCTGAATATCAGCCGAGGCACCTAATTTTACCACAAAAACTGCATTAAAAATGTGCTGAAAAACTCGGCTTATACAGGAGCATATACAGTATGTATTGTTATAAGAGCTGTAAGATCCCCCAATAAGGTGATGTATTATAAAACAAACAAATGAAACATTATCAAGGCACCAAAATAAAAAAAGGAAATGTATTGCCATCAAGTCAATTAGAACTCATGGCGACTTTATAGAACTGACTAGAACTGCCACTATGGGTTTCCAAGACTGAAGTTCTTTACAGGAGTAGAAAGCCCTATCTTTCTCCCATGGAAGAGTTGGTAGTTTCGAACTTCTGACTTTGTTGTTAGCAGTCCAACCTGGAACCATCCCCACCCCCCATAAGGCTTCTTCAAGATGCAAAGTGCCTCATAAGTATAAAGAGTTGTTATTTCCTAAGGTGAACCCAGTGCCATTTTCACCCGAGGAGGTACCACGACCACTTTCAAACTGCAGGGGATAGGAGAGAAAGACGAGCCAGAGGACGAAAACAGGAAAGCAGAGAAGCATGGGTGCTGGGTGTTGCTTCAAGTCCTTTCACATATTTTCATCTGATTCTTCCTCATTAAAAAAACAAAACAAAATCCTCTAAATGGTGAGGACAGTGATCCCAGTTTCTGCAGAGAGGGCACATAACAGTCAGACACTTCCCAAACTCACTGAATTGCTCTACGGAAAGTCACAATCAGGCCACAGCTGACTGCAACGTCCAATAGTGTGCTTCCAACACACTCTTAATTCCCGGAGTTCTTTCAGCAGCACTATGGCCCCTCTTTGATCTCGCTCTATCCCGTGTTTCTCTCCAAAACTGCATGCTCACGAAAACTCAGTTTAAGTCCCTCCCACTTTTTGTTAAACTCTTCCCAGATTCTTTGAATCACTTACTTTAGTCTAGAACAATCTTTTCAGCAATCTCCCAGTTAGCAGCTCTATATGGTTATTCAGCTGGAGAACAACCATATTCTCCAAGAAAAACCTTCTATTGCCAACAGCATCCATTGCCATTTTCAACTGGTGTCCAGAGACGAGAGGAGTTTGCCTGCAGGCAAAGGGCAGCAAGAGGAAAGAGAGTGGAGGGATGTCGTGAAATCTAATGTGTCTCACTCCCTTGGACTGGACTATGCAAGAGAAAACACTTAATATCCCTTACTTCCCATGTAAAATGCAAAATCATTTTATATTAAGACACCGGGAGGCCAGAAGCCATCTGGGTTATAGTAATTTTATATTCAAAATAAAAATTCAGCAGGCATATGTTGAGTACATGAGACTGTGCCTGGGGATTGTTCTTGAACTGAATATAATAATGCTTTCATTGAAGATAATAACTATCCTGTTTCCTAACTAACATGCTAATTCAATTTTGCCTCCCATGGCTAAGACATGCCTCACTCCTGTTTAAGAACCTTCAATCTCCCCACTACTTACAGAATCAATGTTAAGTGTAGAACCTGGTAGCAAAGGCTTCCAGTTAAATCCCCAAACTGTATTTTCTTCCTTAGCATCTAATGTCTTGCTAAAAGAACATCTCACCCCCATCTTTCTGGCCTTAAAATTATGCCTTACAAATTTCTACCATTACAGTATACCATTCTCTCCACCCCTCTCCAATATTCCTCTCCAGACAAGCATAAAGCTTTGACTCGTCCTACATAAGGAATCATCACCCTGCATAAGCTTGAAACATCCATTGTCTTCCCACCCCAAGCCTCACATGTTACTGGAAAGCATGTAAGAACTCAGTTCTCCGTACAAGAAAGAGATTACTTGGAAGCAATGGAGAGACATCTGCGTGCTACTCATCATAAAGCCGCTGCTCTACACACTCTTGGTCTATGTGTCTGTCTGCCTTCAGCCCAAAAGAACATAGCAGGGCCCGGCGTTCTAAACTTAGCCACCAAGATTGTCCACCTTCCAAGACAATAACACTCAGGACATTTGTTATTATGCTTTAATTTTTTTAAAGTCATTTTTGGTGGCTCTTCCAGCTCTCATGACATTCCATACATTGTATCAAGCATATTTGTATATATGTTGCCATCATTATTTTGTAAACATTTACATTCTATTTGAGCCCTTAGGATCAGCTCCTCTTTTGTCCCTCCCTCCCCCTCTCCCCTCCTCTAGACCCCTTGGTAAATTATAAATTACTATTGTTTTCATATCATACAGGACGCAGTATAGCCCCAATGAAACACACAATATTCCTCAGGTTCTTGAGCCTTCCTCACCTCCCACTATCTTGACCCCAGTCTGCCTTTCAGTTCTGCCTAGACCATAGTATGCAAATTCATACAGATAAGAGCTCAGACACATGGAATCCAGGTCAGATAAACCCCTCAGGAACAGAACTGGGAGTAGTGATACCTGGAGGGTATGGTTTAATTTTTTATGGAATTAATACACAGCAGCCAAATACAACTTCATTAGAAAATTGTTCATTTTTAATTACATGTTTAAATTTTTTTAATTGGGTGGGACTGTGGGCTAGGCATTGGGCTTTTAGTCTGTGGTCCAAATCCAGCTGCTCTGTGCGAGAAAGATCAAGTTATCTTCTCCAGTAAAGATCTGCAATCCCAGAAGCACTAGAGAAGGTCACTGTGAGTTGGAAACATGCCCTGTTGGGTTAGTGGGTTGCTGCTAACTACAAAGTCGGCAATTCAAACCCACCAGCTGCTCTTTGAAAGACAGAAGAGGCTGTCTACTTTTGCAAACATTTAAATGGGCAACCCAACGGGCAGTTCTACTGTGTCTTGTAGAGTTGATATGGATGGAGATTCAACAGGCTAACAGTGGGCTATGGTTGGAAATACTATACAGGGTCTCTCTGAGGTGGACTTGAGGCAATGGCAGTAGGTTGGGTTTTTGCTTTTACTTGTAAGGTACTAAAGGTCCAAGGAGGATTCAAAAAGTTTGTGAAAAAAAACAAAACCTATTATCTTTATATTCTGTTTTCCCACAAACTTTTTGATGTTTCCATGAACGACCCATATCTGAGTCTTCTTTCTAGTAGTGGAATAAAGCATCTATTATTCTTGAGTACATTTTTGTTTATTGGCATAAACCAACTTGTATGTCACTAAAGAATTCATGTCTGTATAAGTTGTTTTGTTTTTTACAGGCCGCGGGCAACCGAGAGCGGCTCCCGGTCCCCAACGCGCAACTCCGTCTGCAAAAATTGTACTTTCCTTCCTTTTCTAGCCACTCCTACCAATGTTCAGATCGTATGGGTAAGCAATCTGGACGGTCTTTTATTCTATGACTCTTCTCACTCTTTTAAAAAAGTTAACTATTTGGTTACTTATTTTTTATTTATTAATTTCCCTTCTGTTTGTGGAATATAAAGCATACGAAGAATATGTTCTGTATAGCCGCATAGCCCATCTCATCAGACCAGTGAAAGTATCCCATTAGCGTCCGCTTACATGTGAATCTTTTGTGTTCTTTTTCCTTTTCCACTTGGCACCCTCCATCCCTCTTACTTCCCTGACCATTTCCTGTCCCCCTCCCCCATGCCTCCAACCCATGCTCTGACCTCATCATAAATTTTCAACTCTTACTCTTCGGTGTGAAAACCAATTTTCTCTTACTTTTTTTCTTCACAATAATGGTGAGTGAGTTAATTTATTGTACCAAACTGGCCTAGAAACACATGTGGGGTTAATTGAAGGGCGAGGGATAAATGGCTCAGTGAGCCTCGCCTTTCCAGTTCTCCGGTCTCTTGCTTTGTGATGGTCGCACCGGGGTGCAGCTGCCTTAGCAGTTCCCTGCTTCAGCTTGCAAGATTGACTTCCTACAAGACATCCCCAAGGAGAAGCCACATGGACCTACACCGACGCAGCCCTGGGTGCTGGAGCAGCCGTGTGGAGACCCCTGCCAGCGCTGAGATATTTACACATTCACTGACTCGGCTTTCCTCCTGCAGTCAGCATCATTGCATCTGTTTTGTGAGATGGAGGAGGACTTTGTGGACTGGTGTTGGACATATGGGTTAATGCATTATGTTGGACTTGTGGGCTTGGGCAGCATTGGGCTGGGATGTTTTCTTGATGCACACTTAATCTTTACATAAAACTCTCTCTTATACATGAGTTGCTGTAGATTTGTTTCTCTAATGTACCCAGACTAATACAAATGGTATCATAAATATTTATATTTATGGGATAGATAACTTTGCTGGCCATAACCTTCTCTAATTTTCTCCGTGTCTTAAGGTGTCATCGTTTTTAAGAATGCATAATATTCCATTGAATGAATGTACCAGAATTTGTTTATACATTCCTTTATATTAAGGCTCGTTGATTGTTTCCATATTTTTGCTGTTATAGATATTTATTCAATAAACATAAGTGTGCATATGATGTTATTGTTCATTCTCTGTCCAAAGAACTCCTTTAGATATTTCCTAAGGGTGGTCTTGATTTTACACTTTCCTTTACTTTGACCTTACCTAAAAATGATTTTATCTCTCCCTCATATTTGAAGGATACTTTTCCTGGATACAGGATTCTTGGTTGGCAGTTTTTGCTTCCAAAATTTACATATATCAATCCATTGCCTTCTTGCCTGCATGGTTTTGATAGAAAACTCTGAATTTATCTTAATTGGTTGGCCTTTACATGTGATTGTTCTTCAACCCCCACCCCCCACTTTACTCTCAGGAGTGTTTCCTTTTCTACAATGTTAGAAAGTTTGACTATAATGTGTCGTGGGGAATTCCTTTTGGGATCAATTGCTCTTGGAGTTCTTTGCGCCATTTGAACAGTCACTTTCTGTTCTGTTACAATATTAGGGAAATTCTTCTTTAACATTTCTTCAACTGTCTGCTCTGGTTAATATTTCTTCTTTCTACTTTGGGATGTTTATCAAATGTACGTTATTCCTTTTAATAGTATCCCATAGAATTCTTAGGTATTCATCAGCTTTTTTGGTCTTTTTCATAGCTTGATCTTCTTTTATTTTGATCTCATGAAATTTGTCTTAGAGATCAGTGATTCTTGATTTCATTTTTTAAATTCTTCTGTCTTGTTCCTTTGGAGTGTTATTCAATTCTAATATTTCAAAGATTGCCTTTTGAATTTGTTTGAAGTTGTTGAATTATTTCTAGTCTTTCATTCATTGTGTTTGGTTGGTCTTCGAGTGCTTTCCTGAATTCTTGTATTATCTCTTCTGTTTTTTGACGTATTCCTATCACATTTTCCTCCAGTCATTAAAAGTCCCTCACGGGAGCATCAGAAGCTTTCTTTTCCTCTGAGACCTCCTTCAGGTGCACATCTATGTAGTCTGGTTAATTAAGCTGTTTTCTCTTGTTTCAGGTATGTGCAGATTGATACTTTGAGACAGGTCTGTGTTGATTTTTTTAAAATATTGGTCTCTTGTCACAAAACAATCCCTACACATTTATTATAGATCCCAGATAGTCAAGGGTGGCCAGGTAGTTTGTTATTAGCCTACATCCAGCAGCAGCCAAAGGCAGAAAACCATTAAATATTTCCTACTCCTACATCCCGGTTTTGAGGCTATTTCCCAGGGATTGCCCAGCAGTGATGGATGAAATCAGCACAATGAGGGAGAGAAGAGCCTATTCAAAATATGGCCTTCACACCCACCCAAGCTGTTTTCACTGACCTTGTATGTCAGAGCAGAGCCCAGATTCTATTTGGGCGTGGGCTGACAGGGAGGCAGGTGCTACCACTTTGAATTCTGGATTCCAGGAGACATGCTCAAACTCTGCTGTGCCATTTCTTTCCCTGACCCAGGCCCACCTACTTCTGTACCACTACCCCAGGGCTGGCCCATCCCTCTGGTGCTCAGGGGAAGTCCCAATACAGTCCAATCCCCAAGGGCTTCAACTGCAAGGCACCTGACAGCCTATCGGCACCTTCCCTGCACATGCTCAGCCCCAGGGCCAAGGAGGCTGTGAATTTTCCCACCCAAGTTTGTCCTCAAACCCCAACCCCAAGCATGGTGGGCGCGAGAAGTGTGAGTGTTCTCCATGGAGTTAGTTGGGGCCAGGTGAGGAGGAGAGTCATTGTCAGCTCACTGTTTCCCCCTCTTCTCCGCTGAAATATGTAGAGTCAGGGGGAGGGGTGGCTATGCAGGCATCCTGCTGGGCCGCACAGAATCCATGGCTTTTTGAAGGACTCTTTGTGACAGTTCTTCCCTCTGACATGCCAAGATATAATTAGCAGGCGTTTCTGCTCCTCATGGGAGGTCTGTGACTCGGGATCTTGAATCTGGTCCCCTTTTAAAAGTATCTTACAGAGTTTCACAAAGCCTCCAACTACGCAGCCATATTCCAAAGCTGAATCTGTTCTCAAGTGTATTTATGGCTTCTCCAAATGAACTTATGAGCAGTAGGTGTTTGTTATGAGTTGCACAGTATCCCCCCAAAATATATATTGGAGTTTTGAGCTTTAAACATGTGCATGGGGAGATGGCTTCAGCACACCCACCCCAAATCCGTGGATGCTCAAGTCCCTTATATAAAGTGGCGCAGTATTTACATGTAGCTGAGCACAACCGCTTGTATATAAACACTATGTGAAGAGCACTTTAAGCTCCCTCCTAGCCATTTCGAGATTCCTCTGACCACTTAATTATTTCCCTGTGCCACCAGCACCCCAGTATTTTTGACATTGGACTAACTGAACCTTTGGATGTGGTGGAGAATTACTATGGTCCTATTTGAAAACAAAATTCCCTTGGTTAGGTTAGGAGGCCATGCCAGTGTGGGATGTGTCCTACACCAATAACTCCCAAGTTCCAAAAAGGAGAGTAGACACAGAAGTGAAAGTGAGGCCAGATGCTACCTGCAGGTCACCAGAGAAGCAAGGAGGATACAGATCCTGGGACAAGGATGACCCCCTGGGCCAGACGAGATAGAGAAGAGGGGGAGATTCTGAGAAAGCGTAGAATTTAGATCCAGAGAGGGAGGGGAGAGGAAATGTGAAGGGGAAGGTGAGGTGAAGAGGAAGAGAGGGAAGAAAGAGAGGAAAAGGAAGATATATTCTGAGAAAGCATAGAACACACATGCACTTTATAATTTTTTCTTTTTACCTAAATTTAAACTTTCCATAATTAATGTTACATTAAAAAATAGAGAAAATGCACAAAGATAGACAACATTTCTTTCTTTTGTAAAGATGATCATATCCCCCAAGGCAGAAATGTGCCATCTTAACCCAGGAATCAGGGGACAGATCCGATCCTTACTTGCCCTTTTATAAAACAAAGCTGTGTCAATGTAAGAATGCTTTGTTCTGATGACCCGGTATTCTGTGATGCTCATCTTCCTGACATGATCGCTGAAGACAAAATGGATGCATAATCAAATGTGGTGTATGGATTTTTATAAGAGCTGTAAGAGCCCTCAATAAAGCGATTTATAATTTTTTTAAGAAAATGGGTTTGTAGAACAAGATGAATTTATAGGTCCTTGTCAGTTCATTTACTGTATGATATTTACATGAGAGTGGTAATGCCTGGACCTCCCTCCGCAGAATGTTCTGGCCCTGCCATTTCTCATCTACCTATTGGTTGTGGCATTAGCAGGAACATTTTCTGCAGTCTTTCTAGAAGGTTCTATTCAGTTATTAAAAGCGATTCTTTTCTGCAGCTTTCCTTAAACCTCTGGGCAGGATTCATTACTTCCCTGTCTAAATGTCCATAGGATCCTATAGTCACCTCAAATTCAGTTATAATCATGTTACCATCCTCATTTATTTTTGAATCTCTCCTCCAGAGGGCCCCTCTGTTCCCTGAAAGCTGCGTTTATAACTTATTCTAAATGTCTTATATAAAGAAAGATGACTACATATTTACTGAATTGAATCAAGCCACACTATTCTAATATAAAATAAATTTGCATCAAAATCTTTAAGTCTAGTTTCTAGAAAAAAATTTTTAAGGGGGACCATAAGTTTTAAGGAAGCGATAGAGAAACATTTCATCTGAATTAGTTTGGCATATGTTGCTGCTAACTGCCATCTAAGTGATTCCACCTCACTGTGACCTCTGTGTGCAGAGTAGAATTGCCCCATAGAGGATTTAAGGGTGTGACCTCATGGAAGCAGGTTGTAAGGTCTTTCAAACCACTTACCTGTCAGAGGTTTAAGCCATTTTTGCCACCTAGGGCTTCACTGTTTCATATGCTCAATGTGTGAGTAGATACTCTATGTGAGTTAGGACACCACATGTTGGAGAAAATGATCCGCTCTAAATCAACAATCCATCTTTCTGAAATTAACAGCTTTTTAATGACAAAAGTAACTCCTGTCTGTGTGTTTGTTGCACTGTGGTGGGTTGTGTGCTGCTGAGATGCTGAAAGGCATGTCTTTGTGATTCCTAACATCAGAAGCCAGCGGGGCCTTTTATGGTGAACAGGCTTCCTCAGAGCCTCAGACTAAGCAGACAGGAGGAGGTGGTACACGTCGGAGGGATGGGCCACTGCCACCCTAATAAGTACCATCTGATGTAATGCCCCAAACTGAGCCTCCAGGTACAGGAGCCCCATGACTACACATTCTGGAATTCCCAGTCTTCTTGATGTTATCACAGTTATGATCCACACAGCCACATACAGTCAACAGAACACAATTAGATATTTTCCTGATATTCCTTGCTTTCAGCCAAGATCTAGCCATCTGACATCACCCATGATGGGAAAGGAGGAGGAATGGAAACAGAAGACACGGGAAGTAGGATACGTGATGTTCTATAGTGGGGAGTACAATCATGACATGAAACAAAAGATGTACGAATTGTTGAGTGGAAAACTGATCTCTTATGTGAACCTCCACTCAATCCACAATAAAAAGGTCTAAAAAAATAAAATAAGATATTGGTTCTTGACCAGGCATTTTAAAAGTTTTGATAGTTATGGCAAAATTGCCCCTCATGGGAACACTTAATTTACTTACATTTTGCCAGTAAAATAATTGTCAAACTCAGTTATTTGACAAACCAATCTGGAAAAAAATAAAACAGACATCTTTTTGTTATTGTTGTAGGTAGTGGTGTTGTCATTTGCATCTATGAGAGAGCTTTAAAAAGTTCATGAGAAAAAATGGTTTTGAAAGATGTGACTTGTCCACAATCTTTTGAAGCTCCGTCATATTTAAAGTGGCATTCACCGTATTAAATATGCTTGTGTGGTAATTCTTTCTTCTTTTTCATTATTATACAGCCTGTTTGTGTTTTTATCTCTTCTTCTTGTAATAATGCTCTACAGTTCTACTTTCAGTTCTCCATTTGTCCTTATTTTTGTCATTCTTTACACTTCTGTCCTAGACAGAAATATTCCATATCTACACAGCCAAATGTATCAGCTTCGTCTCTGAGGCCTTTCAACTTCTTTTATGCCTATATTAGAAGAGCCTTCCCATTCCAAGGGTACTTGAGGAAGTGTTTTCTCTCTCACAGCATTACAAAGGGCACTTGCCTAATGGGGTCTTGTCTTCTCTGAGCAAAGGAATGTCTTCAACCTATTTAGGCTCCATGCAGGTTGTATTTAATAAAAGTGATATTCAATGTGAGTCTGCAAAGATCGAATGCTTGGAAAAGACAGAAGCCACTCTGTGGCATGGCAAATCGTCCTTACTTGCCAATTGACTAAAGCCTCATCAGATATGTTGTTTGGTGGATTGCTGCTACAACCCCCAACCCTCTTCATTCCCTAAGGAAATAATGAAAACTCTTAGCCTGATACGAAGGGCTTCAAAATGTTTGAGAAATTGTGTTGCAATTCCATTTTCCCCTGGACTTTCTTGAACCCCCTCAGTGATCTTAACTCTCATCCAATTCCTCTTCCGTTTGCCATTTCTGAGTTCTTCTGATTGAATGCAGAACCTCCTGTGTTACTCCAAGTTGAAATACTTCTTCATGTGTTGGAGATTTTAAAAAATATTTTTGGGGAGGATTGTCTTAGTTTCTGCTGGTATAAAAGGCTCGATGTTCACTTCATGCACCAAAGCTCTACCTGCAGGAAAAGTGCTTCTGTCAACAGGGTCTGATACACCTGTGTTGCTGGTCATCTGGTATCCCAAGAATTTTTTTGGTTACAAGTCCTTCATTCCATGGCCCTTGGTGAGCCTCTGATGAGGTTAAGAAAAAGAGGCTCAAAGGTCTTAGTGCCCGCCTTGTGCTGCTCCATTGTTAGATCCTGTGCGTGCTTTCAATTCCTCAGAAAATACGTCCTTGTCCTTATGGCTGCACGAAAGGACCTGGAAAGCAGACACTTGGGCAGCAGTAAGTTGCCCAAGGTGAAATTGCCAGATGGAGGGGGGGGGCAGACAAGACTTCAATCTGGGTCAACCTGGACAGCATCTTGGGCTCTTAAGCATCAGACGGTGCATGCAACTGAGATAGCAAAGAGTAGGACAGGAACTCAATGGAGAGGCTAAAAGAATCTTTGCCTGAAGAGGTCCACCAAGAAGACACAAACAGGAGGTCTTCAGAATGCCCACCGGCTCCTACCTCTAGCACCGCAGCACACCAGCCTCAAACAGAAAGTGTCCTACCCTCACTAATGGGAACCAGCAGGGCACCAGGGAGCTGCCCTCTCCCTTTCTGGCTGTTCTCTGAGGGTTGCAGATGGCAGCGTGACTGGCTGACTTGTCTAGACAGAATCTACTCCCCATAGCCCATGTCATTTCTCAGACACTGCCGGGCCACCTCCACCTCCCCGCTCTCCTCCTCCTCCTCCTCCTCCTTCTCCTTGCCATGCAGGACTCCCCACGCAGCTCCCCAGCCTGTGGAGCCGGACTACATCAAAGCCACACGGAGCCACGTGTTCTGGGCGCCCGCGTCCTTTCTCTCCTCTGCTTTCTCTGCAACATTAATATTCATAGCTTGTTTCTTTGCAGTTGCTTTCTTCTCAGGCCCCAAGGGACCGGAACCTCTTCTTGGATTTTGTGCCAGACTGAGCACGCGTTTGAAGGCGAGGCGTGCTGGGAAGCATGGGGCAGGTGCTGTCTCTGATGTAACCACGGGCCATGCAGGACAAGCCTGTGATGCTATGGAGCTGCTGGCCCCGTCAAGCTGACTCCTTGGGGTAGGGAGAGAGGTGCAGGCAAACCATCTAGCACAACCCCCAGGAGATCGCCTCTCACCAAGAGCCGCTGGGTGGGGCGCCAGGCGCTGTGCATTGGGCAGGCTTCACAGAACAGTCTCAATTCTACCAGATCACTGTAGTTCTCCCCGTTTTACAGAGAGGGAAGCTAAGACTCAGTGAGACTCAGCCACGCGCGAAAATCCAGCTCCTCTTCCCATGATCGCCAAGAGTACCGGAAAAGCGCGGGGGAGGTGGGGGAGGAGGGGGAGTGGCGTATAAACACATAAGTGCTTGGTTACTAACTGAACAGTTGGAGATTTGAACCCAAGAAAGGTCAAGTGATCTACTTCCGAAAGGTCATTCAAAAGAACCAAACTCAGTGCCATCAAAGCGATTCCAACTCACAACGACCTTACAGGACAGAGTGCAAGGACCTCTGTGGGTTTCTGTGACGGTAACCCTTCACAGCAGTACTGTGGGCATTACACAATTTTCTCCCAACTTGATAAGGAATGAAGGGGTGGAATCTAGTCTGTCAATCAGGTCACAGCCTAATTGATCCCTCCTTGTGGGCATGGCCTCTTCATGAGGCTTCGGGGAACTTCTTACTCCCTGGAGATGGGACACACCTCTCTATGCTTCGTCTTCCTGCTGACAAGCCACATGGAGCCACATTGATGGCAGCCTGAGCCCTGGAGGTGCTTCCACTGCCACTGGATCCACAGGACTCTTCACCCACTGGCCTGTGATCTTCCTGCATTCGGCATCATTGCATGTGTTGCATGAGTCTGAGAGGAATTTATAGATTAGTATCGGACATATGGGCTAATAATATTGGACTTAGGGAGTTCATCTGGACTGGGCTGGGATGTATTCTTAATACTCTTTGCTATAAAGCTCTCTCTTATACATATCTGAATGTCTCTGGATTTGTTACTCTAGTCAACCCTGTCTAACACAAGTGGAAAGCCCCATCTTTCTCTCCAGAAACAGCTGGTGGTTTCAAACTGCTGACCTTTTGGTTAGTAGCACAACACATAATCCATGATCCCATCAGGGTTCATCTTGAAAACTGACAGCCATTGAAAACCCTATGGAGAACACCTCTCTGAAACCGATTGGGTTTCCGTGAGCCAGAATCAACTGGGCAGTAACTGATAAGCCCATGCTAAACCTCCACCATCAACTGTTTCCTGTATGTGTGGCATCGACTCAGGCAGAATCCTCCAAAAATGGAAATAAGAAGAAAGGCTTCCTTTATGCACAGACAGGGAGGCCTAAGAGCATGAGACCTGGCACAGCAGCACCCAGCCTTTGTAGGCCTGCCTCTGCCAGGCTCACACCCACTCCAGTCAGGCATGGCGCCATCTTGCAGGCTTATAGATGCTCTGACATGGGGTAACAGCGAAGCCCGAGGCCGGCGCTGGGCTTGCCAGCTCTCAGAGAATGCCCCAACTGGTGCAAACTGTGCCTCCCAGCCAAAGGCCAGAATGCAGCTGTGTGTCGGGTATAACCAAGGGAGTCGTGCCAGGCTGACAGTGTGGAACCCAGAGAGGCAGTGGCCTAACGTGGGGGGTTGGGGATGCGGAGAGTGGGTGGGGGCGGGTGTAGCACTTCTTGGACAGAGCTGGTTTGGCGGAGAAACGATGCTGGGATTTGTCACTTGTTTGTTTCTACTTAATATTTTTCTCGGACAATACGGGCTAGACGGGCCAAAAGATCTAGAAGCATGATCATAGGTCACGTGATGGTAGATTATGCGTGTGATATGGTTTCTGCCTGCATTTTTAGCCTCACCCTGAGCCACTTTTCCTCACTGTGATGGATTATTTTATGTGCCTCGGAAAGATTTGTTCATGGCCTAACCCGGGGACTGGGAATTTGACCTTGTTTGGAAAGATGATTGCAGCTATGATTAGTTCACACGAGGTCATACCGGAGTCAACTGGGCTCCAGTCCAAGACAATAGCGCCTTTATAAAATGAAGCGTGGAGACCCAGATGGCCGTGCATGTGAAGATGGAGGCAGAGATGAGAGTGAATGCGACCGTAAGCCAAGGAACTCTAGCGCCTCCCAAAGCTTGAAGAGACAAGGGATGACGTTCTCCTAGGGGTTCTGGGAGCACAGGTCCTGAATTTGGGCAGCTGACCTCCAGAACTCGAGGTCAGATTCTGTCGTGTGGGTGGTGTGTTATAGCAGCCAGGAGAAGCTCAAACACCTGTGTTCTCTGAGCCCTCACCACAGCAGCCTCCTTTACACAACGCTGATTCTTCCCTGGCTGAGGGTTTTCCTGGGCTGCTGGAACATTCTGGCCCTTCCACTCCCAATAAGCTGCTTTGTCATTACCTTTTGACCTCTCAGATTAGGTGAGTTCCCAGATTGAACTAAGAACTCAATCAGATAAGCAGACCCCTGAGCACTCATTTATACAAGTCGCTAGCACAAGTGGCACATTTTTCTCTTAAGGACCAGAGAGAGAATATCTTCAGTTTTATGAACCACAATGTTTCTGTCAGTCCTAATTCAACCCTGCCATCATTGTGGGAAAGGATCGATACACAAGACATAAATAAACAAACAGGTGTTACTATGTTCCAATAAAACTTTATTTACAAACCCAGGTGTTGAGGCGGATGTGGGCCATGGACGCTAGTTCTCTGGCCTTGGCCCCTGAACATCATTGGAATAGACGGTTACAGAGAAAATTGGCTCAGGTTCCCATGGTCAACCCCCAACAAAGCTGGCAATGTGTAAATTGCGCTTGGTCCCAGAAAAATAGATCACACCCGTAAGTGTAAATTGAAGCAAATGTTTCTCGCTGTGCTGAGCCCACCTGAGGTGTGTAGTTTGTGTTTGTGTGGGTGTGTGTTAGAAAAGATGTGTGTGCTGATGATCTGTTGAGATTCTGAATCCCAATCATCTATAGTGCAAGCTGAGAACAAATAGCTTATTTCAACAGCTCTGTGAAGATAAGTCCAGAAAGGATAGCTACACAATCATGTCAACCATTGGTTTCTTTTCTTCTTCTAAACATGTCACTATGTGAAGCTGCTGTTTCATGATAGCGCCTCCATCGAGGTCTACGGACTTCTCCGAGTAGTAGTTTCATCTCTTGAGCTCTTCCCCCCTTGAGGATGCCATAAGATGCTGACAGTGAGAATAACAACTACAGAAACGAAGAACACTTTTTCCCCCTGAAGTTTTCAGAGCATCGATTCTGCTTCCAGCTGGTTTCTTGGTTATTGTCTTCCATGGTTTCTCTTTGACCCTCCAGTAAAAGATCTACCAGCTTCCAGTAAAAGATCTAAAGCTGGTAGATCTTTTACTGGAGGGTCAAAGAGAAACCATGGTAGATCCTGTCATAAGCCCCTCCGATGAAGTGCACTTTATTTATTCATCAACAACTTTTGAATACCTACTGTGAGCAAGGGGCCACTTGCAGATGATACCCAGACCTACTTTCAGAGAATAAGAAGCACTGGTAGGGTAACAGTTAAGCACTTGACTGCTGATTGAAAAGTGAGCAGGTCAAACCTAGCTAGTGGTGCTATGGAGTCAGCCCTTATGATTTACAATTGTGAAGGTTTATGACCTGGGAATCCCTACAGGGCAGGGCCTCTCTGTGCTTTAGGATCACTGTGAGCCACAATTGACTCGACAACACACAACAGCAGAACCTTCAAAGAAGTCCCTGATCTAGCCAGTCACTGTTGTTGGTGTCTGTTCACCATGACTTCGCGTACAACAGATGGGAACAATGACCTGTCCTGCATCACCCTCATGAAGTTCAAGCCCATTGTCGAGGCTACTGGGTCAATCCAATTCATGAAGGATCTTTCTGAACATCATCAGCCTTCTACTTCACTACACTTGATATCCTCCTAGTGATGTGTCCAAAAAGAAGTCCTGGTAATGATATAGGTTAAGTGTTGGTAGTTCAAACCCATCAGTTGCTCTCAAGGAAAATGATGAGGCTGCCTAAACCTGTAACAGCCTCAGAAAACCTCACTATGTGTCAGAATCCACTCATTGGCAGTAAGTAATGATGTGCCACAAGCAAGTGAGTCAGACAAAGTTCTGTTGGGGTCCAGAAGGTTTCTCTTGACTATTTTAAAAAGTGGATCACCGGGTCTTTCCTTCGAGCCAGTGTCAGGATGGTAACTCCACTGAAATGTGTCCCCATCGGCTACTCTTCTGGTACTTGAAATACCAGTGGCATAGCTTCCAGCATCATAGCAACACACAAGCCACCATAGTATGACAAACTGACAGATGGGTGATGGGGTAAGTACTATTTATAAAGAGAATGAGTACTATTTAAAAAGTATCAAAATGTCATGCAGCAAAAAAAGAATGAACCTAATATGGGCACCATGGCCACCTGCAACTGTGGTCCTTAGGCACACACATCCTTGATGTCATCTCATTCCCAGGTGATCAGGCTACCTGGATGTCAGCTGAGATTTAGCTGGGGCATTGCCAGACATCAGGGTACATAGTAATTAAAGTGCCAGTGAATATAGGCGACCAGATCAGAAGGAGATTGTGATACTTTGTATAACTTCAGCGTCCCAAAGACTCTTCTAACCCATCGGTCAAGAGTTCAGAATGCCTCATGAGTCCATAGGTTACAGATGGGTTTGGCTTCCAGTCCCAAAATACATTCCTTAATTCTTCCTCCTCCACCCACTTAGCATGATCTTCAACTCTCTCACCCAAATATTTCACCAAGTCATTGCTGGGAGGCATCACAAATGTCATAAGCGGCCATGTGGTCACATAGACCAAAAGGCAAGAAATCAAAACCAAAAGTTATTCTGGCATTCTTCTGAAATATTCCAAAAGCAAATAACCATGGTATAGGGAGAAATTACAGATCCAAATCTCAGAGATGAGGTCCGAGTCATCAGCCTAAACAAACATGGAAGCTGGTTGGTTGAAAGGACCACGTTCCTCTGACTGTCAAAACCGGCCCCAAGAAATCACACCTGTCAGCCCATACCTGTCCACTCCAGCATGAATCTCCACTCTCATCTATGAGTCCTTCCACAAGCTGGTTTGTTCTTTTCTTTAGAGGGGTGGCCCGAATATTTTTGCTTGCATTTCTTCTTGCCTCTATCAAATAAAAGGTTCACGGGTATACATTTCTTGTTGCATCTTGTACTTGTCTTCGATAGCATTTTTCAAAAGTGCAAACAATTGATGATGTGCCAAATATATTTCTTGGGGGTCTTTAGGTGTCCCGATTGAATGCTGCATGAGGACAAGGGCCACACCTGTCCCACCACTTCAGGCCCCTTCTGTTCACTTGGTTAACAGGCTCACGAATGCCAGCAGCTTACCATGGCCCCCCTCACTATGCAGCTCTGGAGAATGCTGACGTGTGTGTGTGGGGGGGGTGGGGGTGGCGGTCACTGGTTTCAATCACACGCTGGCCAGGCTCCACATAGGAAGCCTCCCCCTTGACGGCATCCCCATCGACCCCTGTGCTAGGGAAGTGAAAGGATAAGAGGGAAAAAAAGAATTGTTGGCAGGGAAGAAAATTGCCCACTAGCAAGTCAGATTATTACTATTCTGTGAAAAATAAGAAACCTATTTAATATTCTGTGGCAAATAGGAAACCCAACACTATAACTAACAACTTCCGGCTGGACGTTTTAAGATTTCCAGGTCTCTAATACTGCTGGTGATGAAGAAGCTGGGCAGGTCTGGGAGGCAGAAAGCCAAGGCTGAGTTAAGGTTGGCAAGGCCAACCTATTTCTGAGCTCACTCCAGGAGACCTAATGGGAAAATTCAAATGCGGCTCTCTGCTTTATTACATGTCAAAAGGATCGTCCTCCCCATCCCCCCCCACCCCCACATACAATTTATTCTTCGAAGCCCATAGCATCAGAAGTGGAATTTCCCATGGCGGGTCCCCCCAGTGGTCATCGTCTTTGTCACACCACCAAGCTTTTCATGGAAAATAGATTTGGATAATTTGAGGTTTGGTATATCAGGATTTATTTTTCTTTTCTTTTCATTCTTCAATTTTCTTTTTCTGTTCAGGAAGAGACCCATTCTGGAGAAGTCATGCCCCAGTGAGCAAAGCCAAACCTGGGGAAAATCATTCCCTGTGAGAGGAAAGCAGCCTCCTATGGAAGATGCTATTGAAATGGAATTCTCAAAATCCACCAACCCATGCAGGTGTATTTTTTGTTGTTATTATCAGTGATGCATTCTCTTGAGAAGCAGGTTATTACATTTTCAAGTTTCAAAAATATATATACATCCATGTGGTCATACAAGCCCAAAGGGTATAGTAAGAAATCAAAAACAAGAGCTTTTACAGAACGCATTATGGAAACATTCCATAAGCAAATACCTGGTGGAGCAAGGTAGCTTCCAGAGGGTTCTGTCGGGTGTTACTGAGAAAGCCTTCCACTAACCTCATCTCACATGTGCAAACCTAAGAGCACTGAGCAGTTCGCAACTTTCAAGTGGATTTAATTCTAAAAGTACATTTCTTCTTCGGATTCCTTTTAAGAATTCCCAAAGCATTTCCCCATAGAAACAATCCTGTAAGTGGTTGTATGTATTCCAGGCTAGCTTGCAGAAGCCATTTATCCCGTAATTCAGCTGAAATACATGTGCCATTATAAAGATAGCAAACAATGTTGTGCAGGTGCCATTTTCTTTTAAATGTTATAAAATGTATCTAGGCGTAAAGACTACACCAACATACACTGAGGAGTCGCAATGCACTTGTGGGTCCTTAGGGTTTGGTAATACAGACAATTCAAAAGAAGAAAAATGAACAAGAACTTGGGTTCACATTGCTTATTGGCACCTGCAAAGATGGTGTGTGAGACACCACCAGTTGCTTTCCAACATCCCTTTTCCCTTTAGAAAGAGAAATTTTAACTCATCTTATAGCCAGATACATGGCTAGCCAGAATAAAAGCCCATTGCTGTTGTCTGAGTAGAATGGTTCCCTTGGGTTCCCATGGCTGAGCTCTTATTTATTATTGCATTGTTAGATGATGCTGAGTAGGTTGCCATTCAAAGGGACGGACCCTATGCAAAGCAGAGTGAAACACTTTCCCATTCCCGTATCATCGCATACTGTTGATTGTCGAAGAGGTCTTATGTAACAAATTTGCCCAGTGCAATAAGTCATTTGACTTCCTAGCCGCTGTTTCCATGGGTTTTGATTGTGAGAGTAAGTAAACTTATACCCTCAACAACCCCCATCTATCCTCCATTTATCATGATGTTGCTTATTGGTACAGCTAGGAAGATTTTTGTTTCTTTACATTACAGTGTAATCCCCACTGAAGGCTGCATTCTTTGGTCATCAGCAAACACTTCAAGTCCTCTTCCTTTTCACCAAGGCAGGTTTTACCATCTCTTTATGCAGGAAGCTACTGTTAACGAGAATTCCTCCAATTTTGATACATGTTCTTCTCCATATAGTCCAGCTTCTCAGATGATTTGCTCAGCAAACATTGAATAAGATGAACGGAGAGAAGGTGGACACACACCTTTCTTGATTCTCTGTGAACACAGTGTTCCCTGGTTCTCTGTGAACAGCTGTGCTTTGGTCTATGTACAGGTTCCACAGGAGCACAAGGTAGTGTTCTATAATGCCCGTACTGGGCAGTGTTACCCAGGGTTTGTGATGATCCATACACTCAATTGCCTCTGCCTAGTCAGTAGGACATAAGGGAAACATCTTTCCAGTATTCTCTGCTTTCAGTTCAGACCTACCTGATAACAGCAATGCTATCCCTTATTTCATGCCCTCTTTTGAATCTGCTTTGAATTTCTGGAAATTCCCTGTGGATGTATGGCTGCACCCACTTTTTTTTTTCTTTAACAACCTTCAGCAAAATTTTCTTTGGGCATGATATTAACCAGGTCGTTGTTAGGTGCCATCAAGCTGGTTCCCACTCAAAGCTACCCTATGGATGGCAGAAAAAAAGACTGCCCTGTCCTCGGTCATCTCCCAACTGTTACTAAGTCGTATCCCATGTTATGGTCACCGGAGCAATTGCATCTCCTTGAGGGGCTTCTTCTCATTTGCTTGCATAAAGCATGATTCCCTTCTCCAGGACTGATACCTCCTGGTACCATGCCTGAAGTTTAAACGACAATGTCTCCCCCCCCTCACTTCAGGAGCATTCTGGCCATGCTTCCTCCAGGAGAGATTTGTTTGGTCTTCTGACGTCCATGACACTTTCCATATTGTTTTCCCACAATATAACACAAAGACATCAATTCTGGTCTCATTTTGCTTTATTCCTTGTGCAGATCTCACCTGCATATGAGGTGACTGAACATACCATGGCTTGTATCAGGTGCAGTGTTAGTCTGGGGAGAACAGAGAAACAAATCCAGGAAAACTCATATGTGTGTAAGAGAGAGCTTTATATCAAAGAGTAATTGCATAGTAAGAAAACATCCTAGCCCAGTCCAGATTAAGTTCATAAGACCGATATTAGCCCATATGTCAGATACCAGCCCATAAAATCCTCTTCAGACTCACAAAACATGCAATGGAAGATCACAGGCCAGTAGGTGGAAAGTCTTATGGATCCAGTGGCAGCGGAAGCATCTCAGCACTGGCATGAGTCTCCCATCAGCATAGCGCCATGTGGCTTGTCAGCAGGAAGACAAAGCAGAGAGAGAGTGCCCTACCTCAGGAAGACAGGAGTTCCCAGAATCCTTAGGAGAAGGCCATGCCCACACAGAGGCATGATTGAGAGGCTAGACTCTACACCAGTGGTTCTCAACCTGTGGATCAAGACCCCTATGGGGGTTGGAAAATGTTTTCACAAGGGTCACCTAAGACCATAGGAAAACATATATTTCCGATGGTCTTAGGAACGGAGACACCGCTCCTCTATCCATCTCCAGGGAGACCCACCCACATGCAGCTATGCTGATCCAGTGAGAAAGAAGCTATCTCAACCTTCAAACAGACCTTGGCTTTTTATGCATACTGTCCCACAATGTAGCAATGTAGTTCTGTTGTTCTATAAGACTGTTACCCATGCTACACCAGGCTTCAAGACAAAATTTCATTTATTTGTAATTAGAAATAAATATTTCTATTTATTTCTATATAATTACATATTGTTTTTGTACTTAATTACTATGATTTAATTATGTTCAATTTGTAACAGTGAAAATGCATCTTGCAAATCAGATATTTACATTATGATTCATAACAGTAGCAAAATTACAGCAATGAAGTAGCAACAAAAATAATTTTATGGTTGGCAGGAAGGTGGAGGGAAGGTGGGGTAGAAAGGATCTGATTATAAGGATCTACATATAAACCCTTCTCTGGGGAATGGACAACAGAAAAGTGGGTGAAGGGAGACATTGGACAGTATAAGACATGAAAAAATAATAATTTATAAATTATCAAGGGTTCATGAGGGAAGGCGGGTGGGGAAGGAGGGGGGAAATGAGGAGCTGATACCAAAGGCTCAAGTAGAAAGAAAATGTTTTGAGAATGATGATGGAAACAAATGTACAAATGTGCTTGACACAATGGATGGATGGATGGATTATGTTAAGAGTTGTACAAGCCCCCAATAAAATAATTTTTAAAAATATATGGTTGGAGGTCACCACAACATGAGGAACTGTATTAAAGGGTCACAGCATTAGGAAAGTTGAGAACCACGGCTCTACCCCTTTGCTCAAGGTGACAGATGATGTAACTGCCACATGCACTTCAGTCTTCAGTCTTTCACACTTTAAAGAGGTCTTGTGTAGAAGATTTGCTTGATGCAATACATTTTTTTCAACTAAATGCACTGTTTTATTGTGCCACTGTGCTGATTCCATGAACATTGCAGATCCAAGTAAAATGAAATCCTTGACAGCTTCAAACTTTTCTTTGTTTACCATGATGTTGTTCGCTCGGCTAGTTGTAAGGATATTTGCTTTCTGTACATGAAGGTGTAATCTCTACTGAGCTCATCTCTGACCTTCTTCATTGAGTGCTTTCAATCCTCCTCACTGTCAGCAAACACGGTGGTGGTGTCAGATATCTCCGGATGTTAATAACCTTCTTTCAGTCATGATGCTATGTCCTTTTTATAATCCAGCTTCCTGGATTGATATCAATGTTTAATAATTTCAACATTCTGTTGAATCTCTTCTTTTTGGAATGGGCACAAATATGAATCTCTTCTGGTTACCTGGTCAAGTAGCTCTCGTCCAAATTACTTTGCATAGATGAGTGAGTGCTTCTAGCCTTGACTCTGTTTGTTGAAACATCTTATTTGATATTCTCTTAATTCCTGGAACCTTGCTTGATGTCAGTGCTCTCAGTGCAGTTTAAACATCTTCCTTCTTTGAATAACACCGGTTCTTGATTATAAGCCACACCCTGAAATGGTTGAATGCTAACAATCAATCTTTATATTCCTCGCATCTTTTTTTAACTCCCTTGTCATTCTGTAATTTGCCATTATTGTTTTTTCAATATCGCACTTGTTGCTTGATTTTTTCTTCCATTCTTCCAAAGAAATGTCTAGTGTTTTCCTTTCCGTTTTCTAATTCCAAGCCCTTGCACCTCTCATTATAATACTGTGTCTTCTGCAGCTTCCCTTACCGACCTTCTGTCCTGCTTTTTTGCTTGAGCATTTCTTCCATTTACCTTAGCCATTCTACAGTCAAGACCAAATTTCAATTTCTTTCTTGCTTGCTTTTTTTTAATCAATTTACTGGGGGCTTGTACAAATCATCACAATTCATCCATCCATCTATGTGTCAAGCACATTTGTACATTTGTTGCCATCATCTTTTCCAGAACATTTTCTTTCTACTTAAGCCGTTGGTATCAGCTTCTCATCCCGCCCCCCACCCCCACACCTTCCTCCCCCATTCAGTTTCTTCTTACATCCGTTTGGTCTTTTCTATCTCTTTATTGACCTCTTTGCTTCCTTCATGCTTCCTATCTTTGATGTCATCTCACACATTGTTTGATCCTTGGTTATTAGCATGCAATGAACTAAGTATATTTTTGAGATGGTCTTTAAATTCTGAGGGGTATAGTCAGGATCATATGCTAACGCTCATGAACTCGTTTTCATGGAATCTTTACAGAAACAGATTATTACTTCTTTCTCTCACAGATTGCTGGTGGATTCCAGCAATTAGAAGATTTTCCCTTAACCACTGTACCACAAATGCTCCTTAGCCAGAATAAGTATCATGTTTCAAAGACCCCTGCACAACTATGTATGTGACTAGTTCTACCTACAAGGTGCATACGGAAGTGATATGTGTAACTTTCACGCCATGTCCTTAAAGGTCTAAAGACTTCTCCCCACATTGGCTGGAATTTGGAAATACTGGCTACCCATTGTAGGCCACGTACTTGAAGGTGATTCAATTACCTGGAGAAACACCATTCATCTGTCAGTTGTTTGTACGGTTATGTTATAGGAAGCATGTTATAGGAAGCTGTGGCATTGGTATTTCAAATAACGATAGTGTTCTTCCTGGTGGACATTCAGCAGCATTCTTAGACTAAGATAGATAGGAAGAAAGGCCGGGCAATCTGCTTCCAAAATGCAGCCAATGAAAATGCTTTGTATTACAACACAGTGTTGGCCTACAAAGTGCAGCAAGATGATCCTCCCAGGTTGGAAGGCACTCAGATCGCATGGTGGTTGCCTCAGTGCAGGGGAGCACAGCTCTCCCCTTTCCTTCCTTCCTTCACTATTTGAACCCTAAGAAACACCAGTTCTGATAAGACTGTAAATAAGAAGGTTATGAAAGCAAAATATTTGTCCTAAAGAAAGAAACAGAGGTGAGGTAGCAAAGGAAACAAGCAATACCTGTTTGATGTGATCACTGTTGTAATGTAGTTATTATGTCCAACACTCTGGAGGAGCATTGTAGAGATATATCTTCTGAAAATTGTTAGAAACCTAGCATCCAGAAAATAGGGAAGAAGATTGGGGGAGTTACAGGTGAAGGGTCAGAGGTTTCATTTTGAGTTGATGAAAATGTGCTAGAATTGATTGTGGTGATGTCAGTACATCTGTGAATATGAAGCCAGCCATTGAATTGACCAATGGTATGCTATATACCTTAATCAAACATTTTTCTTAAATAAAAGTATAGTTCCTAACTTTTATTGGAAAGTACCCTTTATAAGGCTGAGTTTTCCAAGATGGCTGAATATGAGGGTTTGTGGGGAAACCCTCAAAAAGTCTGTGGGGAAAATTTGTTATTTTAATTATATTATTCCACAACCTTTTTGAAGCTCCCTTGACTATTCTTTTATGCTCGTTTGTATGTATTTAATTCACCCAAAATCACGGTCGAGGGGCTTTTATTTTCGGTCTAAATTTGCTTGAGAGGGTCGGCCATGGGAAACGATGGGCAGCTCTGAGGGAAGACTGGGCTCTCGGCTCCTGCCAACAATGACAGACTCGACTGGAGGAGGTGAAAGTGAGAAGAAACAGGAGTTCTGCTACTGTCCTCTGTGTTTCTAACCCAGGAGTGAATCGAGGAAAAAGCATGTATGGACATTTATACATTCATATGTTCCTATTTATTGAGGTTGCTGGTTAAATTCAGCAGTGTAGTCGGCCAGTGCTGCCAGAATAGGAAAGCCACAATGAGATGGCCTTAGTGGGTAGAAATGCATTTTCTCACAGGCCAGGAGGCTAGAACAACTGTTTCTCTGTGTTGGCTCTGGGAGGAAAATCTTTTTCAAGTGTCTTTCAGGCTCTTCTCAGCCTTCTTTTAGGATCCACACATGCAGTCAGTCTTCCCCCTTTGGAGCTTGCTGGAGTCTGCCTAGTTGGCTCATTTTATACCTCAAAGTGCATGGCTAAAGTCTCAGCCTACAATGAGATGACCTGATTATCATCACAAAGAAAACTCTGTCCCCCAAAGGAGCTGGCATCCATATGTATAGAGGTTTAGATCCAACACATACCCTGTTTCCCTGAAAGGAAGACATCCCCTGAAAATAAGACCTACTTACAGTTTTGCCTCTCGCTAAAATACAAGGCATCTCCCTGTAAATAAGACCTCCCCCAAAATAAGGCCCCCTGAAGCTACTGTCACTCTGGACTCTGGACCGTAGTGGCGGGTGCCACCACGCAGCTCACTGTTGGCCGCAACGCAGCTGGAGCAGACAAGAAGTGCGAGGTCTCTTTTAATAAAACAATAAATAATAAATGTGTACCATATTCTTCTTCATGGAAAAATAAGACATCCCCTGAAAATAAGACCTAGCGCATCTTTGGGAGCAAAAATTAATAAAAGACACTGTCTTATTTTCGGGGAAACAGGGTACTTTGAGAGGACATGATTCCCTCTGTAATATTGTACAGGCTTTCGGAGTAGATTGCATTAAGAAGTCCAGTCCTTCCCTGCTTCTCATTGTCATGCTCTCTGCTGTGGGATATCAATGAGTATCATCGCATGACTGAAGTTTATAAAACATTTGTGAACTTGGGTTTATACTTGAACTTTAACACTGTCATGAGGAAAAACAGCATGCCCCAGCTACGCCATTGGCCCAGGAGTAAGATGAGAGACACGTGACTGACTCTCAACTACATCCAACCCAGTGTAGACAGTTTCCAACCAAGTGAATGAAATCAACAATCATTGTTCTATACGGGTGATCTGGGGTTATTAAGTCACAAGCGTGTGGACATTGTTAAGTAACACGAAGCCTGTATTGTCCTGATGATCAGGCAAGGTGGGAAACACACTCCTGGTATTTCTCCCCAGGCCTTTTTCTCATCTCTTAACTAAAATATCAGTGATTGATCCTTTTACCCCAAGTCTAATTTTGTCATCTCTGTCAAGTTTAAGGTGTTATGTGGACCGCTTCTCTAAACATTGAAGTTGGAGCAACAGAGTAAATCAAAACCTTTCTTGCCATAAACATCGGCACATCAAGCAGTGTGCCCTCATTGCCACGGCTGTTAACCTTGGCCTTTTGCTGTTAGTCAACGTACACATCTCAACACCATTGCTCTTACGTGTTGTGGAGCAAAATCAATAGCATCAATCCCGGCAAACAATGGAGGGCCTCTGGCTACAGAGACAAACTCATTTTTCTCTCTCCATGAGTCCAGGCTTCCTTTTTAAATTCATGTGACTCCACAGTCACTCAACACCGAACATGTGTTCGAGGAGAAGTGGAGGAAAGTGGCGGATGCCCCATTATTTTAAAAATGTTTTCATTTTGTTTTTCCTTTAATACGTATCTGTGCCCCTGATCCAAGATGAACTTTGTGGGACTGTGGAACTGACTTAAGGTTAAATGGCTCCCATTGTTCTCCAGGGTCTCCAAGGACAAAGAGAAGTCACAATTTCAATGACTCAATTTGGTGTTTACCATCATCTGTTTAATAGTGTTTTCTCTCTAATCCACCCAGACTAACACACACCCTTCTCACGGTGGTCTCATATAATATTTGTCCTTTTGTGATTAGCTAATTTCACTTAGCATAATGTTCCCCATGTCCATCCATGCCGAGAGGAGCTTTATGACTTCATCATTGTTCTTTAGAAATGTTTAAAGGCACATGTACACGTGCTACAGACTGAAACATTGTAAAAAGACCAGTAAAAGACTACCAAATTCCAATTACAATCTGTGGGCAAGAGGAGTGGAAATAAAAGTTCAAAGAAAATCGCACAACTTCAATACTTTCTTTGTTTATCATGAGGTTGCTTAACAATCCGATTGTGAGAATATGCACAGCAAAATATACACCAATTCACCAGCTTCTATCTGTACAATTAGTGATAATGATTACATTCTATGAATTAGACGACCACCCTTATCCTCCTTCCTAAATTGTTCCTCCATTATTAATATAAATTCATGGCCCCCTAAAATTCCTATCTAGCCTTTTGAGTAGCTGTCATCAATTTGATCCCACATGGACTTAACAGAGCATAATCCTCAAGGCGGCTCTCTTTGTTAGATAAGCAATGCTATCATTCAGCTTTAAGACAACTTCAATGCATATTTTCAGTTGAAGGTTTATCTCAGGGCAGTAATTTTGGGGGTTCATCCATTCCCCATTACTCCAGAATGTGTAGAGTTCTTGAGAATTTGAAATTCTGTTCTGCATTTTTTCTCCTTATTGTGGGCTCTTTGGTCAAAATATTAAGTAATGGCAGTGCCCAATACTCAGTTCTTCGGGTCTCATGTCAAAGGAGGTAGTTGTTCAGGATGGCCAGAAGCACACATTCTTTATTCTCTGCCGATTACTGGGTCTCCTTCTGCATCTGTTCACTTCCATTACTTTTGTTTGATGACTGTACAAGGCATTCATTCATTCCATCAGTAAATATTTACTTCGTATCAGCTAAGTAAATTCAGTGCACCAAACTTCTTTCAAATGTTGGAGAGCAAAGATGTTCCTTTGAGAACTAAGGTGTGCCTTTCCCAAGCTATGGTATTTTCATGGACCTAGAATAAGCAAGAGGAAAGAAGAATCCATGCAGTTGAATGATGGTGCTAGTGAAGAATACTGAAAGTATGATGGACTGCCAGAAGCACATACAAAGCCCTCTTGGAAGAAGTACAGCCAGAATTCTCCTTAGAAGCAAGAATGGCAAGACTTCTTTCTCATGTACTCTGAACATGTACTCAGGAAAGACCAGTCCCTGGAGAAGGACATCATGCTTGGTAAAGTAGAACGACATCTTCCACAAGATGGGTTGGCACAATGGTTGCTACACTGAGCTTAAATAAAACAACTGTGAGCAAGGCCTTGAGATAAGTATAACTTCAGGCTCAAACTCACTGAGCTACCCTTTCTTTCCATATCATTAACACCAATATAATTAAATTGCTTTTTAACTTATAACTTTTCTTTGGTAGCATGAAACTCACTCTCATTGAGTCGATTCTGACTCATGATGACCCTTTAGGATAGGGTGGAACTGCCCCTGTGGGTTTCCAAGACTAACTCTTCTTTTTTGTAATCATTTTATTGTTGTCTCTTACAGCTCTTATCACAATCCATACATGCTCACAATCCATACATGCATCCATTGTGTCAAGCACATCTGTACATATGTTGCCACCATTTTCAAAACACTTTCTTTCTACTTGAGCCCTTGGTATCAGCTCACGTCCCCCTCCCCTACTTCCCCTCCCTCATGAACCCTTGATAATTTATAAATTATTATTTTTTCATGTCTTACACTGACTAGTGTCTTGCTTCACCCACTTTTCTGTTGTCCATCCCCCAGGGAGGGGGTTATATGCAGATCCTTGTGATCGGTTCCCCCTTTCTCCCCCACCTTCCCCTTATCCTCCTGGTATCACTACTCACATTATTGGTCTTAAGGGGTTTGTCTGTCCTGGATTCCCTGTGTTTCCAGCTCCTATCTGTAGCAGTGTACATCCTCTGGTCTAGCTGGATTTGTAAAGTAGAATTGGGGTCATGATAGTGAGGGGAGGAAGCATTAAAGAACTAGAGAAATGTTATATGTTTCATCGGTGCTATACTGCACCCTGGCTGGCTTGTCCCTTCCTTGTAAACCCTCCATAAGGGGATGTCCAATTGTCTACAGATGGGCTTTGGATCTCCACTCCACCCTCCCCCTCACTCACACCAATACAATTTTTTGTTCTGGGTCTTTGATGCCTGATACCGGATCCCATCGATACCTCATGATCACACAGGATGTTGTGTTTCTTCCATGTGGGCTTTGTTGCTTCTGAGATAGATGGCCGCTTGCTTGTCTTCAAGACTTTAAGACCCCAGATGCTATATCTTTTGATAGCCAAGCACCATCAGCTTTCTTCACCATATTTTCTTGTGCACCCATTTTGTCTAAAGCGATTGTGCTGGGAAGGTGAGCATCACAGAATGCCAGGTTATTAGAACTAAGTGTTCTTGAGTTGAGGCCCAAGACTAACTCTTTATGGGAGCAGAAAGTCCTGTCTTTCTCCTGAGGAGTACCTGGTGGTTTCAAACTGCTGACTTTACAGTTGGCAGTCCAATGCATAAATCATTATGCTGCCAGACAGCACATAAGACCCTTGTAATTGGCTAAACAATACATAATTTTTATTATAATTAAACAACAGTCCATTATTTATATATAACATATAATTATTTAATATGTAATTATAACTAATTTTACATGAAATACAATGTCTGGTTACTTTTTTATTTAATAATGTTATAAACAATGGGTAATTTGATAAATAATGTGTAATTATATATTTATAACTACAATGTGTACCTATTAATTTATCAGCAAGAGACCTGACCATCTTGTTTCCTCCTTTCCCTGGTATCTAGCCCAGAGCCCTGTCTGCCACACAAGAAGTACTGGGTGGTGACTACTTCCTTACTAAAACAAGAGGACAGATTTTGATTCCCCTTCAGAATGTTCGTTTCCTGCCATCTACAAAGCAGCACTGGTGGCATAGTGCTTACTGGTTGGGCTGCTAACTACATGGCCAGCAGTTTGAAACTACTAGCTGCTCCAAGGAAGAAAGAAGGAGCTGTCTACTCTTGTAAAGCGTTAGTGACTCTGAGACTCATAGGGGCATTTCTACTCTATCCTATATGGTCGTTATGAGTCAGCATTGAGTTGATAGCAGTGAGTTAGGCTTTTTATTGTTTTTTTCCCCATATTTGAGTTCCTTGTTGTGACCATTGCCTCAATCCAGCCAATTGAGGGTTTCCCTCCTTTCGCATGACCCTTTACTTTACCAACCATCATGTCCATTTCTAGCCACTGGTGTTTTCTAATGATGGGTCCAACATAAGGAAATCAAATTCTGGCCAATTTCACTTCTAAGGAATATTCTGGTAGTATTTTTTCTAAGACTGATTTGTTTGTTCTTTTCGTAGCCCATGGTGGATTCAATAGACTTTGCCAAAACCATAGTTTCAAATGAGCTGAATTTTTCATTCTTCCTTATTTGTTGTCCAACTTTCACAGGGGAGGTAGTTAGTTTATTGTGCCAACCTGGCAGATAAACACATGTGGGGTTAATTGAAGGGCAGAGGGATAAATGGCTCGGTGAGCCTCCCCTTTCTAGTTCTCAGGTCTCTTGCTTTGTGATGGTCACACCAGGGTGCAGCTGCCTTAGCAGTTCCCTGCTTCAGCTTGCAAGACTCACATCCTGCAAGACATCCCCAAGGAGAAGCCACATGGACCTACTCCAATGCAACCCTGGGTGCTGGAGCAGCTGTGTGGAGACCCCTGCCAGCACTGAGATGTTTACACATTGCTCACTGACTCAGCTTTCCTCCTGCAGTTGGCATCATTGCGTCTGTTTTGTGAGAAGGAGGAGGACTTTGTTGATTGGTGTTGGACATATGAGTTAATGTTGTTCTTGTGGGCTTGGGCAGCACTGGGTTGGGATGTTTTCTTGATGTGAACCTAACCTTTATATAAAACTCTCTCTTGTACATGAGTTTCTGTGGATTTGTTTCTCTAAAGTACCCAGACTAACACAACAGGCATATGAGACCATTGAGAAAAGCACAGCTTGGGGTATAATTGACAAACTGTAAAGGGTTACAGTCTCGGAAACCCACCGGGACAGTTCTTCCACACTGTCCTGCTAGGAGTCAGGGAATTTTTATAGGATTTTTATGAATTGAAATTAACATCAATGGAGTTAATATTTTGGCTTATTTGTTTTGGTTTTATTGTTGACTGTATTCCTAAATCCTAACCTCAGTCTCAGTGGAGGTGACCTGGTTTGGAAATCATTTTTGCAGATGTAATGAGTTCTCAGGAGGATGCTTCTTCAACGTGACTGGTGAACACAGAGGACAAGGGATATAGAAAGACAGGCAGACCGAAACGAACAATGGCCGTGTGAAGCTAGAAAGACAGATAGAAAGTTTGGTCAACAGTAAAAAGCAGGCTTTGATTATCCTCGCCATCTCAGGAGAAGTTGAATTCATCTCTTCATTAACATCTGCCACGTTATTTCCTTTGCATTTCCCCCTCCATTTTGGAAACACGGTTCCGTCTCACAGAAGTTAATTAACTTGCCCAGGAAAGTGACGGACCGAGTTGTCTGGACCCAACAATTTCATTTCTCTTTCTACTCCACCTTGCAAACAGCCAGTGAAATGAAGGGTCTGGGGCACTATCCACTGCTGCCGAAAGCGCTCAAGCCAAGAATGTTCCCTTCGCTTAAGAAAGAATAGTAAAAAATAAATTAAAAAGAAAGAAAGAAGAAGAATTCAGCTGCTACTCTAAGCCAGCCGGCTCACCGTGTCCCCGTCTTTGTCTCAGAACACGGAAAGAGAAAGAAATCTAATTGCCCACCCCATGCCCTTGATTTTTCACTTGTTAACCAGCCATTAACCCTGACTTTAGAAAAATCAGCAATAGTATCAGCCCATGGAAAATTAAAGAAAAATAAACAAAGACACTAGTACATATGCAAACAACATTTCCCCCTTATTTTATATATAAACCAAGCTGGACAGGGTTGGTGCTTTTACTTTCCTGAATAAAACCCACTTGTTCTATAAAATTCTCTCTCAGTATTGCCTGCATGGCCTCTGCTATGGCCCGAGAGGCCTGATTGGTTTCTGGTATCATCAGTGGTGCCTGGTGAGGAAAGAGCTATGGGCCATGGGGGTGGGGGGCGGGGAGTGTAGGTGGGGGGGTGGGGTGGACCTTGATTCCAGGGCTGACATTACCAACCATTCTGTTGGCCAAGACTGGGTAAGACATCTCACTTCTTCGGCTCTCACATATGCAAGAGGCTTCAAAAAGTTTGTGGGCAAATGGGATGAAAAGATCATGGGGATTTTCCCACAACCATTCTGATTTGGTCCATACGATTTTTTGTATTCCATGGTAACAAGGGATTCTCACGTTTGGGGGGACAATGGGAGAGGAGACAAAGCCTGCTCCTGGGAGGTCTTTCTGCAGCTCTGAGAAGACAGACATGTTGATGAGGGAGGGAGTGGAGAATACAAGGAAAGAAGGAGGCTCTAATGGGACCTGTTTGCTCATTCCCTGTTTTGAACTGGGATTACCCGGTGTGCTACTTAGAAGGCATCTTAAAAGTCACCTGTCTATGGTATAGTTGGAGTGGCTCACTCTGCCTGATCCCCTCCCCTGCTGCAGAAGTTATTCTTATACAAAATGACCCACGGCGCCAGGGAGCCTCCCAGCTTTCTAGGGCAGAGGCAGCGGGGCACATGAGATAAAGGCCAGTGTCTGGTTTGACCAGACACAGGTTTAAATCCAGTTCTGCTTCTGGGCGCAGAGCAACGACAAGCCGCTGCTTCTTGACTCTTGGTCTATGCCCTTAAGAGATCAAGTGTCCTGGGTTGTAGTGGTATAAACTGAGATCCCTCCACTAATAAGACCAAGCCAAATAGGCACGAATGTTTCCCCGTGGTCTGAGCCACAATCTGCATCCTTACAGATGCATGGGCACACAATAGCAGGTGCTTGCAGTACATCTTAGGCAGCCATAAAGAACCAGGGGTTGAAGGATGCTCCCGTGTGGATGAAATGGAATAGCGTTATGCTCAGTGAAAGAGGCCAGACCTGAGGGATCATATATTTAATGATTCCTTTTAGATGAAATCCCCAAAGATATAACTGCAGAGACAGGAAGCAGGTTTCAGGTTGCCAGGGACTGGAGCTGCCAAGAGGGTGGGAGGCGAAAGGAGACATGACTGTTTCAAGGGTCTGAAGTTTTCTTTCTGGGTGACAAAAATATTTTGGAGCTTGATATTCAAATAGACAATGATAACCTAACATAGTGAATGTAATAAATGCCACTGGCCTAGACACTTGAAAATGGGTCTTATTACGTTATATGCATTTTGCCTCGTGTGTGTGTGTGTGTGTGTGTGTGTGTAATAGCAATCATACAAGGCAGGGTAGAATTTTACTTTTGGGTTCCTGAGATTGTCACTCTTTATGAGACTAGAAAGCCTTGTCATTCTCCCTTGAAGCTGCTGGTGGTTTTGAACTGCTGACCTAGAGCTACTACAAAACCAGGGCTCCTCTGAGTCCTGTCACTATAAGTTGAAATTGACTTGATGACAGTGTTTGTTTAGTTGGGTTTGTGTGGATACATACATATAACAGTCTTCATGTTTCACCCACGCGTGGGCCTTAATTTAACTTTCTAGAAGCACACAGAACATGTTACTCCCAATTTCAAAAGACAAATGTTGGAAGATAGTGACCATGTTCCCACAAGCCATCTCTTCCCTAAGCAAAGAAAGCACCACCGTCCTGTCTCTTGGCAGTCCTAATCTGTACACTGTGCTGATGACTACATAGCTGGGTCGTTCATATAAAAAAGCTCATCTTACGTCGGGAGCACTCAAAGCAGGCCTTCTCAAATGCAGCTCTGGGGATAACACAGCTTCTAATGAGTGAGCTTGCTTGCTGAAAGGGAGAGAGGGTGACAGGCTGGTGGTCTCCAAGAGACTGTCTGACCTCTTTTCATTGCCTCCAGGCCCTGGGCTGACAACTTCTCAGGAGTTTAGGACAAGATGCTAGCGGGCAGGGGGCGGGGAATTGAGACTCACTGGTGTGAGACACATGGTTCAGTGTTTGTCTGACTACTCAAAATAAACCAAGACTAACAAGACTAAAATAACTCCAGCAAGAAGCACCGATGTGCTCCTGAGAAGGCATTGTATGAAACGGCAATGGAGTTCTCAAGCAGCCAGATTAACAGCTCTGGGCTGTTAATCAAAAGGTTAGTGATGCAAACACATGGAGGAAGATATGCCAATCGACTTTCATTCAAGCCTTGGAAACCCACTGGGACAGTTCTACTCTGTCCTATGAGTGAATTGAGGGAAGTTTCCAGTACACGGCTAGGCCTAAAGTTCCTATCAAAGTCACATAGATAAGGAACAAAAACCAGTGAGCAAGACCAAGGAACCATCTACTCTGACCTTAGGCAACCAAAGCGTCTGTTCCAACACCTTCCTACTCAGTAGGACCTACTGCCCGCCAGCTGATCTTTGGACAAACAGCCCAGGGTTTAACCACTGCTCCCAGGCAAACATGCTTAGCGACGTGTGTTGATCATGTTCTATGGACCAGGCTCTAGATTAGGTCTTGGGACAGCAAGATGATTAACCCAGCAAAGTTGGTCTCAAGGCTCTGAAAGGCTGTCTGAAGACAATAGGATGGAGCAAGGTCAGGACACACATAACAAGCGAGATCAAATATGGATCCTTAAAACCAGTGGGCTGACACATCCAACCTAAAGCAGAGAGTGAGCATAGAAAAGAAAGGACAGGCACAAGTAGAAGTGAAGTTAAATTTAAGCTAGCATCATACGCTCTGAGACGCGGGTTTATTCACGTATCGTTATTGAGTGGGGAGTGGAATTAGGACAGCCTTTGCAGAATGTGTGGTGTAAAGATTGTATTTTTACAAAGATTCCACCTGGTTGACAGAAAACACAGTTAAAGAATAAATAGTTGCCATCGAGTTCTCTTCTATGCCTCATACGATTTTCTTTCCTTTCCCCCCTAAATTTCACTTTGTTGTTGAGAACAGATAAGGCAAAACGACACCAATTCAATACTCTACAGGAAAGAAGTACTAAACATGTTATCAGACCAGTTACCTAGGGTCTTCCAGTGAAATAATTTAGGTCATGTGTCCATGTTATAAGGCTGTTATTCTCCGTGGCTTGGAGCTGATTTCTCTTTCATAATGGAATATAATATCATAACTTTGCATTTTGTGATCTGTCAGGTTCTTAAACTCATTAAGCCTTTGTTTTATCATTTAGGAATATGTAAAATAGTAAAAACTGCATTACAAACTACTTTGAATACTCAATGAGATCATGTATCTAGGAAGCCTAACACAGTGCCTGCCAATAAATGAACCTGGGATGTGTGAAGAACTTCATAAATATTTTTCTAAAATAAATTGTTAATTCTCCTCTGGCATCTTTGCAGAGAATGAGCATCTAAATAAAAACCCTTCCTCCTACTGAGTGGCTCTCCGGTCTTTCTGCCCGGAAGACAGCAGGATCTGTCTTTTAATTGGTGCACCAATTATGACCCAATCATAATGTTCAAACATTTACCTCAGGATATAACAAATTTCAATTTGATTCTTTGTCCAGAATGCATCTCAGGTCCACTTTCTCTCCTCCATCCCTAAAGCCACTGCCCTCCTCCAGGGGTCCATCATCTTTGATCTGGGCTGGGATCCTGTCTTGATGTCTTCCAGCTTGTTTTCTGTGCAGTTGGCAGAGGATTCTCCCTGTAATCTGTGTCATGCGCTCCTCATACATTGGACTCCTCCATGCTTACAGCTGTTTGGTTCCCTCTAGTTAGAGATGATCTCCCTCTGCACCCAAGTTAACATTTGTCTACCCCTTAGTCTATTACATTCCTTGCTTTCTCTGCCCATCCCACCTCTCGTACCAGAGATAGATAGATAGATGATAGATGATAGATAGATAGATAGATAGATAGATAGATAGATAGATAGATAGATGATAGAGAGAGAGAGATGCATACATATGGTCATAGCTGCACTATTCACAGTAGCAAGAAGGCAGTCTTCTTCAAAAGGCCCATCCATGGAAGAATGGATACACAACTTTGGTGCATACACACAATGACATCTGTGCATGACGAAAGAGTGATGACCCAACTTTGAGCACCCCAAGACATGAATGGATTTGGAAGATGCTATGCTGAGTAAAGCTCAGGTATCATAAAAGGGCAAATATTATGAGACAACTGTAATTTTTAAAAATCAAGATAAAGGTTTTCATACCAAAAGAAACAGACTTTGATGGTCACTAGAGGTTAGAAATTCTGAAAATACCTTCTGTGTATGAGAAGGCAACCAAAAATTTGTGGAAAAATAAAATGAAAAGATACTGGATTTTTCCCATTGCTTTTTGATGCTCCTAAGCCCTGGTGGCTTAGTGGTTACTCATTGGGCCTCTAACTTCAAAGTCAGCAGTTTGAAACCACTAGCTGCTCTGTGGGGAAAAGATGAGGCTTCCTACTTCTGTAAAGGGTTACATTCCCAGAAACCCACAGGGGCAGGTCTGTCCTGTCCTATAGGTTGCTAGGAGTCAGAATCGACTTGATGGCCATGAGGGGGTTTGTTTGTTTGTTTCTTATTTAGTTTTGTTTGCTTGGGTTGAGTACATAAGTACATACAAAGGGGGCTTCCCAAAATACCTGGAAAAATTCCAGCATCTTTTCATTCCATTTCCCACAAACTGTTGGAAGCCCCCTCCTACATGGCAGATAACGAGAGGCAGGTCTCTCGCTGTGAGAGAGAGGACTTCCCACAAGGACGCAGGAAGGCCAATGTGGACTTAGGATGTTGGACCGGAGGCAGAGGCACCAATTTCAAGGTGTCATGTGACACGCACCTACTCCTCCCTTCATGATCACATCATCTGACATTTCCCTTTTTGAAAATAAATAAGTCATTCTATAGGGGGCTCTTACAGCTCCTTTAACAATCCATACATCAACTGTATCAAACACATTTGTACATATGCTGCCACCATTGTTTTCAAAAGATTTCCTTTCTGCTGGAGCCCTTGGTATCAGCTCCCCTTTTTACTCTCCCACTCTCGTGGACTGCGGATAAATGATAAATTATTATTATTTTCATATCTTACACTGTCCACTCTTCCCTTCACATTTCTGTTGTTTGTCCTCCTGGAGGTGGGAGAAGGGGATTATACAACGATCCTTGTAGTCGGTTCCCCGTTTCTCTCCCTTCTCCTCCACCTTCCCCTACCCTCATGGTATCACTACTCCCATTTCTGTTCCTGAGGGGTTTATCTATCCTGGATTCCATGTGCCAAGAGATCTTATCCGTATCAGTGTACATGCTCTGGTCTAGCCGGATTTGTAAGGTAAAACTGGGTCATGATAGTGGGGGTGGGTGGGTAGCATTAAGAACTACAGTAATGTTGTGTGTGCCATTGATGCTATGCTGCACCCTGGCTGGCTTGTCCCTTCCTTGTGACCCTTCTGTAAGGGAATGTCCAATTGGGCTTAGGTCTCCCTTCCAATTCCCATTATTTTGATTAGTATATTTGCTTGTTTGGGATCTTCTGGTACCTGATACCTGATCCTGTCAACACCCCGTGATTACACAGGCTGGTATGTGAGATCTCACTTTTATAACAAGCATAAAATATCTACCATCTGACTATTTTGCACACTGCCATAAGAGCCAGGTGACTGACAGGGTGCCTAAATGGAAACCCTGGGTGGATAGTATTTCAGTGCCCAAGAAAGGAGAGGGGGCATGGTCCCCCTTAGCCACTGTGTTGCTGGACAGAATGGAGGGAAACACCTTGAAATTGATACCTCTGACTCAATCCAACATGTCAAGGTTCACTCTGGCCTTCCCTCTTTCTTGTTTGTAACTCCTTTCTCTCACAGCGGGGTGGAATGGGGCAGGCAGGATGGGGTGCTGTGAAACAGCTTCAGGAGGCTGAAGTAGCAGGCATCCTGAAAGTGATCCACCAGGGAGGAAGCAAGACCAGAGTGTCTGCTTCCAGCTCACAGTCCTGAGCTATGGCAGGACAGGCCATGGGCAGGAAGAGTCCCCAAAAGGGGCATTTGCATGCCTGGACCCGAACCTGTGAAGCCCTTTATGCTTCCTCAATACCTTCTCCTGGGTGGAGAGAGGAGAGGGTGCCTCAGGCTGCCCAGGATGGTGGTGCCAGTAGAAGAGAAGCCAGCAGCATCTACAGTTTCAGATCCAGGGCAGAGGCTAAGCATGACCCTCACAGCCTCCAAGAATGCCTTGTCCCTGATAGAGCCAGAGAGGGAACTTGGGGGTCATCGAGGAGATGAGACAAAGCCACTTATTCTGAAAATACATAGAGGACAGGAAAGGAAGAGGATTCTGGGATGGAAAAGACAAGCATTTGGGCCACCCTGAACTCAAGAAGACTAGGCAGCCCTCCCCCGTGGTCAGCAATTAGGGTCAAGCTCTCCTGTTTTTATAAGGGAAGAGGTGGTGGCAGAGGCCTGCAGGGACATTCACAGTACAGGTGATAGGGGTGGTATTGGCATCATCCACCATTTGCACCTAAGGATCTTGTCTTTGGAACTCGGTCAGTAAGTCATGGGTGTATATACAGCAACAGAGATATTGATGGGTGGCATGGTTAGGAATTGTTGTATCTGTTATTAATAAAATTTCTCCCAGCCATCTTTTTTTTTTTAATACACATCACTCATGAAGCAAAAACCACCCACTACTATCTAAGCAACTTTGACCCACAGCAACAGCATCGGACCAACCAGAACTGCAGCCACAGTTGCAAGGTTACAACTCTTTCTGGTAGCAAATGGTCACATCTTTCTCCCATTAAGCTACTGGTGGGTTCAAACCCCAGGCTTTCTGATTAGCCGCCAAGCACTAAACCACTGCACCATTTAGGCATCTTCACGTCAAGCACAGCACACAGTTCATGGTGTCTGGTCTCCCTGCTGTTGTTGTTGTTGTAGTTGCTGTTAGATGCCTTCCAGTCAGCACTGACTTCTAGCAACCCTACACACACAGGACAAAGCACTACCCCACCTGCACCATCCTCACAATTGTTCCTGTGCTTGGGTCCATTGTGAACAGCCACCGAGCCCATCCATGTCCTGAAGGTCCTCCTCAGTTTGCCCTAGTCTCTCAAAACCAACTCAACTCTTTGATTTGCATGGTCGCACAGTATCTCCCTACAAGACACTCATTAATTCCAAGAAGGAAATGAAAGCCTTTACAGCACAGTGGTATGATAGATCACGCCTTAACCAAGTGATCACTTTTCCCATCCCCAGAAGTCAGAATTATCTGTATCACATGCCTCCTGATCTGACTCACCAACCTGGGCTCAGTATCATCACTTCTAGGTGGAGGGATCCTTCCAATTTTGGGGTCCATGTCAGTGCAGTGAGCTTAGGAGGCATCTTTTCTGCATTCCAGCTTTTCTTGGGAAAACCCGTTTGATACCTGTGGTTAATTTGAGAGTTGGGGGGTGGGGGTGACAACACTTTAATTGATCTGACTGCATCCACAGTCGTCACAAAATTGAATCATGTGGATGCAAGAATGAGCCCTCATTCTACTTGGGAAAATTTTTCAATTAACAACAGAATCATGTAGAGCCACCCTGTGGTTGTGGAGATTGAGTGACTCACTAAACCAAAATTGCCTGTGGTCCGTTTT
>NW_022103896.1:13628523-13630551 GCF_000313985.2 Echinops telfairi
TATTGCACCGCCATATGCATACCTATTGTAGATGGCTCTGTGCAATTCCTAGAGCCCCTCATTAAGCTGCAAATAGTTCTGAAGGGAAGTGTCTTCAGCTGCTATTAACTAACATCAGGGTGATTGACAAGCAGTTGTGACAAAAAGCCCTCCAGGAGGGGTTACAGGATGTGGAGGATGAGCATTGAATGGTGTTCAGGTATAAAGTCTGAAATATAAAGCTTTGTATACTCTTTCACTGTTCCTTTGCATAACTCTGTGCGTGAAGTAAAGAGGTTCCTCTCATCCACCTCCGACTGCATTTTAAAAGCCGTCAAAACCCAGAGGTCCTTCTGTCTCGACCATCATCTTTCTCCTTTTTCTTTCTTATCACAGTAATCAACATCCTATATTTCTCTTTTCTCAGTAATTATTTTCTGCCTGAGACAAATAATTTTAAAAATTGTCTTTTTCCCCCTACCTAGTCTTATTGAATTAGCTTTCTTCTCTTATTTCCATCAAAGCTCCTTCTCCAACAACTTCAACTATATTTTCCTTTCCCTAAAAATAGTCTCACGATCCATTCTTGAGCTGTTGCTTTTTTTGAAGTTGCTCAAAGCACTTTATCTGAAGAGTGTATCCTTTCTCATGGCTTCAACATGATCTTTTTATCTCTTTCTTTATCAACACAATCTCCAAACTCACAAAGTTCAAATGTCTGAAAAAACATTCATTAAGGCACTGATGATTTGTGCAAACAAGTCCCCACTCAAGCACCCTGTCCTACTTGCCACAACTGTCTGCTTCCCAGTGGGCACAAGTGAACCAGTGACTCCCTCGCTGTCACATGGAAACAGCTACCAGTGTCATGAAACTCGAGAGCAATCATACTGCAGAGCACAATCATCAATCTTGTAAAAGACTCAGGATCCCACGGTGTCAGAATACTGCTTAATGACTCGCAGAGCCACTCCACGCAAGCATCTGGAAGAGTTACGTCAGTTAACACATGAAGACGATAAATCCACAAGGATGATGGCACCAAAGGGCCTTCTAAGGCAGATGATCTGACTATCAGAAGATTGATCTCTCTTGGGGGAAAAAGAAACTTACAAATATTTGGGGGAAATGTTTTAAAATCTACTGTAAAGATAGAATCCACTGTAAAGACTGTCATGATGAGCCAATACACAAATCTGTCAACAACCAATACATTAATCCTTTGGTCAATCTAAGAATTAATGATCAGTTGACATGACAATGTTAGATTTTTAAAGTACACAAGAAAACAAAACAAAACAATATTGCTACTAGGGTTCCAGTTCCTACATATATGGCTTTATTCCAAACAAAATTCATCTCCATATCAGTGAATGGATACAGACATGTCCTCTCAATAGTATTTGTATTGGTTTTGTTAGGGTGCCTACAAAACACAGTATAAGCTGATGGGATCTGTTAGGTGAATTACATTCAAGGCAGAGAAGCCATCTCAGAAAGTTATGGCAACTGCTCTTTGGGAATCTCAAAAGTTAATCTTGATTGACACAAGGCCACCATGGGGGAATATTATGAAGAAGTGTGTGTTAGACAGGGTTCTCTAGAGAAACAAAACCAGGAAACGAATGATTATATATATGGATAGATATATACAGCATGAAGGAATATAGCAGCTAATTAGTCCACACAGCAGTACAGAGGGTTCAGTTCAACTCACTTCCATGAAACAGTTAATATACTGGAAGTCCTTCAACTCATGAGGGCTGCTGGGCCCAAAGTCAAGAAAGCAGACAGCTGAGTCTTCCATAAAGCAATGCAGGCAGTGAGGCCACAAGTAGCAAACAGCAAGGCAGGTCACCAACAGTTAGCCAGATGACAGGATCCAACAGTCCCCAGCTCTAGTGATGTATACACCAGCAGTGTGGCGAAGCAGGTCTCAAAGGAACCTCAAGCTCTAGTGACAGGATCCATGGGTTGGATGTCCCAGAGGTAGTGTAGCTCATAAGTTGAGGCAGAGAACCAGCTAAGGCAGCTGCATGCTGGTCTGAT
>NW_022103896.1:13632136-13661966 GCF_000313985.2 Echinops telfairi
CCAAATTTTGGAACTTTGTGGAGGAGCTCAGGCCTACGTGCTCTCCCACAGGAATCCCAACCTCATGCACTGGCTTCCAGTCCTTGCAAACTCATAACGACCCTACAGGACAGGGCAGAACTGCCCCCGTGAGTTTTCAAGGCAGTGACTCTCCATGGGGGTAGAGAGCCCCATCTCCCTCCCTAGGAGCAGCTGGTGGCTTCCAGCTGAAGACCCCGTGCATTGAAGTCCAATGTGTAATGGCTATACCCCCAGAGCTCACGGCTGGAGTCCGCATGCAGAAGATCATTAGCCACACACATCCCATGCATAGACACGCTAGCAAGTTTACAGCCGGAAGCTCCAGAAGCAAGGTACTTCTTAATGAAGCAATCTTGAGTGAAGCTCTCAATTGGGTATACTTTTTCAAAGTTCTTCGTTACTCAGTTCCAACCACCTGCTGAGCATTTTGTTTATTATTAAGGCTGTCAGATGTCATGGAGTCAGTTCTAACCCACAGGGACCTTATCTGTGCATGCCAGAACAATTCGCAGCCTGGCCTTCACTCTTCCTCACAGTTATCTTATGTTAGAGCCCAGTGTGGCAGCCATGTGTCAATCCATCTTGTTGAGGGCCTTCCTCTTTTCTGCTGCCCCTATACTTTACCCCAAATGACAACCTTCTTATGAGAGGGGTCTCTCCTGACAACATTCCCAAAGCATGTTAGATAAAGCCTCGCCATCCTTCCCTCTAAGAAGCACCCTGACTGTACTTCTCCAAGACCGATTTAAAGCAAAAATACATTTTATTATTAATAGCCATCATTTATGGGGTAATTCTCAGGAGGTGGCTGTTGTTGGCCCATGCTAATGTGCCAGAGAACAAAATGTTGTCTGCCTGTGGCATCTTCTTGATTTTTGGTATGTTCTAATGCCAGATGTGTTGTATTGAAGGTGCCAGGCCCTAAATACATTACATGAATGAAAGCACACACACACCTGTAAATTGACAGGAATATTTGCCCAGCCTTTTAATTGAGAACATTAAGGCACAGAGAAAAATGATAACTTGGCCAAGAAAGATACAATGACTAAGTGACGGAGCAGGGATTCAAACCCAGGTAGTCTGCCACCTGAACCCCCTCTCTTGACTCCTGTCCCACATCATACAATAGCATTTCACTTCATCCTACAAGAGAGTTACTGTTTGACTATTTCCCCCACTTTGAAAAGAGCAGAGGAAAAAAAATCCCCAGACTCAGAGAGGTTAGGAGCTATCTTAGGATGGATGTGGTGAGTGATAATGGTAAATTTCATAATCAGACCTGTCTTACTCTACTAACCTTATTTCTGTTATACTTGTCTTCTTCGGGCTAATGTGACTATGTCAAAAGGTTATTGTGGGAATCTCATAAAATCCTATATGCAAAAATGTTTTATAAATGTGAATACACTGCATTAAATGTTGGCTTGAACTTCCTGGGGACACATTTCATCACTACCGCCAGCCCCATCAGCTTTGTCTCCAAACTTAAACTGCATGCTTCTTTTGGTTTAAAAAGTAATGTATGGTTAAATAAAGTATATGGATCACTGTAATGAATAAATTTTGAGTTGATTACTTATAACATTAGTGGTCTTATTCTGGCTCCTGAATCTAATTTAACTGGGGATGACAGCACATACATCATTGAGACGTTCTGAGAGTTAGCTAAGATATGTAAAGCATTTAAACAATGTCTGATAAACAGCTAAAGATATAAAAGTATCAGGTATTAATAGTAGTAGCAATGCCTATTGAAATGCTTAAACAATAATAGAATTAAGAAGCATGAGAAAAACATGAGTTGAATAAATAAGTGATGTGAATATGAACAGTAATTACATACATATATAAGCCTATTTAGATTACTGGTATAGAACTATTTTTAACTAAAAATATTAATAATTTCATTTATTTTCATGAAAAATATGGCTGAATGGACTTAACTGTTTCTGAAAGTACAAAATGCTGATGGTCTGTTTCTAAATTTATTTTGATAATTTATTTGAACCACTGTCATTGTTAAAGAATATATTTCACAAAGAACTCAAGTTCTATATTGAAAAAGGCTTTCCATATATGAATAACTTTTAAATCATGGCACCTACTTTTTGTTTCATCCATTAGTGATTCTAAAATCTAGGTTGATATTTTACTAATACATCTACATTTTCCATAATGTTACTGATTTATTGCAAGTAAATCGAAGGTAATTGACAGATATGTATTTTTATTAAAAAAACCAATGGTCTCAAACTCACTGAAATTCTTTAGTTTGGAAGGTATTAAGGAGATCAGAAAATTCTATTAAAACCTTATTAGTATTGAAATTTAAGAGTTAGATAAATAACACACTTCAGTCATTTCAGGAACAAAATCCCTTAATGATGAATATATTTTCAAACATACATTTTCTAAGTTATTTCTCTGATGTATACATTTCTCACAAAAAGCTGATATTTTCTGTTTTCTGTCCAAAAAAATGATACTACCTCAAAGGAAATGATGACTTGTGTGCATTTAGTCAGAAAATATATTCTGGGTGGCACAGGACTGGGCAATGTTTTGTTCTGTGATACATAAAGCCATCATCAGTTGAAGATGATTTAACAGTGACTAACAATACTAACAGGATAGCACATCACCAATAATCATTGTATCCTCCCATAAAGAATCCAAACCAGGAGAAGAGGTCATGTTGTTTTTCTATGTTCTTGCCATTACCTTGGGCTTGGATTACAACTATAATTTTAACCTGATATTTGTTTACCAAAAAAACCGTTTTAAGTTGTGTGCACATTTTGCGACGGTCAGCTTGGTTAATCACCATTCTTCTGTCAGTTTGTCATAATGGAATGGCATGCATGTTGATGTGATGCTGCAAACTCTGCCACCAGGATTCCAAATACCAGCAGGGTCACTCATGGCAGAGATATGGCCAGAGTAAGATAGGCTATGAAGGAAGATTTGGGAAACCATCCTGAAAGGAACAACAAAAACAAAAACCTGTCCAATAAAAATCTGAATAGTAGCAGTCGAACATTGTCTAGTATGGTGCCAGAAGATGAGCACCTAAGGTTGAAAGACATTCAAAATGCCAACAGAAAATGAGCTTCCTTCTCAAAGTAAAGTCTGCTTTAATAATGTAGAAGAAGCAAAGCTTTGAAATCTTCAGGTGCTGATGTGGCACAACTCAAAAAGAAAGAAACAGCTGAAGACATTCATTCATTAGTAATAAAAATTTGGAAAGTACAAAATAAGAATCTAGACAAACTTAAAGTCATCAAAAACAAAATGGGATGCATAAAGTTCAATGTCACAGGCATCAGTGAGCTGAAATGGGCTGGCATTAGCCATTTGAGTTAAGAATCCTGTGATCAGGTGGTCTCTTGTATTGGGAATGACAAATTAAAGAGGAATGGTATTGAATTCACCATTAGAAAGAATGTTTGAAGAAAAAAAAAAGAATGTTTGAAAAATCTATTGCAAAATATAATGTTCTCAGTGATAGGATGATAACCATATGCACACAAAGAAGACAATTTAATATGACAACTATTCAAGTTTATGCACCAACTACTAATCTCAAATATAAAGAAATTAAAGATTTTACCAACTCTTCATTTGGAAAGGTGATTGAAATGGGAAATTTGGAAACAAAGAAGAATAATCAGTTGAAATGTGGCCATGGTGATAGAAAGATTCTGAAAATTATATGATGGAACTGTGTAAGATCAATGACATTCTCATTGCAAATACCTTTATACAACATACAAAGGGTGACTAGACACATGGGCCTCACCAGATGAGATACACCAGAATCAAATCTATATATGTAGAAATATATGATGGAGAGGCTCAATAACATCACTCATAAAAAGAGCAATGACCAACTGCAAAACATACTATCAATTGTTCAGCTTCTAGTTCATGTTGGAGAAAGTTAAAACAAGCCCACAAGACCTTGAACACATATTGAGACCATGAGCATATCCCAACTGAATTCAAAGACTTCAAGAATAGATTTGACAAAAATAAGTACACGATAAAAAAATGAGGAGCTGATACAAAGGGGTCACGTAGAAAGAAAATGTTTTGAAAATGATGATAGCAACAAATGTACAAATGTGCTTGACACAATGGGTGTATGTATGGTGATAAGAGCTGTAAGAGCCCCCAATAAAATGATTATATATATATATAGTGATTTGTGGCAGGTGAAAAAAATAATTACATGAATAACAATGAGTACAAGGAAGAGGTAAATGTTCTAAAATTGATTGTAGTAATGATTCTGTAATTCTTCTTGATATGCTTGAATTATTAAATTTTATGTGGGTGAAGTACCAACTAAACTGTTAAAAATAAAATTTTAAAAAGAATAGATTTGACTCATTCAACACTAATGACCAAAGACCAAAAGACCAAAGATGAGATGTGGGATGACAAAAGGGACATTGTACATAGAGAAAGCAAAGGGTTATTACAATAATAAAGGGGACCAAAAGCAAAAGTAGATTTCAGAAGAGACTGTGAAATTTGATCATGAATGCAGACAAGTTAAAGTAAATAGAAGAAATGATGAAGTAACAGGGTAAACAGAAGATTTCAAAGAGTACCCCAAGAAGAAAATGTATTATAATGAAAAGTCAAAGACCTGGAATAAGAAAACCAAAAGGGGAGAATACGTTTGGCATTCCTTAAGCTGAAAGAACTGAAGAAAAATCCAAATCTTGCGATGCAATATTGAAGGATTCTGTGGGCAAAGTATTGAATGATGCAAGAAGCATTAAAAGATGGAGAGAATGCCTACAGTATTGTACCAAACAGAACTGGTAAATGTCCAACCAGTGAAGGGGCAGCATACCATCAAGAACTGATGTTATTGAAAGAAGTCCAAGCTGCACTGAAGGTATTGGTAAAAAAACAAGGGTCCAGGAATTGATGGAACACTGACTGCAATATTTCAACAGGTGAATGAAGCACTAGAGGTGCTCGGGTATCTATGTTAAAGACATTTGGAAGACAACTACCTGGCCAACTGAATGGCATAAATCCATATGCATATCCATATCAAAGAAAGGGGGTCCAGTGCATGTGGAAATGATCAACAATATCATTTACATTACACCCAAGTAAAATTTTGCTGAAGATAATTCAAAAACAATTGCAGCAGTACATTGACAGGGAGCTGCCAGAAACCCAAGCTGAATCCAGATGGGTCTTGATTGAAAGTAGAGAATCCTAAAAAGATGTCTACTTGTATTTCATTGACACAGCTTTCCTGAGTGTAAAAAGAAGTTGAAGCACTTACTGATGAAGACAAAAACTACCTTCAATATGAATTCTGACTAATTGTAAAGAAAAGAAAAATCTTCCTAACTGGGCAACAATACCACACACAAACAACGAGAAACTATTGAATTTGCTAAGGATTTCATTTTACTGAATCCACGGTCAATGTCCTCAGAAGCAGCAACCATGAAATCACATGGTGTATTGTCCCGGGAAATCTGTTGAAAATATTCCCTAACATGTTCAAAAGAAAATGTAACTTTAAAGACTAAGGTACACCTGACACAAGCCATGCCCTTTCCAATCACCTCATATACATGTGAAAGCTGAACAATGAATAAGGAGACTGGAAAGGAACTGATTCGTTCGCATTATAATGTTGGCCAACAATGGAAAGCACCAGGGACTGCCAGAAGATTGAAAAAACTCCATGTTGGAATAAGTATGGCCAGAAGTTTCCTTAGAAGGGAAGATGGAAATACATCATCTCATGTACTTTGGGCAGGTAACCAGGAGAGCCCAGTCTCTGGAGAAGGGCGCTATGCTTGGTAAAATGGAGGGCCAGCCCCAAAGAGGAAGATCATCATGGAGACAGATTCACACAGGGACAGGAGGCATCAATGGGCTCACGCATGAGAATGGCTGTGCGGATGGAACAGGACAGGGCAGGACTTCATTCTGTTGTGTGGAGGCCTTTTATCAGTCAGAACCATGATGGCACCAGCAATGGTTTAGTTAAAACCAGGGGAAACTGTAGATAGATACATTTCACCAAGGCTATGTAAACGGCAACAAGTCATAAGATGTTCACAGTATGAATGAACGAGGAGACCATCAACAACCTGTAGGCTGCAGAACCCCATTTTGTTACAGGATCCTTGCACAACAAATGTGACACAGATGATCCGTATTTCCAACCACTTCCTGCGGAGGAAGGCATTGGAAAGCTCCACAGGGGCTACAAGAGCAGAGCAGATGCCTACACTTTATCCTGGATTACGGCGTCATGGAGTCACACCACCCCCTCCACCAATAAAAAGGAGTGGTAGGCCTAATAATCTTGGGAATTTAACATCTAAATGATCCAGTAATGAAGCCAGGATCGAACCCTATATCAAATATTGCTGAAGTTAGTGTGTTTCTATTTTTAAGGAAGAAAATATATATACAAGTGGAAGTTTGTGTATTTTCTTCAGATTCTCCTAATATTGTGCTCTCGCCCTCCTTAGAATATGTACTTCTTCACAGACCACAGCACTAAGCTATGCCATGCCGCAGTGCCACCAATGGTCACCAAGGAATAGTAAGTTTTTATTCATCCCATAAGGAGATGCCAGTACTCCCGGCGTTCCACCTCATGTTTCCTTCATGGTCTTTTTAATTCTACTTCAGTCAATGTCAAGCAAATGAACACGAAGCCAACCTTTTTAAAAACACCAGGTTTCTTTTGTTTCACTCCCATGTTCCCGGAGAACGTGTTTCTTTCTCTCTCTCTTTTTTTTCCCATGCGGGCCAAAAAATGACTCTTGATTAGCTTATAATTTTAAAGATAGCACTAGCCATAAGAGGATAACAATAAATTCCTTTTTAAACTAAAAGTAAGCCCCGTAAATAGTACCATATTCAAATTCAAAAGCCATTGTAAACTTTCAGACCTCTACTACAGAATTCCTATTTTTCACATGAATTTCTTTTCACATCTTACTCCTCCCCTAATTGTACCTGCTCCTCAAAAGCATTAGCATTCAAGGAAACGTTTTCCAATGTTTCCTTATATCATCTTTAACATTGTTTTGTTTGAGGATGCTCAGATTCCTGGTGAGCACATGCCAATCAGCCTGTCCCACTGGCTACAGTGATAAAGCCTGAGCAGAACACCTGTGGCACCTCCTCGAAGGCTCTCAACCTGAGGAGCAGGGGGACTGACGAAGACCAGCGTGAAGTGCCAGCAGCACATTTGCCCTTTCCTGTTCTCTGGCCTTCCCCATTTAGACAATGCAGGCTAGAAGGCCAGGACCGGGCATTAGCAAGAGAGCTTCAAGGAAAACATTCCAGATCTGGTGGAAGGAGTGGAAGACAGCTCCTTATCACTCAAAAAGGGTGTACAACACCCTCCCCCTCTCGTTTTCTTATTTTCTGTTTTCTCACACTGCAGCTCCCTGAGAAATCCCTTGGTAGAAGTAGAAGTGGTCCCAATAGAAGACCATGGATGGCGAAGCTGTAACTCCAGAACTGGAAAAACTGGAAGCTGAGGTTTTCAGTATCAGGGAATCAACCCCCACCCTCCCTGGGGGGTGGGGGGTGGGGAGAGGGATCCTAGCGAGGGAAGAAATTAGGAAAGCAATTCTATAAAGTTGTCTATAAATTCTTACATTTACCGCAATCAACACATTCTTGTACTGGATCCCAAAAGAGTTTTCGAACACAACACATTTATAGGCCCTTGCTTGGCTGGAGGCTGACCACTGGGTGGTGCCCACAGGTGACAAATCTGCAAAGTAGACCTGCAAAGGCTTTGAAACCTGACCTAACATTGGCAAGGGAACCCAAGGAGGGCAGGTTAGAACTTGCAGCCGGAGGCTTAAGCAGATCAACTACTACAATAAAAACGCCCACACTTCCCATCGGTGTACATAAGCATCTCATTTTTAAAATAAAAAATTTAAAAGCACAGAGTGGACTCCAAAGGGTCTGAGCATACGAAAAACCCGGAAAAGCTCAATCGGATCCCTCAAAACCAAAAACGCCAAGCCTTCGAGTCAATTCTGACTCATTTCATTGATAAATCTTTACTGGAATAGAAAGCTCCCTCTTTCTCCCTCGGAGTCACTGGTGGTTTCAAACTTCTGACCTTGCGGTTTGCTGCCCAACGCATAACCTGCTATGACACTAGGGCTCCTTTATCTGTCAGAATCAGTTCTGTGCAATGGAACACAGCACAGCGCTGTCCTGCACCATCCTCACCGTGATTGTACGTGGGAGCCCCTGCTTGCAGTCACTGTATCAATCCATCTCATTCGGTGTCTTCCTCTTTCTTCTGACCTGCTCTTTTACCAAGAGCGATGTCCTCTTCTAAAGACTCTCGTGATATTATTTGAATAGTACCTGACAGGAAATCGTACCAGCCTCGTTTTAAGAAGCCTTCAGATGATCTTTCTTCTGACACAGGTGTGTTTGTTCTTCTGGCCACCCAGGTGACTCTCAATCATTTTCAGCAACACCATGATCCAAATGCACCGATTCTTTTCTAGTCTTCTCTGTCCATGGCTCAGCTTTCTCATGCATACGTGATTGACTAGATCATCACTCCGGTCAGGCTCACTACAGTCCTCAAACTGACAGCTTTGCTCTTTCACGTTTTAAAGAGGTCTGGTGCCGGAGATCTGTCTCGTGCAATATGTTGTTTAATTTCTTTCCTTCTTTTTTTCATCAGAAGTCTACAAGTCTTGATGAAAGGGCTGTGGTTACTGGGAGGAGATCATGATATTGGACACACTGTCAAAGTCAATCTTCTCCACAGTGCTCTTGGGCTCGATGCTCTCTTCCTGGCTGCAGTTGAAGAGTTGGTCCAACTCATTGGCGCTCCAGCCATATTTGCTCATCCACACCTTCAGCTGGTCATCCTTCAGGTCCCTGAGCATCTCGGCCAGCAGTCAGCAGACAATGTGCTGGTACGTGATGCCCACCATGTGGCAGATGAACTTTCAGACAGAAACTCCAAATCCCGTGATGCCTTCCAAGAGGCCCATGTTTTTTTCCAAGGCTTGCCAGAAGGCCTGGGAGTGGCAGGTCTCCAGCAGGTCGACGAGGTAGAGGATCTGTCGGATGGGCCGCTCTTCTTGATGCACTTGGTCGGTCATGCACTTGCACAGGGTGAAGTCAGTGAGGGCCTTCAGTAGGATCTGGGCAGTGACCGTGGTCTGAAAGATGACTGAGTTGAACTGGAACAGCTTTAGGACAGCGAGGTTGGCTTCCAGGTCATAGGCATTCTCCTTGGCCTGGGTCTCCACATAACCCTCCAGGGTGGCCAGGTTCTCAGCAGTGTACCTGTCAATACCCTTGAACAACTTGCCCACGTTCTCTGTCATCTGCTCAGACATTGCCGTAAGTACTGGGGCTTTCCACGCCCCAGCTGGGGGTTGAGACCGAGCTGGCACAGCGGCGGTAAGGATCAGAAGCGTGTCATTTAATTTCTTGACTGCTGCTTCCATGGGTGTTAACTGGTTCCTAGTAAAGTGAAATCCTTAAAAAGTTCAATATTTTCTCTATCTATCATGATGTCATCTATTAGTCCAGTGGTGGGGATTTTGTTTCCTTTACATTGAGTTGTCATCCATACTGAAGACTGCGATCCTTGACCTTCTTCAGCAAGTGCCTCGAGTCCTCTTTACTTCCAGTCAACAGAGTCGTGTCATCTGCATATTGGAGGTGGCTCATAAGGCTTCATCCAATCCTGGTGCCACATTCTTCTTCATATAGTCCAGCTTCTCAGATTATGTGCTCAACAGAGAGGTTGAATAAGCGTGGTGAAAGGATACAAACCTGATGCACCAGTGGTCCTGATTTTAAACCATGCAGTCTTCCCATGGGCTGTTCGTACAGCTGCCTCTTGTTCCGTGTACAAATTGCACACCAGCACAATGAAATACTCTGGTATTTCCTTTCACCTTCATGCTGCCCATTGTCTGTTATAATCCACCCAGCTGAGTGCCTTTGCATAGTCAATACAATGAAAGGAAACGTCTCTCAGGTGCGCTCTGCTTTCAGCCACTCCCCAGCTGACATCAGCAATGATACCCCTCATCCCATGGCTTCTTCTGAATCCTGCTGGAAATTTCTGGCCACTCTGTTTATGTACTGCTGCAACCATTTCTCAATTACGTTCAGCAAAATTTTACTTGTATGTGATATTAATGGTAGTGTGACTCTGTGTTCTCTTAAAGTAGAACACCTCATGTTACAGATGAGCAACATGCTGCCCAGAATGACTACAAAATGTACCGCAAAGACACAGCGCTAGTCAGTTCACAGCAGACCTAGGGATCACGCCCAAAGCATGCAACGGGCCATAGAGATCATGTGCCTGAGTGTTCAGCACCAGGCAGCAGTTGTGGAAACTGGTGGGTGGAAGCACTGAACAGGAGAAGGAAAGCATCACGGAAGTCAGCTACAAGAAACAAAAAGAGATAAAGCAGCAGATTTGTTAACAAGTCTGCAGGTAGGGCGAGGCTGGAAGCAAGAAGAAAATCCAAACTATGTGAGACAAAGGCAGAAGTATGGAATTGCTGTATTCTTTTCATCTCAAATGAAAGGGAAGCCAAGAACCTGTTAGCAAGGAGACAACATGGAGGCAGGGTCTTGGTCCACTCCTAGTTTCCCTGACAATAGGTCCCCAACTCGTGGTACTAGTGTTCCTGGTGGTAGGTGCCATCAAGTCAGTTCCTACTCATGCTGAGCCAAGATATCAAAGAGTGGTCTCCAGATGGTGCTGCATCCTGCTCATAATAGCTGTTATGTCTGAGCCCACTGTCATGGCCGCGGCATCCATCCATTTCATTGTGGCTCTTTCTCTTTTTTGCAAACCGTCTGCCAAGCATGATGCCCCTTTCCAGGAACTGGTCTTCCTGAGGACATGTCTACAGTGTATGAGACGGTCTTTACCATCCTCGCTTCTAAGACGCACGCTGGCTAGGCATCCTCGAATATAGACTTGTTAGCTCTCCTGGCAGTCTGAGGCAATTTCAATATTCCTCACCCAAAGCATCATTCAAATGCAGCAACTTCTCTTCCATCTGCCTGGTTCCTTGTGCAGCTTTTGAATGCAGAAGAGGCAATTGAAATTACCACGGTTTGGGTGAGACCCACCTTAGTCCTCACAGTGACATCTTGGCTCTTCAACACTTGTGTAGCGGTCCCATCCGATGCCCATGGTAATGCGGTTAAAATGAGACAAACCCCATGCAAATAAACCAAACAATGGTTTGGTTGGTGCCAGTGCTCGTATTTTTCCAGTTAGTTCCACCTTTCCTGAAAATCTGGGTAGAAATTCGGAGGAATTCGCTTCAGAGAAAAGAACGGTACCCTAAGAGGGGTCGTGGAGAAGATGGTTTCTGTACTTGAGCTTGGACACCTGGGAAGGTCTTCCAAGTACCACTGAGTTGCTTCTTTCCCCCACAACCCAGGGAGGAGGCGGTGCTGATAAAGCTTGCCATTTGTCTGGCTTTGTGTGTTCTTCCATTATTGCAGCAGGGAACTTTCTAAATCAAGGCTCAGCCTGGCCAGACACACATTCTCCCTGGGCCCAGTGTGAGAGAGCAGAGCCGCTCCGCTAGCTCTGCCTGTTTGGGTCATGTACGCAGACGGTTAGGCTTCCCAGATTCAACAGAAATGGGCACCATTCTAATCGAGTCACACTTGTGCATCCCCATCTATCCATCTACACACCTATAAAATTCCTTTCTTTAGCACCTCGCACAACCTCTAGTCCCCATGGCGCCACAGTTAATCTAAGAGATAAGATAGCCGGCTAGGTCTTTGAAGCCGTGGCTCGGCAATCTTCTACCACTCACTGAACATGTGACCTTTCCAAAGGGACTGCATACCTGAGCAGTCACCTTCAAAGGGGAATCTCTCAAACATAAGACAAGCTCCTGGGTCATTGGAGCTTTGGGGAGGCATTAACACTGGGCAGAACTTTCCTCAACACAGGAGAGACTGACTCTAGGTCCAAAGTGGCTCTTCTTGCAACTCGGTCTTTGGGAAGGAAGACCAGGCAAAGGGGACATTTCTATTTGGAGGCCAATCTGGCAGGGGCACGTATCACTCCTACTGATACACACCATCTATAACTCAGTTATCTGGTCATATCCAATCACATGGAAAACTTCTACAGGTTTCCGGCTGGGCGGCATAGGAAAGCTGGAAGACGGAGGACCCCCAGTGAGAGGTGGATGGATACATGGGGATTGTAGAGTTGGTAAGACTATCCAATGCCCATGGACGACCAGAAGGAGGAACGAATCTTGCCGTGGCAAGTCAGAATGCTCCTTGGATGTGAGGATAGTGAGACTTATCATGTGCACGGTGGACACGTTACGAGGAGGAACCAGTCCCTAGAGAAGGACATCCCATTGGGAAAGTAGAGGATCGTCTAAAAGGGGGAACCACGTTCACTAATAGATGGACACAGTGGCACACTCCCATCTCCACAAAGAAGGTTCTATTGTTACCCTTCCTTCACATAAGAGGAAATGGAGGCTTAAAATAGGGAAATCGTTTCTCTAAAGTCACAGAGCTAATCCGTGGCAGTGCTGGGCCTGTACGTGCAGGTTTCAAGGGTTCGAAGCCATCGACACAGGGCGAACACGCGCTGCAGGTAAGCACCGGCAGCACTCTGTCAAAGGGAAGTAGCTCGCTCTTCACCCCACAGAGTGGTCAATGTGAATCACTATTTCTCTGTAGCTGCCATAAAAGCCAGGCAGAGACCCTGGGCTCTGTATAAACTACATTCTACCACTGAGTCAATTCCAAATTAGGGCAACCTTATAGGACAGGATAGAACTACCCCTTTCAGTTTCTGAGACTGCAGTTCTTTAGGGAGTAGAAAGCCTTTTCTTTCACCCAAGGAGAAGCTGGTGGTTTTGAACCAATGACCTTGTGGTTAGCAGCCTGTGTTTAACCCACTATACCACCAGGGATCCCTGGACTTAGTACAAGCCTCAGTCAGTCCCTGGGGGTTTGGCAACGATGACTAACTTTGCTGCCTTCCTGGCACACTTTTCCAGAGAAATATTAGAAATCGAGAAAGAACAGGAAAAAAAGAAAGTCCGCCGTAATGTGTTATTTTGCTAACACCCTTAACTGTGTAATAAATAAAGGCTGCAAATGGGAAGAAAATGCCTAAAATGAAACTAAGCTGAGTGAAACATGGCTCATGGCCTGTACAGTGTATAAATATTCATGCTAAATTACCTTGTGCTCCAACTGCATGGTCCTCCTGTGTGCACTTAGGGCTGAGTGGTTTCTGTCGGCCTTAGTTACCGATCTGCCCTCGTGAGACTCTGGCGAGAGAATAAGTGGTAGCGAAGGATTATTAGCACAGGCCAGCATCATGCCTAATCCCACTGCCAGCCCCAGAAGCTCAAGCACCTCTCTGCTTTTGGCAAGGGAGCGAGAATGCATCTCTTGGTCTCGCCTAGTCAATAGAAACGCAGGGAGAATAGAGGGAGGGCAATGCTTCCTCATAGCAACAGCAGGGTCTGGTATTTCCAATGCAGAGCTTAAAGGGAAAACAAAAGGCCTTACTGGAAAGTTTGAATCGAGGTAACCAGTTTCTGAAAGGCTCTTTTGTGCAAGCAAGGGGGCAGGCTGCCTAGGCAAGAGGGCAGGTGGCCAAAGCAAGGAGTTACCCCTGCTTTCCCGTCTGACAGAAGGCTGGCTCCTTCCGGTGAGAGAAATGAGATGGGGCGGAGAGGCTGGTACGGCTGTCGCCACGCCACAGTCGGAGGAGGGGGAGGCCCAGAGATAAGGATGACGGGCTTTGGGGCCTGATCAAAGGCCGGCCTTCCTCTCCCGTTCTGCTCTGGCCTCCCCTTCACCCTGGGGTGAAAGTACAGTCAAGCCCTGCAGCAGTGATACCATTATTTCACTCCTCTGTCCAGCTTCTAGCTGATTCCACCGAAAGCAACGTTGCACATGTCAGCTAAGGGGATTGATTGCCTTGGAGCAATGCAGCAGGGAGTGCTGGAATCTTCCTCCCCACACTCATCTCAGCTGATCCCCCACCTAGCAAAGGGAGCAGATGGCAAGCAGGTAGGGTGTATGTATATGTGTGTGTTTGTAACATGTTAGGTAATTTTCAGCGTGCATAACAGGACAGGACATAACTTGCTTTAAGTATAAAATGAAAATGACTTTAAGGAGTTAAGATGGCTTTTTCCTATGACTCTTTTGCGAATTCTTCACCCACACACCCCATTTTCTGTTTGTTTTTCAAATAAAGGGAAGGCAGCTAACTCAAAGCTCCATAGTTTGAGGCCACCAGCAGTTAGTTACTCGCCAGGAGCCCCGGTGGCATAGTGGTCATGTGTTGGGCTACTAACCAGAAGGTCAGCTGTTGGAAACCACCACAGATCCAAGGAAGAAAGATGGGTTTCTCTACTCCTGCAAAGAATGACAGTCTCGGAGGCTCCCCGGGAGTTCTACCCTGTCCTGAAGGGCAGCTATGAGCCGCCATTGACTCGCTGGCAGTGAGAGTGCAGTTACTCAGAAGAAAGAGGGGGCAGCCGGCTTCTGTAAAGATCGCAGCCTGGCAGTACTACCGCGTCCTGCAGGGTCGCTTGCTGAGTCACAGTTGGCTTGGCTTTTGGTACATAAAGTTCACCTTGTCTAGCAGAGCTTTGAGTACCTATTCTGATCCTTCCAATACCAGTGGCCACTGGGTGTTTGGCCATCAGTCAAGTGGTTGAGCATCATGACCACCAATGGGCTCCTATGCATTGGACTGATAACCCCCAGGTCTTCAGTTCAAAGCTATCAGCTGCTCCTTGGGCGAAAGAGGAGGCTTTCGGCTCTGGACTCCTACGCATTGGGCTGATAACCCCCAGGTCTTCAGTTCAAAGCAATCAGCTGCTCCTTGGGTGAAAGAGGAGGCTTTCGGCTCCCGTAAAGATGTGCCATTTCAGAAATCCACAGAGGCAGTGCTGTCCTGTTCTAAAGTATGGCTGTGGGTCAGATGGGTCTCGATGACAGGGAGCTGAACGGAGCTGATGGCTCAGATTGGACTTGACAGCAGAGGGTGTGGCACATGCATACTGGGGCAGGTATTAAACTCAGACCCAGTCACAGCAGCATGGCTGAGTACTACAGGGTTTAGAGAGGTGTGCTCTGGAGTCAGACTGAGTTAAAACTCTGCCTCTCCCACCTGCCCCGGAGGACCCTTGGCTAGAAAGTTTCAATTCTGCAAGCCTCCCTTTCTTTACCCAGGAAGCAGAGGTCACAAGGCCTCCGAGTGCTGGTGTGTGATTTAAATGTGGTCGTAATACAGGGTTGGCAGATTTGGATTCCCCCATAAGTAGCAAAAGCCCAGCCTTACTTGTGCTTACTTCTTCATCTCCAGTGAACAATTTCACTTTTTTTTCTTCACCACATCAGAGATTCTGGCTGGTCTATCTCTCCCTCAGCCTCATGGTACCACAGAATATAAGCCTCTTTTTAACTTTTCCCTCTGTGACAGGGACTGAGTACCCAGTAAGCAAGATAAGAACAGGTGTACTTGTGTTTACATACTAATATGTAGTGAGCACGGTTTACATGCTCAAAGGTAGGACGGCGACCATGAGATAGTGCTCACTACAGATTAGGAAGTGAGCATAAGTAAGCTTGCACTTACCTTGCTCCCAGGGTACCTGCCCTGGGTGTCTGGCCCATAGTCACTTGATGCACATGGCTGTTACCATCTGACGGCACAGGCCGACCGGAGAATCTCGGTCTTTGAGTGTGAACAGAATTCTGCAGAAGAACACACTAAACCAAACCAAAACCAAACCCACTGCCATCAAGTGGATGCTGACTCATCTCGAGCCTGTACAACAGGGCAGAACCGCCCCTGTGGGCTTATGATGCTGCAGCTCTTTCTGGGAGTAGAAAGCCTCATCTTTCAACCACAGAGTGGCTGGTGGTTTCAAACCACTTACCTTGTGGTTAGCAGCCCAACGTGGAACCACTATACCACAGGGAGAGCAAGAAGCAAGGGCAGGAGCTGAGATTCTAGATGGAAGAACAAGAGGGGTGGGGCCCTGCCTGACAATTAGGGAAGAGGCATTGACCCAGGGGGCTCAGGGGTAGAAAAACAGGGACGGGCTCCCACTTCCTGTGGGGGTTGCTCCTGTAAATGAGTTAATCACTCCAAACTCTCCCTGGTGTGTTATTATTAGTACAGTTATGGATGCTTAAAATAAAATCACATAAATACATTACCACATAGAATGGGTTTTTAAAAGCGATTTCCAAAAGAGGGAACCATTTCCCTGGTCCCCATGAGTCTGGTTTCATACCCTATTTCCTTTTATTTACTCCAAATCGTACTACAAGAAAGAGAAGCTTATCCCTCCTTAACATACCAGTGGCCCTAACTCGGCCAAGTTCAGTGCATCAGTGAGAGGGAGACCTACAGGCAGACCCTCTTGATCACGCCTTCCCCCCTTGATATGGTGCCACCCATGAAAGCCCTTAACTCCCACTGCCCCTGCCCTGTGCCCCTCTTCCTGGTCCTCCCATCAGCTCTTCTGCCCTTTCTGCCCACACCGCCCCCTAACCAGAGAATAGAGCACAGACAGTGGTCGGAGAGGCCACCTTCTTCCTGGAAAGTAAGTGGCCTATTTCCTGCATTGTCCGTAAACCTCTAAGACTAGGAACTTACAGAAAGCCAAGTTGTGCAACCTTTTTTGACATCTGTGGCGCATAGTTCGCCCACTCTACCTGGGGCCCTCTGTGAGGCCAGGCTCTTTGCTCCCTCACTGCAATTTGAAATGCACCCTTCCACCAAGTTTGGAAGCCTGGCAGATGCGGTTCTGAGGAACCTCCCACGGAGATATGTACGGGCACGCCTCCAAAATACAGTGGGTTCAGTTCCACACCACCGCAATCAAGCGAATATCACAATACAGTGCACCACGTGCGCTTTGGGGTTTCCCCGGGCCTAAAAGAGTTATGTTCCCACTGCACTGCAGGCTGCTCGGTGGGCAATCACGTGGTGAAGAAGTGTGAAACACTGCGCAACGACCCGAACGTGGCCCAGAGGTAGGAAGCGAGCACACACTGCCAGGATCGTCGCGCTGAGAGAGCGCTCCACGCCATGCGTGCACAAACCATCCTTTTCCCAAGGAAAATGTCTGCAAAGCACAAGGCCAAACGCAATTAAACAAGGCGTGCCCGCATGGCTGGTGGTTGGCTTCTGTTGCTCCCCTTCATCTCTCTTTATTAGGCCGGGGGTGCATGCAAATGAAAGGGGGCTGAGAAATGGGCTGCATCCCAGCCGGACCGGCCCCTCCTCCTGGAATCCCCTTCTCAGGCAAGGAAGCTGTGTGCCAAGCAAGGGGCGTCTGCAGAAAACAGCACCCATGGCACTTAGTTTGCCCATGTTGAATGATCTCTCAGGGCTGCCCACGGAGAGGGTGATGGCCAAAAGAAAATGTTCTTTGGCAGCTTACTTAAGAGGTGTCCAGGGTACACACGGTACCTGCCAGCCTCTGGCTTTGTGGTGCCTTCAGATCTTCAAACCTAGTTGGAAATCCACATCTCACCACGCCAAGTCCCTTTCTCGATGGCCCTAGATGAGCCAAGGTGCTGATGGCTGCCCTCATGGCCAACTCATGGCCGCAACTCCTCTGCAGAGCAGACCTGAGACACAGGGTTTGAAGGCCACGATCATTCAGAAGCAGAGCACCCAGCTTGTCTTTAGAGGTGCTGCCAACCATTTTCCCAGTAGCCCATTTCTTAACCATTTGCACCCCCAGCGTCTGTCACGGCTGAAGCACAGGAAGTGAGGCAGTGCCTTATTTAAAACAGCAAAACAAACCAGGAACAGCCATGGTTGATTCTTCTTCCCAAAGATTAGAAGTGTGTCCGATTCACTCACCAGACAGGAGGCGTGTTAGTGGGGGAAAGTCAGTAAGGACACCACTCGGCTCCGAGCAGGGACTGAGCTCTGCAGGGTAGTTTCTCTGTTCCACCTCCAGAAGCCCATGAACCACGCTGAGGTTCCATCCACAGAGTGAGAGACTTCTCCTCTTAGACCCCAGGCTCAAGGGGAGGAATGTGTAGGCTGCACTAATAACTTATGTACAATTCCATAGGTGACTTTTGGAGCTCTGGTGGTTATGTGTTGGGCTGCTAACCACAAGGCCAGCCGGTGCTAACCACAAGGCCAGCCGGTCAAAACCACCAGACACTCTGGGGCAAAGGGCAGGGCTTTCTGCTCCCTTCAAAGCATTGCGGTTTCAGAAAACTCACAGGGACAGTTAGACCCTGTTCTACAGGTTGGAATCAACTCAAGGGCAGTGAATTTGGGTTTTTTGGTGGTACAAGAGCTAAGCATTCAGCTGCTAACAGAAAGACTGGTGATTCCAACCCTCCCCCAGATTCTGAAGAAGAAAAACCCAAAGATTGGTTTCTAAAAGGGTTACAGCTAGGAAACTCGATGGGTTAACTTTACTCTGTCAAGTAGGGTGATAGTGACTCACATCACCCTGATGGCAAATAATAAGAACAAGAGGTTATTTCACTATAAAAGAGGAAAGGATTTTACTCTCTTCCCAGATCCCATCCTGGCAAGTGTTCTGTGCATAGATTGCACTTGCTGCTGGCACTGTGTCCCAATATTGAGACACATTTCAGGCTTACAGTGGCATTTTAGAAATTGCTCCAATTAGACCATTGTGATCCAAAAGAGTTTCACTGGTTGATTTTCCAGTAACCTGGCATTTCTTCCTAGTCTTAGTCTGGAAGCTTCACTGAAACCTGTTTACATAGCAACATGTAAATATCCACTGCCGGATGGTAGGGATTGTGCATAAGGTAGATTGGCCAGGAACTGAACCTAGATCTCCTGTGTCGAAACCAAGAATTCTGCCCATGAGCTTCCATGGCCCTCTGGGTCAATGGTGAGGAGATAGGGCCACCTCTGACCTCCTCTGGCTTCCCTGTTGCCACTAGGCAAGGGTCAGACATGCCTTCATGTCTACCCTTCTTTACCCTCTTCTGACACCATTCCTCCTAGAGCACCCTACTTCAGTAGCCACATAGAACTTGTAGACAATACTCACAATTACAGGGGTTTCTTAGGGAAGTTAATAGGTTAGCAAAAGTCATGATCGGTAAACAGTAAGGATACAGTCAGTGGTCAACAGCATTATCTCTCCTCAGCCAGCAGTTAAGACTCTCTCTGGTCCTCAGCCTCTCAGGGAGGTGGTCCCTTGGCCTTTCCCTCTGGGGACCAGGGAGCCTGCCTGTCACACCCTCACAGTCCCATAGTCTGGGCACTGCTCTTCTGTTTAGCTCATGGTTTTCTTACCGTCGCCTCTGGTCACGGCCTGACTCCTTTGCTCTGCCCCACCGTCTTTGTTGCCTCTGGTCTTGGCCTCCATCACTTCAGACAGAGATCTTGAACTTGCTCTTCTTCCAGTGGTCCTGGATTTCTCTCTGTGTCCAGAATGGCTCTTATACACAGAGGAATGGCTTTCATGGAAGTGGTGTGTTTGTCTTTTAGCAGATCATACCCTGGGAAATCAAGGATGTAACTTGGTTATACCCTCAGGTGACCAGACATCCCGCTTTTGGCGGGACAGTCGCAATTTTTAACAATTTTTCCCATGGCTCGCAGCATTTTAAAAAAGTCCCGATTTTTGGAAAGAATGCACAACAAGCTAGGGTATACAGTTTTCGGCTGCCATGTGGCTATTTCGCCAGGATATGAGTTTTATCAATGGTATCCACTTTACCAATGTTAAAATCTGGTCACCTTATTATACCCTTTACTGAGGTCAGGACCTAATCCTACCTTAGTCCCGTCCATTAGTAGAGTGGCAAATCCTCTCCAAAATAGGATTATAGCCATAGGCATCAGATCCCGAAGTATAATAGAGCATATGAGAAAACTATGGTTAGAAACACCACATTAATTGACTACAGCTCCCTCCCATTGCTAAGCTTGACTCTCCCTGCTTGTCCATGGCTTGGAATGAGAAACCCAGCTTGGGCCTCGCCAGCTCCCATGAATTTACGCACCAAGGGCTTGGAAGATGGGCCAGGTAAAGGACAGAGGAACCTGACATTTGAACCCCGAGTGTGTGAAGTCAGACTCCCTTCAGATTCCCAAGCCACAGCTGTCCGGCTGCTCAGCACACTCTAATTGCCAAGCAAGAACCCGAGGAGAACTCAACCACCCGTTGCCGGCAAACCAGAGCCTGCTAACTAGAAGGAGCGACACCACAATTACTTTCCCAGGCTGGCCCGGCAGAGGGGGAGACACCACAAAACTCCAGGAGAGTCAGGAGCCAGCCCCAATGATTAATGAAGTGCTGCTGAGCGGTCACTGTATCTAGGAGAGTTTCTGAAATAAGCCTAGGCTGTCCCGCTGAGGCTCCTGGGAAGGGAGCAGATAGGCCTGACTTAGCAGCAGGGTGGCAAGAAACAAGCCCTCCATCACCATGGCTACCTCACAGCTGGCCTGCCTCAAAGCCTTTCAGGAATCTCTGCTATTTGTAGAAACGGGGTAGTGTTCCCCAAAGGCTGGCCTTCAGAGGACGCTCTGCATGCATTTTCAGTCACTGACTCTTGGTTCTGTCCCTGGCTCCAATTAAAAAGTCCAGGGCGGGCCAGCACACCCCTCTCCTGCAGAGGCCACTCCTGCAGAGGCCACACTTCCCAGAGATCCACAGATTTCAATGTTGAATGTCATTAGCTCGCTCTTAAATTCCTAACGGGATTGGAGGGAGAAACCGATGTGCTAATTAAGCCTCAGGTCTTTCTTCTCCCCCTCGCCCCCCCCCCCCATGCCAGGAGGTGTGTGTGTGTTGCAGGCGGGGGAGGAGGGCACAAGGTAAAGTGATTGCTATTGTGTACTTGCCACAAAGAAGGCCCAGTTAGAATTCTTCCCTCCCCCTCTGGGCCAGCAGCAGGATGCTCATCTCATCTGCCTTTTGTCAAAGACAATCAGGGAAATTCCTGGAACTGGCTTAATAAAGGAAGGGTTTGCACATGATAGAAAGGGAAGGTGAAGTCGCTTGAGTTCTTGTTAAAAACAGAGTCAGCCAACAACAAAAGAGCAAACAAACAGAAAACCTTCAGAGAACGTCTGTAGGGTTTGGCTTTCAAATGGTCCCCTCTGCTTATCTTTTCATGTGCCTGTCTTGGTCTTTTCTGGCCAGTCGGCCTTCTGGTGTAATGCATTCTACCCAGAGCCGCTAACTTCAAGTCCCGGGCTTCTAACCCACCAGCCTCTCCAAAGGAGAAAGATGAGACTGTCCAGTTCTGTAAAGACATAGACCCTTGGGAAACCCAACGCAAGCAGTCCTCACCTGTCCTATACGAGTCAGAATGGTCCTGAAGTCAATGAGTCATGTCTCTCTTAAGGAACACTGGTGGCCCAAAGGCACTCAGCTGTTCACAAAAAGTTGGTGCTTCGTAGTCACTCTGGGGCTCTGTGAGAGAAAGATGTCGCGTGGACTCCCAGGATCACTATAGTCTGGATTTGTGATGGACCAATGGCATTGATTAAGTGTCAGGTTACCTAACTACATCCGCAGTGGAGCCCTGATGGTACAGTGGTTATGCATTGGGCTGCTAACCTTTAAGGTCAACCATTCCAAACTACCACCTGCTTTGCTTTCTACTCCTTTAATGGGTTATAGTCTCAGAAACCCACAGAAGTGCTACCTTATCCAATAAGTGGGGGGTTGCACGGCCAATTATTTTAATTGTTGTCAATAAGGTTATATCTGAAATTTGGATTAGCAGAAGTTGTGGGATAGACCTATTTACAATAATGACCAAAAACTATAATTACTGAGGCTGGATATGTAGAACTAAAGATCTCCTCGTGTTTGGTTCCTTGGTTTGGAGGGTTAGAGCCAGGGTTTCATTGGACATTCCAGTTAATGGGCCTAAGAATGCAGCCAGTGCTTCTGATCTACCCTCGAGTTCATTGTGTAGTGCCAGGGTCTTAAAAGCTTACAATCAGCCTTCCAACACACAACTGGTGTCGATTCACCTGAAGCAACAGAGAGAAAATGGGGAGTTGGGAAAAGGAGGAATGAAAACGTGTCTAAATAATGGTCGCGGTGAACAACTGCCTCCTTGCCATAAGCCCAGAAGGACTGGCTGGTGTCCAGCTACCATTATTAAACATTTTGATCAAAGATTCCATCAAAGAATTCTGGTCCAGAAGAGGAAAATGCACGGCAGAATCAAGTTCTCATGGACGCTAGACTTTCTGGAGCCATAGAAGGTGGATGATGAAACTACTGCCGAGAAAACCTTTAAGCCTTCCTTAGACCACAAATATCCCCGGAAGTCATCTTAAAATCAAACAGGTGTTTGGCCTAATTTGTTTAAAAAAAAAATCTGCTTAGAGCATTATACTCTTTTAAGAATTATCTACATGGGATCAAATTGACAACAACACCTGGAAAGATTAATTCAAAATCTTAAGGCACAGAGAATTTATATTAATGTGGAAGGAACAACTCAAAAATGAGTGTTTTTAAAAAAGTGAAGGAGAAATACATGCGGCTTAAGCCTCTAGCGAATTCCTTCTGGCGATAGGCCAGGGATGTGGACAGCCTTGCTCTAATGCAGAATGCATCCAGAAGTGGATAATGGTAGATGTACTTAGGTTAAAATTTAACACCTTATGATTTGATCTCTTTTTTTTTATCCATTTTTAATTTGTTCCAGATTTTTAATATTCTCGCTTTCTTTTCAACTGAGGTTTTATCTGTTTTACTTTGGTATTGCTGTTAGTTTGGGGGGACTTTTTTTCTGTATAGGAATTCCAATATAGGCAAATCTATAGAGCCAGTAACTGAATTAATGGTTCCTTGGGGGCATGTCAGGGAAGATTGGGGGGAAACGAAGAGCTAATAATGATGAGTCTAAGAAAGAAGAAAATGTTCTAAAATTGCTTGTGGTAATGACTGTGGAGGTGATTGAATGGTTGAATTGTATGATATGTCAATTATAAGCCACTAAAACTCCTTCTAACACGAAGGTAAGAGTGGACAACTGAAAATATGCAGTCTGTCTCACTAAATTGTACATGAGAAATACTTGTGAATTGGTGTAAGTTTTTCTGTGTGTATGCTCAACAACAACTTAAATAAAATAAAATAAAGGATTACAGCCTGGAACACCCATGGGTAGGCTTCCTCTTTCAGATGGGCTCGCTCTTTTTGGAAATTGACTCAATGGCGCCTAAAAAGCACACCTTGGCTCCCTGTTCCAGAAGAGCTAGCACCCCACTTTTAGGGCTGTGTCTCCTCAATTGCCCAGTTCTAACGAAACTGCCAACAATAGGGTCTCATTTGCTTAACCTCAGGCTGAGCAACGGACCCATAACAGACCAGTCAGGTACCTCTAGGGTTTTCAGAACAGAATGGAAAGGAAAAGAGATACCTTTTGGGGGGTTTCGAATTCTTAGTGAGAAGCTGGGAAGTGACTTTGAAGCTGCCTGCCGGTGGTTACAGCCTCAAGAGATGAGGTCTGACTAAAGGAATGAAGATTGCTGACAGAGAAAATTGAAGACATGACAGGAAGAGCCCTGCGGGAGTTGACGTCCTTGGTTTTCAGTCTCTGCAGGAGATTGCTACAGTGATGGCGCTGTGAGGTCCTCTCCAGGCATTCCAACACATAGTGACGCTCTTCACAACACAATACTGCCCGTCCTGCACCAGCCTTGATCTTTGCCATATTTGAACCCACAGTTGCAACTAATGTGTCAACCACCTCCTTGAACGTCTTTCTCTTTTTTCCTGACTCTACTTTCCCAAAGAGTGGTCCCTCCTGATAAGAAGCCCACAGTTAAGTCTCATCATCCTCATCACTTTTCAGGAGCATTCTGGCTGTCCTTCTTCTAAACAGATTTGTTTCTTCTTCTTACAGTGTGTGCAATTCCTCATCTTCTCTGCCCTTGGTCTTCACATGCATACGAGGGGGTAGAAATACCATGACTTGGGTTAGCAGCACCTTGGTCTTCAAAGCGACATCTTTGCTTTGTAATACTTCAAAGACAACCTTGGTAACAGATTTAGCCAATGCCCTGCTTGTATGACCGCTGCTTCCAGCGACGCTGAGGGCAGATCTAAGTAAAATAAGGTCTTTGACAACTTCAGTCTTGTCTGACTGAGTTCACGGTGATGCTGCATCTTGGCCCACTTGAGAGCATTTTTGTTTTCCTTACACGGAGATGCAATCCACGCTGAAGGCTATGGTCCTCCATCTCCCTCAGGAAGTGTGTCAAGTTCACTTGACTTCCAACACGCAAGATCACGTGGTCTGCAGACCACAGGTTGTTCACGGGTCTTCCTTCGACTCTTGGGTCATGTTTTCCTTCATGCAGTCCAGCCGCTACTGTAATGATCCCTCATACATCTCTTCTCCTTGAATAAACCACGCAGCACATTCTTCCCCACATCCGGTCTGCACACGGCCCTGTAGCTTGCTTTGGCCAATAGGATATCAGCGAATGTGATTCAAGCAGAAGCTCAAAAAGCATTAGGCACTGGAACTCACCTCTTTTACTGCTTGAGAATTGAACCACCACACAAAGAGGCCCAGGTTAGCTTGCTGAAGACACGTGGCCCAGTCAGCAGCTGGATATGTGAGTGAAACTTGCGGTGTTCGGTCCGGCTGGGGAATGCCAGGTCATACTTTTTCAGCACCAGGTTGCCATCCACGAAGAAACTAGCAAGGGCCACACCTGTCTGTGCAAGGGGCCAAGAAGAAGGCAAGTTCACACACACTCATAAGCACACAGCAGCAAAGAGCGAAGCCAACATTTACTTAAGGCCCCCTGACATCAGAAGAGAGGAAGCAGATTCCCGCGAGAGGCAAGAAGGCCATGTTAGAGAATAGATAAAATAGCTTCGCTGTCCCCCTCAGCCAGGTGGAAAAGGAGGAGGACATTGTTTAGGAAAAGGTTCCTAGTTTTTAAAGAGCACTTCAGAAGGGGAGGAGAATTTGCCACCTTCTAGTTAGTGGCTAAATTCTTGCTGGAGCCTCTTATATAGTTCATTCTAATTTATCTCAGGTGACAATTCTGAGTTGGAATGTCTGGAGTCTTATCTCAGACTGTCAATTTCAGTGAGCAAAGACTTGCAGACCATCTGGCTGCAGTGGAGCGGCAGGAAGGACACCAGGTGACATCAACAGATGCAGCACCAGGTGCTGTCCAGCCCAGGCACAGTCATGACCCTTAGAAGTCACAGTGAAAGAGCGGCGGCTTCAATTCACTCGGTGAAGTGCTTTGTTACTCTGTAGTAGATGACTTGCTGGTCCCTAAGACCACATGAAGACAGGGACTGGAGGGGGAGCCAAACAAACAATAATAACAAAATCAGGTCTGATGTCGTCATAATTTCTTTTAGAATAATGAACACTAAACTAATCTCAACAAGTTGGAGACTAAAGATGTCCCAAATGTCCAACTCTTCTAAGAAGCCCCTCTGCTTGCTCCATTTCCCCCCCCTCCCACCCCACCCTTGAGTACAAACCCTCCTATCCCTGGGCTCTGCAACTCACTGCAATGTCCCACAGCAACTCACGAAACTTTCAAGAAATGTCTCCCGGTGTGGAGGGTACTGTTCATTCCAAAACCTGAGGGTCAGGTAGAGGTGTTATTGGGAGGTGGCATTGAGTCAGTTCTGGCCCATAGAGACCCTAGACCCTATACTCAATACAAAAATCACACTGCCAGGCCCTGCACCATCCTCACGATTGTCCTTGTGTTTGAGCCCCTTGTTTCAGCTCGTGTCAATCCATGTCCTGAGGGCCATCCTCCTCTCCGCTGCCCCGCCACTGTACTGAGCATGAGGTCCTTCTCCAGGAACTGGTCTCTCCTGACCACATGTCCAAACTATGTAAGACTAATTCTCACCATCCTTGTCTCTAAGGAGCACTCTGGCTGTACTTCTGTCAAGACAGTTTGTTTGTCCTTTCGTCAGTTCATGGCACATTCATTATTCTTCCCAGAATTCTTCAGTCTTCCGTATTCTATGGCCAATGTACACATGCAGATGAGGTGATGGAAATACCCTGGCTTGGGTCAGGTGCCCCTTAGTCCTCAAAGTAAACCCTCTGCTGGTCACCACTCCAAAGAGGTCTTGTGCAGCAAGTAATAGGTCTTTTGACCTCTTGGCTGCTGCTTCGATGAGCATTGATTGTGGATCCGAACAACGCGAATTCCTTGACAACTGCAATCTTTTCTCCTTTTTTCATGACCTACTGGTCCAATGGGGAGGACTTTGGTCTTCTTTACATTGAGCTGTAATATAATGACCTTCGTAGAGGGTGTGAATCAGGCCACACCATTTGTTTCCTTGAGGGCATTTTTAAGACCCTATTTTAATACAAAGCATGGACCAAGCCAGACCCTTCTTTCCTTGGGAGCATCTTTAAAGCAGAGGGTGCAACTTAAGACACCACCCTTTGTTTTCCTTGGATATATAATGGTTCCACCATGCAGTTCTAACACACGGCATCTCTCCTGAATAGACAGACCTCTAATTCCTGCCTGAGCTTTGGTAGAAACAACAAAGTCACCCACTGTGGACTTTTGGACATTTTTGGCTTCAGGTTCTGAACGCTTCCTTTGGCTCACCTCTTCCTGACTCTCAGATATTGGACTAAACATCATCCACCCACCACATGAGATATTTCTTTAAAGTTTCATGAGTTTCTGTGAGACATTGCGGTGAATTGGAGAACCCAGGGATACAAAGGATTATACTAAAGCGGGGGGGTGGGGAGGGCAGGAAATGGAGTAGAGTGGCATCCTAGAAGAGTTGGGTGTTTGTTGGGTGTTTGCACTGCTAACCTAGCAGTTAGCAACCCAATCGGTACCCACTATGCCACCAGGGCTCCTCAGCTTTTTATACAGCAAGAGCTAATTCATACAACTCCTATGGGAACAGCCAGTTCCTTCTCATGTCTATTTCAGAGCTGAACTTCTGAGCATTAGGTCTGTGGAAGGCTGTGGTTTACCGTGGGAGCCTTAAATCCATTTGAGTCTCCTCATAGATCAAGCCTTCATTCAGTTATTTCTGACCAGTGACCGGCAATGTAAAAATGTTGCCCTCAGTTTGAATGTATTTGCGTGACCCTCTTGGCCAGCCCAGGGAGGGCCAGCCTCACCCTCAGGAACTTGCCTGGGCATGCCCCTTTATAGAAATATGAGTATTAGGATAGAAGATCATTAGTTATACCTGGACCAAGGTGATCAGAAGGCCCTGAACCAATCTTGTAATTTCCTTAATATGTGCATCCCAATCATGGCCCCTTTCCAGTTTCTGTTGTCCTACCTGCAACTAGGATTGAGCAGCCCCCAATCATGATTTTATGATGAATTTCCTTCACTTTCCATGCTTTACAATTTAGCCATGTAGCTGTGAATCCTTTGGACATCAGTGTGGTCTCATGCTCATTGCTCTCCTCATCCACATGACTCATGATTGTCTCTGTCTTGTTTAAAGCGTAATAAAGTGCTCTTGTCCTTGTTTTGTTTACAGTTTAATAAGGATGTCTATAAAATATATTTGAATTGGGGTCTTTTTTTCCCCTAAGATCAGCCCAAGCTACTTTTCTGCGGCAGGATAATTAAGTGTATTCCTAAAATCCAAATAGGATAGCCTCAGACTAATTCTTCCTCTCTTAACTACAAAACCCTGATTGTGTGTAGGGAGGCAATGGGTCTAGCTAAATACTCACTCTAAGTATTTCTCTAACCCGTTGAAGAGACATAGAAGGATATAGACAACTGGTGAGATGTACTACATCTCTTCCCCTTCTCACTCCCTTCTTGAATGGAATAGAGACGTGAGGCATGGAGACACAGCAGTCATCTTGCAACTAAATGTAGGAGGGAAAAAGAATCATACATATACCAATCTTGATACTGTTGAGATCCAAGTGACCTTCTAAAACTAGGAGTATGATTATACAAGAAAAACGCAATCTGTTTAAGCCTCTTCCTTAAAGTGGGCTTGTATGACATGCATCCAAATACAACCTGAAGAGAAAGTCCTTGAATGACTGTAGTTTGCTATCACTTGTGGCCAGAAGACTCTTGGCTTTTCTTTTAGGAGTTGCGTGGTCTTGTCTGCACTCTACACTTTAGGGTGTGTGCTTCCCTCTTCTCTCCAGCCCACCTGTAGACAAACCTGGTTTCCTCTTTTACCATAAAGTATATGAGCTAGATGGGTGGTTTTCAAAAGTACTTACCAAAACCTTCCAAGAAAGGAGAAGGGAGGGATAGGAAGTCATTGGCTAGAGGGTCGACAAGTGTTAATTTGGGTGAAGGTGAAGGCAATATACAATAGGAGGGAGTTAGGCCAACAGTGATGGAGGCAGGGCAAGACAGGGGGAGGTCTGCAAGCGGTAAAGGCATCAGAGGATAATATTGTTATATGCAGAGTCTTGCAATAGTGGTGATCTATGAATAGAGGCTTGGATAGACATTCAGATTGAACATGTGTGGGAGGGAGAGGGGGAGTAGACCATGAGTATATCTAGGTTTAAGAGAGGGTATTTGTACATTTGTATTTGCTTTTGCTGCAAGTATATCCGTGAATGTGATAGAGCATACAAAGGCAAAGTTATGAAAGCTTCCTAGGCATAACTGAACACCTTGAGGAAATGAGTCACTCAGCCTGGAACAGAATCATTAGCCCATGTGGTAGATATATAATCATTTATCAATTTGAGAGGATTAAGAGTGAAGGGGTGGAATCTAGCCTGTCTATCAGGTCTTAGCCTATGTGTGGGTATGGCCTTCTCCTGAGGATTCTGGGAACTCCTGTATTCCTCCTTAGAAGGGGGAGACTCGCCTCACTCCCTGAGAGTCGCTCAAGTGACAAGACACATAGTGCTACACTGATAGAGCCCATGTCCTGAGAGCTGGAGGAGCCACATGGAGACCATTGCCAGCACTGAGATGCTTCTACCACCACTGGATCCACAAGACTTTGTATCCACTGGCCTGTGATCTTCCTGCATTTGGTGTCATTGCATGCGTTTCGTGAGTCTGAAAGGAACTTTATAGATTGGTATCAGACATATGGCTAATATCAGACTTATGGTTTTGATCTGGACTAGGCTGAGATGTTTTCTCAATATTCAATTGCTTTTATATAAAGCTCTTTCTTATACACATAAGTGTCTATGAATTTATTTCTCTAGTTTACCCAGACTAACACAGCCCATATGTCTGATACCAATCTATAATGTTCTCTTCAGACTTATAAAACACAGGCAATGATGCTGAATGCAGGACGATCACAGGCCAGTGGGTGGGAAGTCTTGTGGGTCCAGTGGTGCTATAAGCATCTCAGCACTGGCAGGGATTTCCACATGGCTCCTCCAGCAGAAGGCACTAGCGTAATTCCATGTGTCTTGTCAGTTGCAATGTCTCCCAGGGAGTGGGCATGTATTCCACCTCAAGTGAGCTATTTATCTCTTAAGCACCTCCAAATAAGGTCATCAAGCTGCCATCTGATTGACAGGCTCAACTCCACCACTTCACTCTTAGTCCTCACAAATTGACAACATATTATGCAACTACCACAATGCATTTGCCCAGTTCTTAAGGCATTTGACCCTAAAATCTCCAAATATGTCTAGGAGCCCCCACTTCCGTCTCTTTTCTGTAAAACATTGATTCTCAAAGAATAACCCTCAGATAATCAGGATCAGCCAAATCTGGAAAACCATTAGAGATGCAAATTATTGGGCTGCCCCAAATCTA
>NW_022103896.1:13663034-13694355 GCF_000313985.2 Echinops telfairi
TGGATCCAGTGGTGGTGGAAGCATCTCAGTGCTGGCGTGAGTCTCTCCAGGTCCCTGGCTCTATTAGCGTAACTCCATGTGAATTGTCAACAGGAATGTCTCCCGGGGAGTGAGTCTGTGTGTCCCACCTCCAGAGAGCTATTTATCTCCTTAGTGCCTCCAAATGAGGTCATCAAGCTGTGAGCTAGTTGACAGCCTAAATTCCACCCCTTCACTCTTAATAGTCTCAAGCTGACAACACATTAGGTAACTACCACAAAGTGCTACAGCCTGGAAAACCCAGAGGCAGTTCTACCCTGTCCTGTAGCTTCACTAGGAGTCAGAACAGACTCGATGGCAGTGAGTTTTGAGGGTTGGCATCACCCAGTGCAGTAGTTCAGCATGTCATGCCCTGGCCTCATGGACCTCTAGTGCCAGAGTATACAGAATCCTAAGTAATGATTGTAATCCATTTGAATCACAGAATAATATATAATAACTACAGTTATTTGATGAATAATGAAAGATCTACTTAGAAAATTTTGAAAGGTAATATTTCTTAGATTCTATGAATATTAACAACAAACTAGTTTTATAAAAAAATCTTTCTACATTGAATTACAACATAATTTAGTAACAGCATTACAGTAATTGAGTGGAAACCTTTTTAAATCTTTCTTCTTTTTCTTCCTTTAATAATGACTTCGTTCTAAAAAAAAAAAAGCTATTGATGGAAGTACACAAATTCTAATGGCCCCAACATTGTAGCCAATGCACAAGAAAAGTTGATAAAATGGCTAACTATAAAAACACTGACAGCAACCCAAACCACTGTTGCACATCCAGATAAAGCTAAGTGACCCGGGAAGCGGCTGTGACTGGGGAATAATGACAGCTCTGCTGGGAGCCGGGACCTCAACATCACATTCCAGCTTGGTAGGCACAACGATCTGAGTGCGCTGCCTTATGAACCAGGTGTTTGCTCTTGTAACTCTCGTCAGAGGGTGTTTTTGTTAAAGACAGGAGACACTGCACACACAAAAACGGATAGACAGTCATCTTGTTGTCATGGTATCAATTAGGACAGCCCACCACTCCTCAGCATAGTCCCCCGGGGACCCCACAGAGTGGAAATGTCCACCTCTGGAATACCCCAATTCTCCTCACCCCCATAGGTCTTCCCCCAGGCCCCCGCCTTCCACTGAACCAGATGCAACACTTAACCACTCTGTGTACACACCAGGAATCAGGTCACACTCAGCTACAATCCTGGACTTCCAGGGACCAACCCCAAAGCATGCGTGTGTATGACAGCCATGAGACGACTTTTGCGCTCCCCCCAGCCCCCCACCCTGGTTAATTGTTTAAATAGAGGCTTTATAGCCCTGATTAAAAAGTCAAGTACTATGAGTCGACATTGACTCGATGGCTTCGAGAGTGAGATTATACAAGAGGATCCTCTGGAGTGCTGTTCTTTGTCCACCTTTGCTTCTTAGACTGACAGAGGCAACCAATCTGACCAGCGTTTTAGATAAACTTCCATAAATATGAAAGAAGGTGTGAACAGACATACACACACACATCTGTGTGAATAATTTTAAAAAGCATACATGAGTGGACTTCAAGAAGTTTGTGGATGAATTCTATCATCTCTTAATTCTATTTTTCCATGGATGTTTTGAAGCTCCTCGTACACACACACACACACACACACACACATACAGAGGACTTCCTAGGAGGGACAAATGGTTAAGGGTTCAATCACTACCCATAGCTACTCAAAGGTGGCTCAGAAGTCAGTCAGGCTTGGTGATCTGCCTCTGACTGGTCGAGCAGTGCTACTCTACTCCCATGGAATTGCCATGAGCTGGAATCCACTTAGTGGCAAATGAGACTATCCAAGTGTACATAACTCTTACTCTTTGTTGCGCCAAGAATATAGACAGCAACAAGATGGAGGGAGATGAACAGAAAAGATCCTAGAGGAAGCCTGAGGGTGCTGATGATAGTGTTTGCTCTACTTGTATCTTCTCCTCCTGCATCTCTGGTCACACGTGATGGTACGCTTGCGATGATGGTATCCCTGTGCCTGGGCTTGAGTGTGCTTCACTCATTTCTTTAGGGATTATATTAGGCTGGGTTGTCTAGAGAAACAAAACCAAGGACACTCACATACATATAAGAAAGGGCTTTCTATCAAGATCTCATTTTATATCAAGAAGGCATCCCAGCCCAGTCCAATGCAAGTCCATGGGTCTGACATTAGCCAGAGCCCTGTTCAGACTCATGTAACTGTAGGCTGATGACACAGAAAGTTGAAGTGGATGCAGGAAGATCACAGGGCCAGTGGGTGCAGAACCACATGGACCCAAAGTCAATGGAAACATGACAGGGTGCCAACAGCTCCCACGGTGGCTCCCAGGACTTGACAGCCCTCATGGGACAGCCCCCAGAGGCAGGCACAGAGTGCCGGCAAGCAGAAAGGCAAAGGGGCGGAGTGAGAGGGGAGAGATCCCCAGGGCCTGTCTTATAAAACAGCCACACCTCCCAGGAGGCCTCATCAGGCTGTGACCTGTTTGACAGGTTGGACTCCCCCCCCCACGCAAGTGCAAAACCTGAACCAAACTCACCATCATCGAGTCGATGCCGAATCACAGCAACCCTACAGGACAAGGAAGAGCCGCCCCTGTGAGTTTCTGAGATGGTTAACTTTTTTTTAATCGTTGTATTAGGGGCTCATGCAACTCTTATCACAATCCATACACACATCAATTGTGTAAAGCACATTTGTACATTCATTACCCTCATCATTCCCAAAACATTTGCTCTCCACTTAAGACCCTGGCATCAGCTTCTCATTTTTCCCCCTCCCTCCCCGCTCCCCACTCCCTTCTGAACCCTTGATAATTTATAAATTATTATTTTGTCATATCTTGCCCTGTCCGATGTTTCCCTTCACCCACTTTTCTGTTGTCCGTCCCCCAGGGAGGAGGTCACGTGTAGGTTCTTGTCATCGGTATAGGAGATGGTTAATTGTTTATGGGAACAGAAAGCCCTGTCTTTCTCCTGCAGAGTGGCTGGTGGTTTTAAGTGACTGGTGGTTTGGGACTGTAGAACTTGTGGATCGCAGCCCAGCATGTAACCACCATGGCCAACAGGGTTCCATATACACATGCAAGTTGACATCTAATCCAATCGCTGTGGGGATCAAATCACTTACCATGTAGGCCTGGCTTCTCATCAGGCTTCTAGTTGAATTGCCTCCCGAAGACCCTTCTGTGGATGTCTGAAGTCCGTATACCCCTTGTCCCCTTTTGAGAACTCACCATTGACTCTGCTTAAATCTGAAAGCCCAGTTTTCCTGGCGAGGTACTTCTCACACTCCATTAAATAGCCTTTTAGGATCGCAACCCAGTTCTACCCCCCGCCCCACCTGACCACCCATGTCACTGAAAGGGAAACCTTTGTGACTTGGGCGTAAGGTTGAGGGAAACCTCATAGGAGCGTGGGTCACAATGTGTCCTGGGATCGAGACTTTAGTAAGTAGCTTGGGTAAAGGGGGATTGAGTTTCCAATGGTCTTAGGTTTGAATGCTGGATCCATGACACAGCAGCTGTGTTCTAGCTAACGTTATTTTTAAAGCCACCATTTCTGTACCAATAGAGTGGGGATACGAACACTTGCATTGTAGAATATTTACAGTTATAAAGATCACCTAGTAATATATACTCTAGGGAAGTTTTCTAAATTTTAGGTTGCATTTCTATAGCTCTCTAAGAAACTCCCCCTCGGGCTTCTAGTTTTCTGTCTTATCTCTGCAGACCACCTCAGTACACAGAGAGTACATTGTTCTTGTTAGATGCCATCAAGTTAGTTCTGACCCCAAAGGACCCCTCGTGTCCCTTTGCACAATAGAGTGAAACACTGCATGGTCCTGCGCCTTCTCTTAATTGTTCATATGCCTAAGCTCATTGTCGCAGCCACCATGTCAATCCATCTCATTGAGGGTCTCCCTCTGTTTCTCTGCCCCTCCGCTTCATCAAGCGTAATGTCCTTCTCCAAGAACGACACATGTCCAACATCTGCAAGACAAAGTCCTTCCTTCCTTGCTTCTAAGAAGCACTCTGGCTGTACTTCTTCCAAGATGGATTGGTTTGTCCTTGTGGCAGTCCATGCTATATTCTTCTCCAGCACCACAATCCAAATGCATCCATCCTTATTTGGTCTTCATTGTTCAATGTCCAACTCTGACATGCATGTGAGACCATGGGAAATGCCATGGTTTGGGTCAGGCACACCTTACTCGCCAAAGTAATACCCTTGCTTTTCAAAATTCTAAAGAGGGCTCGTGTAGCAGAGTTACCTAATGCAAAGCTTACATACTTACCCACAATCCAGACAAAGAAGGTCAGGACATTGACCTTGTCCCCAGAGGCTAAAGGTGCGATGGAGGAGGGAGGCACAAGGGAGCTCCAATAGCCCAGTGACCACTTCCTTCCAGGGAGGTGTGGGAAGAAGTGTGGGAACACTGTTGATAATGTAAAGGGAACAGCCAAGTCTAGGACAGGTGTGACTGTGGGGCCAAGTTCAAGTGTTACCTGAGATGAGAATGTACCATCCTTCCCATATTTCCTTGATCGGATTAAGAGACCACTTCAGCTTCCCTCCAGGATTTTCCAATGATCGCCGGAACACTATAGACTGAAACAGAATAGATGCTTTTAACTTATGGTGCTACCAAAGAATACTCAAAGTGCCATGGACTTCCAAAAGAACAAACAAATGTTGTCTTGGAAGAAGTACAGTCAGAATGCTCCTTGGAAGCGAGGATGGTGAGACATCACCTCAGGTACTTTGGACATGTTCCCAGGGGAGCCCATTTCCTTGGGGAAGGATGCCATGCTTGACAAAGCAGAGGGGCAGCAAGAGAAGAAGGTTCGCATCCAGATGGATTTAACACTGGGGCTGCAACAATGAGCTCAATCCTGCGAGTAGTGGCGATGATGACGCAGGAGTGGGTGGGGTTTTGTTCTGTTGCACACAGAGTCGCCATGAGTCAGAGCCAACAGGGCAGCAGTGAGAGCAACAACATAGCCAGTCCTTTAACCTTTTCTGGTTCTGAGCTTCCAGATGCTTGGAACATCACCCCGGCTCCACACCCCCAACTCAGGCTTGTCTCTCCACCTTGAATACTCGGACCCCAGAGTGGCCACTAGGTAAGTTCTCCAAGAAATAAGGCCCTGATGGTGATTTGTCAAGCACGTGCCTGGGCAGCAGGGCAGGGAATCGTTCCTGGCTTGTGCAGATAGGTGCTTACATCGCAGCATGACATTTCTTTACTCTTAGCTCAGCACCTGAGAACAAATGATGCAGCCCTTGTTATAAATCCAGCAGCTTTGTGCCTGTTAGGTAGCTACATGTACATCTCTGGCACACTTGCCCTTGGCAGTCAGTTCACTATTGTTTGGTCCCGAATCAGCAGTCTTCCTAGCAGACACACCAGCTTTCATCATCAGAGACAATGGGAGAAATGGAGAGTGGCAAGCTTGCTGCTGCCAGGGGAGGAGTGCCACCACCCAAGGAGGGTGTTTCTTCTCTCCCAGCTGATCGGTGGCAGCTCCTTCTGCCAGAAGCAACTCAGGAACCACTCTGAGATCTTTCCTCAGCACCTGAGATACCGGAATTGCTTCATGTAGACTTGCCCCTTTCAGGATGGCGAGTGAGAATCCATGATCCTGTGTTGAGCAAGGAGCTTGTTTGTAAAAATGGGTTTTCAGTGGTGCTGGGCAGGGAAGCATTTTGTTCTGATACACTGAAGGTCACCAGGAGTCGCCGTCAGCTCAATGGCAGCTAACAACACCAACAAGCCTCCAGGCCCAACGGGAGGAAAGACACCCACCATCAAATTAGCAGAGATGTTAACCAGCCCAGTAAACAACCTTGTCCTGGGTGCCTGGACCTCTGTGAACACAAGGGTGGCCAAGGTGAAATAGGAAACACACCACGAACGGTCAAACCTGTTCTGACACCTGGACACTGTGCACAAGGTGCACAAAGAGTCCACTCCTCTCCTGTTGGCCCACTCAGTGGTTTCACTCCCAATACTGGGATAGCCCAGAGGGGTGAGTATGGGGAAAGTAGGGATCTGAGCACAAGACCACCCAGGTATAGGCACAGAGCTAGAGCACCACACGTGGAGAGCCTTTAGAGCCCATGTTCCAACGAGTGCTTCTCAGGCATCACTATGCTGGGGCATCAGCTGAAAAGCTCCATAGAATGCTGATTTTGATTCAGCAGGTTGGGGGTGAGGACTGAGACCTTATGTTTCCAATAGCCTGAAGGCATTGCCAATGTTGCTCCCGACCATGTTTGGAGAAGCACGCCTCCGTCTAAGCCCCATGCTACTCACTGTGTCTGTCTAACATCCGCTGTTCCCTGTCCACAGTGAAATAGCTGTAGAAACTGGGAGCGGACCTCGAGGCATTTTAGAGCAAAGTGACAGGTTTATTTTATAGCTGGTGAATCGAAAGCCAGTTTAAAGATAGGACGTGTATGTCTTTACTTCATTCTTCAAATAATGTATATTTACAGTGGTTTGCAGTGGTTTCAAGCCACAAAAAGCTGTAACGTATAAACACAAATAAACCGAAGTAGAACTGGTCCTTCGCCCAAGATACTTTGAAAATCTCTCCCCTACACCACGGCAAGGAACCTTGGTGGTGCATTGGTGAACAGCCAGCTGTGAACCAAAACCCTGGGGCTTGAACCCAAGAAAGGGCGCCTCAATCCTGGCCTTCGCTTCTGGAAAAGACGACAGCCTTGTAAAGTCCATGGGAAAGCTCGACTGTCCCATGGGGTCCCTGGGAGTCATCGATGACTTGCTGGCACACCGCAACGCATAAGGTTTTCAGAGGCACTTCCTCCAAAGTGGGGAGTCAGTTCCTTCTTTTTAGTCTGTTCTCAGTCTGGAAGCTGTGCTGAAACCTGTTCATTTTGGGTGACCCCGCTGGCATTTGAAATACCAGTGACATAGCTTCCAGCATCACATGGAGAAAAGATTGAAGTTGTCATAGATTTTGTCTTGCTTAGATCTGCCGTCAATGCTCCTGGAAGCAGCAGTCAAGAGCTCAAAGGCAGTATTGCCCGGGGAAAACCTGCTGCACAAGACCTCTTTGAAGTGTTGAAAAGCAGGAAGATTACTCTGAGGACTAAGGCGTACCTGACCCAATCCATGGTATTTTCAACTGCCTCATATGCATGTGAAAGTTGGACATGAAATAAGGAAGAATCGATGGATTTTAATGTGGTGCTGGCAAAGAATATTGAAAGTACCATGGACTGTCAAAGGCAAAGATGACAAGGCTTCGTCTCGTGTACTTGGACATGTTATTAAGAGAGACCAGACCCTAGAGGACATCGTGCTTGGTAAAGCAGAGGGGCAGCAAAAGAGAGGAAGGCCCTCCACAAGACCAACTGACCCAGTGACTCCAGCAATAACTTCAAGCATGAGGATGATGGAGAGGCTGGAGCTCGACCCGTGCTTTATTCTGTTCTGTGTCCGGCCGCTATGGGTTTGAAGCAGCTCAAATGCACCTATCAACAAAAGCAGCAACACCCCATCACAGAATCCTGGCTGCTAACACTTAGAGTCAATTTTAAGGATATATATTTGTCCTTCATATCTCCACTCCCTTTCCTACAGGTTTCATTTATCTAGGAATGTAGAGTGTTCCTGATCCATGAGACAAAGACCATTCACAAAATACCTGAACCTTGAAGTTCATTCAGACCTGGCTATAAATTCTGCTTCATCACTTCCTAACCATAAAACTTGGGCCAAGTCATCAACGTCTCTGAGGTTCCATTTCCTCATCTGTAGAATAGAGATAAACCCACCCACTGTGTGATAAGAAGGATGAAATGACGCAATGGATGTAAAGTCCTTAGCACAACCCTCTGGGACCACACCAGCATTCAGGAAGGAATGGGTACAAAATGCAAGAAATAAATCCATGGCTAACATTCATCGACTCCATGGTCCATGATGTACAGCTCCTGATGCTGTACTGAGTAAGCACCGGCAAGGCAAAATGCTGCCCTTCTGTCCAAAAAAGAGCCTTAAATGAACTTCCTTCTCAACTCGACAAGTCAGAACCCAATCGCTGACAAAGCCTACAGCTTCAGTTAGGTTACAGTCCTAACTAATACTTACAGGAATAACCCCAGGCACTGCAAGGTGCCTGATCACCGAGCAAGAAAGCAATTATTTTTATTCTGTTCCAGAAATGTAGGCCGGTGAGTGAACTAACGCAGTTTAGAATGATTTTGCAATACCGGGGGCTGCAACAAGGTAGGTTTTATTTGACCTTCAGTGAAACAGAAATCTGGTTAACCGTAACCCTCCAAGGCTGACTCCGTGGTACTTAGGACAATGGGAAGAAAAGAGGTTTGACTAGCAATGGGAAATGTTGATCCACTCCCTGTTAACTTGGGCAGGAATTTGTAAATCCCCTAAAGCCCCTGTTGCCTTCAAACACTGCAGTAAACAAAAACCAGAAGCCAAACTCCCAGCCCTCATAGCACCACAGATCTGTAAGAGAGGGTAGAACTGCCCTGTGGATTTCTGAGACTGTAACCCTTGAGAGTAGAAACCCTCATCTGTCTCCTGGGGCACAGCTAGTGGTTTCAAACTGCTGACTTGTTGGGGAGTAACCCAACTCATAACCACTGCTCCATCGGGGAAGTGTGCCTGGTAGGAAGGGGACCATTTTTGACCTCGAAAGATGGCAGCCTCCTTTAGGCTTAGGTCATCATTGATGGGGATAAAGTGATTCGATACATGACTTTAAATCCAATTTATTAATCTTAGCTGGCAGGTTTTCCAATCTCTAATATGACTTGGCTCCGCCCATTGTCATAAATTCATTTGTTAAACTACTCTGGCTCCCTTGATTGTTCTGTTTTGTTTGTTTTTTCCCTCCTTGGGCTCTTCTGTCATCCATTCTCCCCAAAATCAGCTATTGAAAATCCTATGGAGCTTGTAGTAGTTACATAATCTGGTGTCAGTCTGAGGATTAAGAGTGTAGGGGTGGAGTCTGGCCTGTCAATCAGGATATAGCTAATGAGGCCTCTATGTGGGCATGACCTTCTCCAGAGGATTCTGGAAACTCCAGTATGTCCTCTTTGGAGGCGGGAGACACTTGCTCCCTCCCTGTGAGACATCCCTGTTGAGAAGACGCATGGAGAGAGGTTGATGACAGCCAAAACCTAAGAGCTGAAGGAACCACGTGGAGACACCTGCCAATGCTGACTAGCTTACAACGCCACTGGATCTAAAAGACATCCCACCCACTGGCCTGTGATATTCCTGCATTCGGCATCATTGCATGTGTTTTGTGAGTCGGCAGAGAACTTTATAGATTGGTATCAGACATATGGGCTAATATTGGACTTATGGACTTGATCTGGACTGGCCTGGGATGTTTTCTCAATGCTCAATTGCTCTTGTATATAAACCTCTTTCTTATACACATATGTGTGTTTATGAATTTGTTTTTCTAGTCTATCCGGCCTAACACAGAGCCCTTCTACTCTGAAACACCCCGGACCGCCATGAGTCAGAGTTGGTACAACCCACCCTGGTTTGGATTGAGTTTGGCTTTGGCTATCCTTCTGTAGAGGTGCTTGGGTGGTACAAACTAGGTGGTACATATGGTTAAGTGCTAGATTGATTACTAGAGGAAAAGATGGGGGTTCTAACCCACTCAGAAACACCTAGGAAGGCAGGTGGGATGACCTGCTTCTGAAAGTTCACAGCCTTGATAGTTCTACTCTGCAGACCTGGGACTAAACACGGCAATGGTCTCAAGGAGGACCGGGGACTGAGCAGTGTGGCATTGTTATGCCAATAGGTTCACTATGAGCTCGGACTGACTCGATGGCACCTAACAACATGTATTTGAGATTTGTTGAAGAACTCTCCATGCCTTTGCTGTTATTTTTAATAGCTTTATGATCAGAAGACAAAGCCACTAAGTTCTTATTCTAAAAAGCAAAAAGGAATATACTTGAGGCAAGAGATACAGGATGTAATGGAGAAAGGTAGAATAGTGCTGTCCAACAGAAATAAAGAGTGAACTAAAAATGCAACCCACAGAGGAGGAGGCTTCAAAAAGATCATGGAAAATGGAAGTGAAAGATAATCTAATTGTGCTATCAGCTTTTGAAGTCCCATCATGGGAAACTTTAAATTTTATAATGGCCACATTTTAAAAAGAAGGCAAAGGTGATACTAATTTTAGAATGTATATCACTTAACACAATAGATCAAAAGTATTGTCATTTCAACAGGTTGTTAATAAGTACCATAAAGTAGGCTCTCATAACTACCTTATAAAATAGAAAAAAGGCATGCCCAGTCCTGTGCCATTTTCACAATTGCTTCGTTTCAGGCTACCACAGCAGTCCCGGTGCCAATCAAGCTCACGGAGGGGCTTCCTCTTTGCGGATGGTGTCCTTTTCCAGGGACTGATTCATAATTATAGGGAGCATTTTGCTGTATTTCCTCCAAGACCGTTGGATTGTTTTTCTGGTAGTCCGTGGTATTGTCAGCACGATACCTCAAATGCATCACTTCTTCTCCAGTCTGACTTATCTTCTATACACATGTGAAGTGACTGAAAATACCCTGGCTCAGGTCAGGGGCACCTTAGTCCTCACAGTGTTATAGTGTCTCCTTAATAACTCCAGAGGTCTTCTGCAGAAGATTTGCCCAGTGTTTGATTTCTTGACTGCTGCTCCCATGAGCATTGATTGTGGATCCAAGTACAATGAAATCCTTGACAACTCCAGTCGTTTATTCATCTTGATGCTTACTGGTCCATTTGTGAGGATTTGTTTTCTTTATAGTGAGTTATCCTCTCCGAAGGCTGCGGTGCTCTTTGATGCTCATCAGCAAGCGATTCCAGTTCTCTTGGGTTTCAGCAGGCAAAGCTGTGTCCTCTTGTTGTCTATCGTATTATTAATGATGTGATAGGTTGTAGGTTAACTTGGGTGGGCCAGGTTTCTCCCTGTGGTCAGCTCCACGGTGGGATCTTCTGTGAAGCAGCCAAACTGTTTCGGCGAAAACCGGGTAGAACACCACCTTCTTAATCTGGTCACAGTCTGGATACAATTAAGAGGTTTTATTCAGGGTGTGGTTTACTCTCAGTAAAGACTGACAGTGTGTGGAAGCTAGCTCACGTCTGCTGGATCTGGATCCAGCATTTGCTTCATTGACCTCCAGTAAAATAGCCCGTCCATCCCAAGAGTCATCAATGATATGCCGACCTTGGATACATCGGCTGGAACTCAGATTCACTCAGCTTGGCATCCACCAGCATGCGGTCTTCCTGTTTTATCTTTGTGCTTCCTGTCTGTCAGCCCCTGCAGCTACAAGAGTCAGGAGAAGCCTTTGGTTTACATTCATCCCACAGACTTGAACTGGACTGGATTTCTCCCGCTTCTACAACTCTGTGGGTCATTTCTTCATATACATATATATGTATATCTATATATATATCTATATATGTATATATAGACATACTGGTTTTGCTTCTCTAGAGAGCCCAGCCTAATGCAGAGGCTTCCTCCAACCCTCATGCCGAGGTCTGCTTCATATAGTCTAGTTTCTCAGGTTATTTTCTCAGCATACAGTGTACTGTATAAATAATATAATAAAATAGTATGATGAAAGGATGTCATCCCAGCACATATCTTGTCTTGTTCCCCTTGTTCTGCTTGAATGACTATGCATAGGTTCCGCATGAGCACAATAGAGTGTTCCAGAATCCTTTGCAATGTTATGCATCGTGTTATGATCCACACAATGGGATGCCTTTGCATAATCAATAAAATGCAAATAAACATCTTTCTAGTGTTCTTTGATTTTAGCCAAGATCCATCTGACATCAGCAATAATATCCCTCATGCACATCCTCTTAGGAACGTGAATTTCTTCAAGTTTCCTGGGATGTACTACTGCAGCTGTTGTTAAATCATCGTTAATGACATTTTACTTGCATGTGTTAGTCATGCTGTTGTTCAATACTTTTTTCGTCCTATTGGGTCACTTTTCTTTGGAATGGGCACAAATATGAACCTCCTCTAGGTGCTGGCCAGACAACACATGTTTTGGCCTAGACAAGTGAGTGCTTCTAATGAAGCATCGGTTATTTTGAAACATTTCAATTAGTAATCTCTCAGTTCTTAGAGTCCTATTATTATTACTATCATTACTAATATTTTTACTGATGCCTGCAGGGCAGGTTGGAGTTATTCCTTCAGCAGCATACATTCTTGAAGCATTCTTGCCTTCAAGAACCTCTTGACCTGGTTGAATGATGACCACTTCTTTAGGGCGCAGCGATCCTGTTTCTTCCCTCTTCTCTGGCTGCTTCCCGCAGCATTTACAATTTTGCCCAGAGGCTCCTCCTGTATTCTCACTCAAGACTTGACTCTCTTTCTTCAGTTTGTTTCAGCTTGAGATAGGCTGAGTATGTTTCTCCCTTTTGATTTTCTAATTCCAGGTCTTTGCACATTTCATTATGATGCTTTAGGTTTTTCTTCTTGAACTACCTGGTGACATTTTCTGTTATGTTACTTCATTTCTTCCATGTGCTTTAACAACTTACATCTCAGAGCCCCTTCTGACATCCACTTTGGGTTTTGCTTTCTTGCCTTTTTTCATCTTTTTTGCCTTTTTCCATGTATGATGTTCTTAATGTCACCCACAACTCCTCTGGTCACTGGTCATTAGTGTTTGATGAGTTAAATGTGTCCTTTAGATGGTCTCTACATTCAAGTGGAATATACTCAAGGTCGGGTGGACCATGACTCAAAATGAGAACAGCTGCAAGCATCAATTAATAATCAGAATCTGAGATGTATGCTATATGAAATCTAGGAAAATTGACAGTCATCAAAAATGAAATGGAATGCATAAAGATAGATATCCTAGGCACTAGTAAGCAGAAATGGACTGGTATTGACCTTTTTGAATTAGATAATCATGCGGTTTACTATGCGAGGAGTGACCAGGGGAATGCTATTTCATTCATCCTCAGAAAGATCATTTCAAGATCTAGCTTGAAATACAATAATGTTTGTGATCAGATAATATCTACATACCTACAGGGAAAAACAGTTGATCTTACTGCTATTTAAACTTATGCACCAACCAGTAAAATCAGTGATATAACTGAAGAATTCTACCCACTTCTAAAATCTGGAATGTATCAAATATGCAAATAAAATGCATTGATAAGTATTGGGGATTGGGATATGAAAGTTTGAAATGAAGAGGAAGGATCAGCATTTAGAAACTATGGCCTTGATGAGAGAAAGGAAGCTGAAATTGCATGATAGAATTTTGCAAGGCCAACTTCTTCATTGCAAATACCCTTCTTCAACAACATAAACAGTGACTGTATGTGCAGTCAGAGCCGGGGTGGCTTAGTGGACCATGCATTCGACTGCTAACTGCAAGGTCACCCATTTGAACCCACCCACCCATCTGCAGGAGAAAGATGAGGCTTTCTGTTCCCATGAGAATTAACAGCCTTGGCTACCCACAGGGGCAGTTCTACTCCGCTGTAGGGTCGCTTTGAGTCAGAGTTGACTCAATGGCAGTAAGTTTGGTCTGGCTTTATACAGGTGTATCTCACTAGATAGAATACAAAGGAATCAAATGTACCACATTTGTGGGAAGAGATGATGGAGAAGCTCAATATCATCACACAAAACAAGGCAAATGGCTGACTGGGACAGACCATCAATTGCTCATATGCAAGTTTAGGTTGTGGCTAGAGAAAATTATATCCACAAGGGCCAGAAGATGGCCTTGTAACATGCAATCAATATTTTGAAATGAGTAAGATAGTTTCCTTTGTTACTAATCCTTGAAACTTGAGTGTGCCTTTGGTATTGATTACCTGTACTCAGGAGGGACAACATTTTGTGGCTCAGTAATGACACATGGATTATGACTATCCTATTAGATGAACTTAGCTTTTAACTCCTGTAATGCTGAAATGCCTGGTGGTGTACCTGGCCAAACCACTGGCATCTAGTAGACATTAGAATTAATTTCTCATCTATGTATTCGAGATAATCTGCCATTAGAATCTGGTGAAGGTGAACAGAGGTGACTCAGATGACTCACAAAAACTTTTTGATCTTAGGTACCATCTGGTTGGTTCCGACTAATAGTGACCCTACAGACAACAGACTGAAATACCACCGGACCCTGAGCCATCCTCACAATCATCCTGTGTCTGAGCCATTCTTGCAGCCACGTGAAAATCCATCTTGTTGAGGGTCTTCGTGTTATTCCCTGCCCCTCAACGTGACCAAGCGTGAGATCCTTTTACTCAACAACTAGTAATTGTAATTCATTGTATTAATTATTAACCAGGAGTCCTTGGGTGGCAAAAACAGTTACCGTGCTACCTGTAGGGTAGGAGGTGCAAGTCCACCCAGAGGTGCCTCAGAAGAAAAACCTGTTTACTTCTTCAAAACCAACCACTGAAAACCCTGCGGAGGGCAGTTCTACTCGGACACCCATGGGGCCACTGTGAGTCAGAATCAACTGGAGAACAACTGTGTGTGTGTGTGTGTGTGTGTGTGTTCTCAGTACAATGTACCAAGCCCTGTTGCATGAGTTGAGGGTACATCAGTGAACCCAACAGGAATATGTGATGTTGGACTTATCTCCTCTGACAACATGGTCCACAGAAGCACAGCAGGAAACAGGGTAGGCTATTGGATGGTGACATGTGTTGAGGAGAGAGAGTAGAGAAGGAACTGAGGCACAAGTATGAGAGGAAACTGGGAATTTTGAACAGGTTTAACTCACCACAGAACATCACACTGAGTCGGGTCTTCCAGGGCCATTGCATGAAGGTGCCGGGGTGGGAAAGTGTTCTAGGCAGGAGGGACAGCAGTGCTTGCCATGGGGAGGGCCAGCAAGTGGCCTGTGTGTCTGCCAGTCATTAAAGTGGTGATTGGGATGCAGGCCAAGCAGGACCTCAGAGGTGACTGAGGGACTTTGGAGATGGGGAGCCTCGGGAGGCCTTTGAGCAGAGGAGTGTCTGGCTTGGCTCACAGTCACCCAGGGTCTCCTGCAGGCCGCTTTGCTATCCATAGACTGTGGTGGGTGACGGCCTGGCTGAGTGCTCTGAGCTGACCATGGATTCCAGACCTAGACATGATTTAAAGGGAGTCGCTGGCACTTGAGAATGAATATGTGTTCAGTCTTAGCCCCCACGTGGAGTCTCTAGGTGGTGCAAAGAGCTAAAGCCCTAGGCTGTTGACAGCTGTATGGGAGGTCTGAGGTCACCCAGAGGGGCCTCAGAAGAAAGTTCTGGCTGTGGTTGTGGGGAAAATTGACCCTTGAAAACCCGGCACATACCAGATCTCCAGGGGCTGAACTCAAACTCCATGGCATCTGGTAAACCCCATCAGCTAGTGGGTGGGTGGGCCCCCTAACCAGTCCTGCAGAAAGTGGCTACACTCCTCAGATGCCCCCTTCCTGCTTGACTCAGACACTCTCCATCCACAGGAAGCCGGAAGGCCATGCAGGGAGAGAGGAGCTGTTGGGCTCAATCTGCCCAGGCTGCTCTATGCTTATTGACAGTCTCATCTCCTGCCTCATGCCTCTCCCTCCCCTTCTCAAGCAGGAAGAGCAAAATAGAATCCGTGGAATTTGGAGTTGGGTTTTAAATCCCCCATTTGGATGGACAGAGATGCCAGTCTCTGGAGTTGCAGAACTGTGATTTAAACCGGCCTCTCCCCTGGAACTGCCTGGCCAGATATATCTTTCATGAGGCTCCTGCAGCTGCTCAGCTACAAGCTCAGACTCCCCTGCACCAATCAGGCTAAGGGTGTAGCAGCAGCAGCAGCAGCAGGAGCAGCAGCAGCAGCAGCAGAGGCAGCACTGTAGAGGGTCCTCCCAATACTGCAGGCACAGGGAGCCATTGCCTTCTTGCTTCCCTAAGGCTCCAGGACAGAGTGAAAGCATCCATACCCACCCTCTAGCTGCAGAGGTCACAGATACAGAACTTATGGTTTGGGCTTGATCTCACAGCCCCAGACCCTGGCTCACGATGAAGTCTTTTTATTCCCACCCACAAGACAGCCCTCTCTGGCTCCGCCTGACCAAAAGAGATGGACTGCTCTGATGGTCTGGGGGAGACAAACTCAAGCTACTCCCTGCCATCGAGTCGATTCGGACTCACACTGACCCTTTAGAACACGGTGGGACTGCCCCTGTGGGTTTAGGAGACTGAAACCCTTTATGGGAGTGAAAAGTCTCATCTTTCTCCCGAGGAGCAGCTGGTGGTTTCAAACTGCTGGCCTTGCAGTTAGCAGCCCAACACAAAGCCCACTATGCAACCAGGACTCCACGTGAAGGAGAGAGCAAATGGATCACAGAAGCCAGAACGAAGAGTGTCACACAGAACCTCTGTCCTCTCTCTGTCCTCTGAAGGTCTATGATTAATTCGGCCAAAGGATGACTCTTCATACAGGTCAAGAGGCAAAACAAGGCAGGGCCAGAGGCAGAAGGCAGCAGCTGTAAACCAGCCCTTCTTGGGGTGGAGCCAGGCCCACCCCTCACCTGTGTTGAAGATCCAGCCCTTGCCCCTTGTCAGTAGTCCAGGGCAGACGGGAAAGCATCAATTGCCCAAAGAAGGCTGATGCTGCTTACGGTCACTTCCACTGGTCAGCCCTGTCTGTGAGGCTGCTATTGCCCCAGATGACCTCTTCTGGAAGTGGGAGACCCCTGGAGGAAGGAGTCTGAACTAAGCCTCCTGTGGGATTCTCCTCATCCCCTCCCTACCACCAGTTCCACTCTCAGGAAGGGCGCTGGTTCTGGGAAGATAATGAGCATGAGGAGGAGGCAGCTAGGTGGGGAGAACCCCTGGCTTTCAGTGCTGAAACTGAGAAGTCTTGGGTAAAACGGGTATTGTAAATTTCAATGTCTTCACCCCAAATATGGGTTAGAATCCTAACTCTAATATGTGTGGATATAATGGAAGCCTATAAAAATGAACATCCAACTAATGGACAACTTCAACTTGGCCTATAAGCAGGACTTCAGGTGGGTTTTGCCACGGTCTACCCAGCGAAACAGGAACACACCTGCATGCTTATCATTTGAGTGATTCATCATGGTAACTGGAATGGAGAAAGTTGAAGTCCTGGGATGGGAAACTCAGAGGAGACTTAGTGAGTCTTTGCAGGAGCCAGATGATCGAGACTGGCTTATCCTCGGACCGAGGAGAGACACGCACATGCAGACCAGACCTGGACATGGTTGGCAGGGAGCAGATGCTTAGTCCGGGTTGGCTACAAGCAGAGTACCTCCAACTTTGCCCTGGGCACTGCCATCTTTGAACAGGGCATCACTGTTTCACTATTCTGTGACTTTGCCCTCACTTGGAAACAATGGAACCGACGCCTGCTTGATGCAAAGTCTTCACCACTACCACCCTCACTTGCTGCCCTTAATGCTTTTATTTCACTGAAAAGGCTTCCACATATTTCTTGCACTAACCAAAACCCAAATTCACTGCCGTGCAGTCAATTCTGACTCATGATTGTACAGGGCGGGGTAGAACTGGCCCCTGTGGATTTCTGAGCCTATAACTCTTTAAGGGAGCAGGAAGCCTCATCCTTCTCCCTTGGAGCAGCTGGTGATTTTGAACTGCTAACCTCAAGGTTAGCAGCCCAGCATCTTAACCACCCGGCACCTTTCTTGCGCTAAGTGAAAGCTAAATAAGAACCGTGACCACTTGTTCCGACTGACCACTAAGTCTTAAAGTCATCGTTAGGAATTACTCTGGCTCATAACCCAGGGATTGCTTGCCACCCTATGTGGCAATAGTTGTTTCTTAAGTTCATGCAGGCATCGCGCAGTGTAGGGTGTCTCTTAAACTTAATCACATTTGAAATCTGCCAAGAGACCCAGAGAGAATCAGGCAAACATGGGGGTGGGGAGACAGATGCCACATGGAGGTCACCAAGGAGCCCAGGGAGGCCGAGGTACAGAGGTTGAGACCAGGAGATTCTCCAGAGCACATCGAGAGGCTTTCCCTGGAGCCAGTGCCTTGAATCCCGACTGCAGTGTCCTCAACAGTGAGAGGAGCAGTCCTGTTCATTAAAGGAGCCCCTGGTGACATGTCTTTTACTGCAGCACTAGACAACAAAGACCCCAGGACTATTCAGTCACCAGACACCCTGGAGACTCCCTAACCCTCCCTGAATCCTCAGAACTGCCCATTTCTGGATGAGCAAACACATGTTTCTATGGCAAGCCTAGGGCAGTTTGGGAAAGCAGATTTGGAGCGGGTCAACTTGGGGTTTGAATCCTGCCTGTCTGGATTACAATGCACAGAGTCATCCTGGCCTTTTGGGGCCCTTGTAGGAATGTAAATTATGAACAAGACAGGTATGAAGAGTAAGAAGCTGTCGGTAATAAATGACCATTCTCCCTGACCCCATATTTAAATCACTCACCGGCTTTTGTCGGTAAAGGAAGCCTGCCATCTACATTGTTAACTGATTCATGATGACTTGCGGAATGGGTTGGACCTTAGGGTTTTCCCCGGCTGGATTTCTGAAGTAGATTTCCAGGCCTTTCTTCCTGGTCCTTCTTAGTCTGGAAACCCCCGAGGCTTGTTCAGAATCTAGCAGCAAGTAACCACTGACAGATGGGTGACAACTGTGCTTGAGGTAACTTGGCAATGAACCTGGGTTTCCTGCGTGGGGATGGTGGTGACCATGGAGGGAGAGGGCAAGAGTTCTGCCGCCTACCCACCAAGGCCTCACTCTGCCACGAAGGCAATTCTGACTCCAAGTGACTCTAGAAGACGTGCTAGAACTGTCTCTGTGGGTTTCCGAGACGGCGACTCCTTATGGAAGTAGAAAACTTCATCTCTCTCAAGGAATGGCTGGTGGTTTTGAACTGCTGACCTTGCAGTTAGCAGCCCAATGCGTAACCAAAGGGAGCTGATAGACAGACAAGCTCTCGCCTCAGACCCAGGAGGACACTTCTCCAAGAGACCGTCTAGCTGGCAAATGGTACTTCAACCCAGGTCACCGGGCAGGTGTCTAATAGCACACACCTCCTGAAATCACAACAAAACCCCAGCAGGGAGTAACAGGCACACGGAAGTCTGGGAGTTTCCCGGTGTGAGGACAGGGTGGATGAACCTGTTTTCTGCAAACTCACTCCAGCTGCAGGGTGCCAGGAACCTGGGGCCCAGCCCAGGGGACAGGCACGGGGCCAGGTTGCCTAATCAGATAAGCCTGCCCTCGTGCTCCTGTTTTGTACATTCTTGGAATGAACCACTTAAACCAAGCTGTGGGCCATACCTGCCAAGTCAGGGCTGATGCCTTATCAGGTAGAAACGTCAATTCTTAATGATTCCCCACGGGTAGGAATGCTGGAGGATGACCTACTGGCCCTAAACATAACTCATTTGTACTGAACACCTCCTCCACGGAGGTATGTTGGATGTGACACTGGGGTGTGTGTGTGTGTGTGTGGGGGGGGGTAACATGGCTGCAGGAGGAAGCTGAATTGGGGCTGAGAATTCGAATCCAATGAAGGGTGCCTGTTCTTGAGGAAGCCACCTTCACAAGCACTGCTCTTTGCTCATCAGGTGCTGTCTGCCTAGAACATCCCCTTACTGCAACCTGTCTCTGGGTCGCCTGTTTCCTCTCTCACCCCTTACACCTTTGCCCTAGTGCCACCAGTGTCCGCCTTCAAATGCCGCAGGAGTCCCCACTCTAAATGCACCTCCTCTCCTTCTGCTGAAATCACAACCATCTCCTGACCCCCACCCGCATTTTTCCAAATGTCCTCAATTCCTTCCCTCCTGAATCCTTTGTTCTTGGATGTTCCCTGTACCTGGCATGCCAACCCTGGCTCTCCCTCAGCTCAGGTGCTTCTTCCAAAGGAGGAAGTCCCTCTGACTCTCCTGTCTAAAGTGGGCCATCTCCCCAGTGCTTTCTCCACACCTGTGCCAGTTCCACAAAGCCAGTCGCTATTGATTGATCCTACTCGTGGCAACCCCAATCAAGCAGAAGAGTATTGCTCTCTAAACTGTTTTCTTCAACTTTCGTTCAATCGAGATGGCCAAGCCTGTCTTCCTAAGCCCCTCTGGATGGCCTTGAAACTCCAGCCTTTGGATCAACAGCAGACCGTGTTACCATGTGTACCGCCTGGCATCCCTAGTGCCAGCTACTCAGTCCCACCACCCTGTCTTATTTCCTTCAGGGCCTTTATCACTCTGGGGAATTCTTATTCATTTGCATATCACTGGCCTTCTCCGATTAACCCCTAAATGCCTAAGAGGAGGGACTTCATCTGCTGCCTGCACAAATGCATCTCGGGAGCCTGGTAGAACCAGGCACTAAAATGTTTGTTAAACATTTTAGGACATTTTTGTCTCTAACACCAAGTGCCTAAGAGCATGCTGGAGAAGTCTGACAAGTACCATGGAGTGCTAAAAGGACACAGGAATCTGTTTTAGAAGACATGCATATGGCCAGAGGGCTCCTTAGAGGCAAGGATGGCAAGACTTTGTTTTATCTACTTTGGACATGTCAGGAGAGACCAGTCTCTGGAGAAGGACATCATGCTTGGTCAAGTGGACGGGCAACAAAAAAGAAAGAAAGAAAAAAGGCCCTCAATGAGAAAGATCGACACGGTGGTTGCAAAAATGGGTTTGTGGATATTGTGAGGACAACAGTGTTTCGTTCTGCAGTGCATGGGGTCGCTATGGGTGAGAACCAGCCCACTGGCACTGAACAGATTGTGGAGCTTGAAGTGAAACAGATCTGTGTGGTCCCATTTACCAGCTGGGAGAAGTCCCTTAACCTCTCTAAGCTCCATTCTGATTTATAAATAATCAAGTGCTCACTAAATGGAAGTTATTTTTGTTCACTGGAAAGTTTTGTATAACTCATCTCTGTTAGGCTGAGACCCCTGGTGGCAGGCATTCCCTCATTCATCTTTGCCTCCACTCAGTTTGAAGGTCCCTTTCACCTTCAGCACCTGCTGAGTGCCTCCTTCCTGCAGAACAGGTCACTTTGTCCTAAAGAGTCTATTTAGTCCTCTTTCTTTATAAAACTCAAAACCAAGCACACTGCGGGATAGACTCCAAGGACTGTATGGGATGGGGTATACCTGCCCCTTTGGGTTTCTGAGACTAACTCTTTGTGGGAGTAGACAGTCTCATCTTTCTCAAAAGGAGTGGCTGGTGAGTTTGAACCACGGACCTTGTGGTTAGCAGCTCAGTGCACATCTCACTGTATCACCAGGATGCCACAGGGACATGGAGATCTCCAAACCCTAGCAACGATGTGTTAAACAAGCAAATGACGAACATGATTTAGCAGATACCTGGTAAGTCTTTACGGAATACACTGTTCATCAGACTTTCAAAAGGAGGCATTCTAAACACACGAATCAGCCAATACTGCCGGATGGCATGTGATCAATTGCCAAAGTACGTATGATCAAATGATAAAAATGGGTGCTGTGGATGCTCTACAGCAGAGGTTGCCAACACAGAAGCTCTCAGGGCCAGGCAAGGGGCCCAGCCAGGTAGATGGAGAGGGTGCGAAATGGGAAAACCGGAAACGGCTTCTTTGGAAAGGGCTCCAGTTCTGCTGCCATCCTGGAATGTGGGCCTGAGGGCCTCGTCTTCACATTCTCCTGGTCACATGTGGCAGCTCAGATTTGGTATGGCATTTCCCATGTTGTAAGACAGTTGGCAACTCATTTAAATTTATTAGACACCAATTTGAAGCCCATGAAACATGTTTGGAAGCCATTTTACATGCCTGCTCAGGTGACCAGAGGGAGGACCAAACCTTAAGTAGATAGGGTAGCTGATGCTGACTCATAAAAAGACCCTACTGAGCAGAGTAGGATGGACGCCATATCTTTAAGGAAACAGATCATCCTGCTGTGGATCTGCTGGTGGGTTCGAACTATTGATCTTGGTTAGGTGAGTAGCACAGTGCTGAATCATGGCAACATCTTAGACCGGCATTCATGGAGGAAGGCTTTATACGAGGAAGACTATCTGAAGGTATCGTCTCAATTGCTCACTTACCAATGTATTAAAAACAAATGATTCTTGATTTTTGGCTAAAGATTCCCCTACAGCATGCAGTAAGCATATAGTGAGAACAGCATATACTAAACGCCTGTCGGGGTGATATTAACGTGTGAATCGGAATTGACTCCATGACAGTGAGAAATGCCAGCTCCCTCTGGGACATCATGGCTGCTCAGCTCAAGCAGCACTGTTGAAACAGGACTGTCACCTGGCCAGAATCCCTCTCTTGGTGACACTGAGACAAGCAGGAGGCATTTCACCTCTCATTAGACCTCTCTGCCAGAGTGACTGACAGTAGGCCATCTTACGGATTCTCCCACCCAGGGAACCCACCCACCACCACCTAGAATGGAAGTGGCCAGCAATCTGGCAGCCACAAACTGATCCATTATTGTCCGACTTTGGTACTCTAGTAGCTTACCACCAAGGTGAGCCGTTCAAAACTACTAGGCCCATCCGTGGAAAAGAAACAGGGCTTTCCACTCCTATAAAGGACAGGGAGCAGTGTTCTTCCCTGTCCTATAGGGTTGCTATGAGCAGGAATCCATTTGGCGGCAGCGAGTTTGGTTTTTGGAAGCCTGGCTCTTCTCTGTCAAACAGGGACCTGCATGAGCTGGCATGGGTAGGGACAGCACCAAGAACCCCCAGAAGATGTGTTATTATGAGAGGATTTGGGGGTGGGGGTGATGGATTCATCTGGCTACATGCACCTAAGACTAGCCTGGGCGACTTTAATTTAATCTTGACGGCAGGTGTGCAGAAAGCTCTCTTTTTCGGTGTAACTTACCCTGTGATCTTACACTTGCTGAAAGACTAACTTCCATCAAAGCTCTGCCAATATTGATTGTACAGGCTCAAAAGTACATAAGTAGATTGATTTTATTTTGTCTTCCTCAAACTAAAAAGGTTCACCGTGGCGTTAGTATATTTGTTTCCACTGGTTGGAAACACACTGAATAAATAATAGCCTTACCTGGAAAATACACACACACAACCTTCGTCAACTGCAAGTGGTGGAAACCAAGGTAGAGGCTTCTTGAGTTGCACTCTCAATTTCTCCCCACACTAGGTGGGGTGCTTCTAGATAAAGCCCATTGTAAAGGGACTTGCCACCCTGAGCCCTGATGTTGAAAACACACACACAACTACAGCCTACATCTTAGGGGGGAAGAAAACAAAGCAGCAAGTGGGAAAGCCGCCTCACATGCTGGGGGTAAACAGGCAGCACTCGCCTATGGTCACTTCCATAAGCCAGTAGCAGGAAGGAAACATATTCATCAGGGGCCTCTAGTTTGTCATTTAAGGGCAATTAGGCAATCCCGCCATCCCCCACCTCCAAAGGGGGAAAAACGAAAAATAAAAAACCAGCTTTGACTGTTTTTCTTCCACGGAAGGAGTCGCTAACGTTTTTGGAAACAACGGAGGTTGTGAAATCCATTTTGTGCGAACTTCGAGGGACCTAGGACAACACAGAACACTGATCCTGGGAGGCAGCCAGGAACGAAGTCATCGTTCTGTTCCTGTCGTCCTCCTCCTACGCCGAAGTTTCCCAGTATTCACCTGGAAACACCTCTAAGCTGAAGTTCTCGATCTGGCTCTGACACCAGACCTTTTCCGTGAAACTGGGAAAGAAAAGAAACAAGCAACCATCCCCAGGTGAGTTCCTCCCTCCCCAGGTACAGGGGAAAGACAGATGAGCCAAGAACAAACACCCAACTCTTAGTCACTCCCCCAGTTCTCTGCTGGCAGGTGGCCTTTGTCTTCCAAGTTCTTAAAGCCACAGCTCGGAAAGATACGGCCAGAGCAAGCGAGGTGGGACCCGCAAAGCCAGAGCCTGGGCACTCACACACAACACAGGAGCGCAGTTAACCCCGTGGCCAGCCAATGGATGCCTTACCAGCCGGATTTAAACGAACTCAGATGCGGGGGTGTGGCCAGGGCGGAGCTTCACGGCCTGGGTGGGCGGGGCTGGGGCGGGGGATTCCGGCGGCTCGGCTCGGGGTAGGAAAGACCTGGGCTCCGGGAGCGAGCGCCTGTCCCTTTAAATGCCAGAGGCAGCGCTCCCGCCCGGGGAGCCCGGAGCCGGAGCCGGAGCCGGAGCCGGATCTACAATCCCGTCTCTCCCGCTCCGGCGCTTGTTGCTCGCCGGGCCGAACGCGAGCTGCCGCCGCTGGGCCGCGAGCCTCCCTCCATCTGCTCCTCCTCCTCCTTCTCTTTTCGCCCCACCTCCCCTGAGAGCTGGGGGCAGGGGAGCCGCAGCCCCAGCTGGAGGGAGGCGGCGCGGTGCCAACAGTCATTGCCCCCCATCTTCAAGTCTCGGGGCGCTACGCAGCCGCGGGGGGGAAGATATGCGTCGTTCCCCCCAGCCCGGCCTCGCTGCCGCCCTCGCCGGGAGAGGAGGGACTGAGGCGCCCACACCTGCAAACTCGCCCTAGAAGTCTCGGGGTGCCACGGGGGCCCCTCCCCGTTCCCGACGGCCTCCACCGCTGCGGGTGAGTTTGCGCGGGTAACCGGAGCCACCGGGCGGGGGAGGGGCGGCCGAGCGGCGCCGCAGGTGAGCCAGGTAGGGTGGCTCACCTGGCCCCGCCGCGCGACGGGAACCCTCGGCCGTCCCCACGGGAAAGGAGGCCTGGGAGGGGGTAAGGGGTTCGCTGGGTCCCAGGGGCGGGAGAGGGAGTGAGCAAAGGTGGGTGCTGGAGTAAACTTTCGCCCCCCCCTCCCTTGTCTGCCCGGGCTGGGCAGGTGGGGCGCGGGCGGAAGCAGCTGGAGTGCTGATGCAACGGCCCTTTGCCCGGGCGAGGGGAAGGGCTGAAGGCGGGGGAGACCTGAGGTTGCCTGGCGGCGTCTTGTGACCGTGACCCGACAGGTGGAGGAACACGGGGCGACTCGGTCCAGCCGAGGCAACCCCCTCCAATGGCTCCAGGTGCTGACTGCCAACCGTGCCCCCCACTCTCCTCTTAACAAGGAATCGCCCTCCTCGCCGAGGGGCTTCTAAAGCCTAGCTTCCTGGCCTTTCCTCTCCCAACAGGTGGCCCGAGCCCCTGTCCGGGAACCCGCGCCAATGCCCCGAGTGGTGGTTTCGCTTTCTCCCTTCGAGGCCGTGTGAACTGGCGTCAGCAACGTGATGGGCAACCAGGTGGAGAAGCTGACCCACCTAAGTTACAAGGAAGTTCCCACAGCCGACCCGACCGGCGTAGACCGGGACGACGGCCCCCGGATCGGGGTCTCCTACATCTTCTCCAACGACGATGAGGACGTGGAGCCGCAGCCGCCGCCCCAGCTCCCGGATGGCAGCTGCTTGTCCGAGGGCGGGGACGGGCAGCCGCCGCCCCCGCCGCAGCCCTACGACCCGCGGCTGCACGAGGTGGAGTGCTCCGTCTTCTACCGCGACGAGTGCATCTACCAGAAGAGCTTTGCGCCGGGCTCGGCGGCGCTGAGCACCTACACGCCTGAGAACCTGCTCAACAAGTGCAAGCCGGGCGACCTGGTGGAGTTCGTGTCGCAGGCGCAGTACCCGCACTGGGCCGTGTACGTGGGCAACTTCCAGGTGGTGCACCTGCACCGGCTGGAGGTGAGCAACAGCTTCCTGACGGACGCGAGCCAGGGCCGGCGCGGCCGCGTGGTCAACGAGCTGTACCGCTACAAGCCACTGAGCCCCAGCGCCGTGGTGCGCAACGCGCTGGCGCACGTGGGCGCCAAGGAGCGCGAGCTGAGCTGGCGCAACTCGGAGAGCTTCGCCGCCTGGTGCCGCTACGGGAAGCGCGAGTTCAAGATCGGGGGCGAGCTGCGCATAGGCAAGCAGCCCTACCGGCTGCAGATCCAGCTCTCGGCGCAGCGCAGCCACACGCTGGAATTCCAGAGCCTGGAGGACCTGATCATAGAGAAGCGGCGCAACGACCAGATCGGGCGCGCGGCCGTGCTGCAGGAGCTCGCCACGCACCTGCACCCAGCTGAACCCGACGAGGGCGACTGCGACGTGGCGCGGACTACGCCGCCCCCCGGGCGCCCCCCAGCGCTGGCCCCTGAGGCGGTGGAGCACTGACGGGCAGGGGAGCGCGCCCGGTGGGCTGCGGAAAGAAACTGTTTGCAACAGACAGGGCCCCTTCTCCCCCTCCCTCCTATGCCTCCCACTTCGTGCCAGTTGGGCTCCTGGGCATTCCGGAAATGGAGACGGGGCGGATGGTGCCGCCATCGCCACAGCCTGCGGAGGCTTGAGCTTGCCACCTTGGACTGGGGAGGAGGAGGGCAGCAGAGGGAGCAGGTAGGCGCACCTTTGACTGGGGGCATTACCATTCCTCCTTCGCAGCCAGCCTGCCTTTCCTGCGAGGCAAACTGTGGACCTGCCAGGCACTTAATACCCGTTGGACCTGGGTCCAACATCCACCCCTTCCGTCCCGGAGAAAAGTTCTCTGAACCGCTGCCTGTCCTGGGCTTCCTGGGTGCCTGGGACAAAAGCTGGAGCTGATTTGGGGGTAAGGGGTCAGCCTGCCAGGAGAGCTGCTTATCAGCCTCCTCCCTCGAAATGCTGTGTGCTCAGAATCTGGAAGGTTGGGAGATTTATGGGATTCCTGGGTTGCAGGCTGGAGGAGCCATGGCAGGGTCTGGGAGCAGCCGACCCAAGCCAAGCGGGGGACCCCCATGAAATGTAACAAATAGTTAAATTGGGCTGCAAACAAAGACTTTGCTGCCCTGCCCCACCCCCACCCCCTTTTCCTTTTCAGTTGCTGGCTCTGAGCTGCCTCTCCTGCTCCACTCCGCCCCTTTCCAGGTTACAAGTAAATTATTGTCGCGGGTTGGCCAGGGGAAAGATTCAATTAAAGGTTCGGTAGGCTGCCTTTGTTTCTCGCCTGCTGTTGTAGGCACTTTATTGCTGTGTTATTTGTTATCAAAGGCGGGACTAGCCCTTTGAGTCACCGATCTCATTAAACCTGCTCTGTTGTGCTCTTCTGCCGGTCACAGATGGGGTTGTCAACCGCCGCCCCATAAAGTATCCACTGCAGAAGCAGCCACGCAGGGCTGCCCTGGCAGGAACCCGTTAATCTCCCATCCTCACCCCCCCTGTCACCCCCTTCCTGAATATAGAAGCAAAGTCTTTATAAAGCTTAGGGCTTTGTTGAGGATCCTCTGGTTCCTCCACCCCGCCCCCTCGCTACCCTGCCCCCCAATTCCACTTTATTTTTGCTGGTGGTGAAATCCTAGGCTGGCGGAGGCTGTAGTTGGAGGGTCGAAATACCCTTTTTGCAGCCACACCAGGTGCCGTTTAATTCAAAACGCAAAGTCTTGTGATCCTGCAGCCACTTCCATGTCCACAGGAGCAAACACTCTTGGAAAGCTTTTCCCACTAAGGGGGCGGTGTGGGGGTGGCCCAGAACATCAGCCACAAATCAACGCTCCCTGGGGTGTTCATGGCAGGCTGAGCTGAGCCCAAGAACTCCTGTGTGCTTTAAGATTGTGAGGCTTTCAATAGAGACACATTTTAACAAGCTGTGCCCCCTCCCTCCATTCTGTTTGTGTGAGCCCTTCCCTGATGTCTGCACCATCCCAGAATGCTCGCTCCCCTGCCACACGTTGCCATTGGAGCCTCAAACTTGGAGTAAATGGGCTGTGAGTCAGGCTTTTGTTGCTTCCCTTTCCCCTCCTGGAGGTCATTCTGTGACCTAATTCCAAAGGCTGGACTAGTTTTAGGCTTGAGCATTCACACCAGAGGGTCCTCTTTAAGCAGGCCCTTGCCTGAACCTCCCTGAAGCAAGACTTGAAGGACTTTCTTGTATGCCTTTTCCCCCTCTTTTTCCTCTGTTTTCCAAAACTGGAAGTTAAGGCCATGGTTTTAAAAAACAGGCCTTCATAACAACTCCTTAAAATCAAAATCTTTTCATTACCTGTTCCCGGTTCTCAAAGCTGTCACTCAACAGGTCCAATGGCATTCATGGTGTGAGATCAGCTTTCCTTCAAGTCCATGTCTCGGGCTTTTGAGGGAAGTAAACCGCTGGTTGGAAGTCTAGGTTCTTTGATCCGTGGGAGTTCTGCATTTGGTTCTCTGGCAGCTTTGTGGTTATATGAGCAGACTACGAAAAGTTGCTGGGAAAAGCCCACCAACATTCTCCCCTGTTGGCACGAATTTTAGAAACCCCCTTGTATTCTCGGGCCTATGGGAAAAGGCCAAGATAAATGTGGGCAAAGACTTTTAGAAGAACTTAGAATACTGTGAGTGGTCCTTGGGTAGTGCAGATGGTTACCAGGTAGGTGCCTCAGAAGAAAGGCCGGGTGGTCTCCTAAACACTTGGCTGTTGAAAACTCTAGAGCGCACAATTCTCCATTCGTGTCTGGTCATGCTGAGGTGTGCTGTGAGTAGATGCAGGCGAGTCGAAATTTGGCTCAGAGTGCCCCCATATGACAGAGTAAAACTGCCCCCAGAGGATCTTTCCTGGGCTGTGATATTGACAGGCAGATTGCCAGGTTTTTTCTTCCTCTGAGCTGCTGGTGGGTTCCGCCCGCCAACTTTTCAGCCAGTAGCCTGGCCCTTAACCTCCAAGCACATTCCCCCACCAGGGTGCTTTACACTTAGGGGTAACCACAGCTACTCACTCTATGTGACCTGCTCTTCCTGAGCCTTGTAGGCTAAAAAACAGCACTGGTTGAAAGTGGGCACCAGCAATAGCACCGAATGCTGGCGCAGAGGTCTTTGATACCAGAGCTGGAAGAAGGAATTGCAGTAACAGACAGACACTCCAGATGAGGCCTCTGTGTGGGACTGAGTATTGCTCGCAGGGTACCAGAGGGGCCAGATACTGAGTGCTCCATAGGGCCAGGATGCCCCAAGGCAAGAACAAGGCTCCAAGAAAGGGAGGGGCGAGGAGGGTGCCTCCTCCAGATGGCAATGTTGTGGGTCAGTGACTTTTTAGTGCCCCGGCAGTGGCTACAGCTGGCACTTAAAAAATAAAGTCTTAACAATTTTTATTTCTCCATAGGAATAACACTGTAGAGCTATTTTGAACTGTGAATTACTGATGCTCTTTGAAGGCAAGGAAAGTTGATGCCACTGATGACAGTGGCTCTGGCGGGCCAAGCAGGAAGCCCCCCTGGGGGGTACTTATGCTGAGGGAACTCAGACAAATTCTATTTTCTTACCTGAGCAAATATTTTATTGAGATTGCTTATTTACACAACACCAGGAGCCCCCAACTTCAGCCACATGAGATGTTTTTGTACTACAAGTATGCATACTTTTTGTAGGGCTTGAATTCCACATTATCAATTAAAATGACTTTGTACCACTGAATATGCCTAGGAGCAAATAGAACCTGACGGTGGACCTTTAAAGCGACCCCTTCAGTGGTGGTAATCACCCAAGTCCTCGGTGCTTCCAGCCCTGATTGTACCACCGAGCAAACACCCACACTCCTACATGGAGACCTATTTTTGGAAGAAAAACTTTAATTTTATATGACACAGAGGCTATGGAGAGTTAAGAAAACTATATGGACTACTTGTTTTCTATTTTTTTGGTAAACAATGGAATTCACTGTGTCGGATACTCTTGATGTATGTGCTCATCTCATCATTTAAGAAAAATTAATTGGAATGAAACCAAGTGTGATAGCGATCAAATGGAATCCTTCGGAAGCTGCATCTTTTGTTTGTGGATTTCTTTAAAGACAAAACAATCAGGGTAACGATCAACTTGACTGGTTCATTCAACGGCACTCTCTCATTTTCTTGCTAACACTTGTGACGATGAAGAATTTCATTGCCTCACAGGATAAATGCCACCTGTATTTTATTTCCCCATGAGTTGTGTCCTTATTTTTGTTGTTGAAGGTCTCCTGTCCAATCAACGTTACATTCTCACTGCACTTCTTGAGAAGGAAGTGCTGATTGAAAACTGTATCATTTCCTTCAAAATGAAGGGCTCTGCTTAGTTAAATAAAAGATTGATGATATCTTTTCAACTATTTCCTCTTCACTGTTTGCCTTATTAAAAATAAAGCCTGCTGGGTGTCTTTCACTCTTTCTTTTGAATCCTGAAGGTTTCCAATAAAACAGTACGGGCTAACTATAATTCACCACACTTGAATATGTACGTTTAACATGCCCCTCCCCCTCCCTTTTTTTGGGGTGGTGGTGGTGGTCCAGATTCAAGCACATATGGGTTATATATGATCTTGTCATGACTCGCTAAACATGCTGAGGAATTCATTTCATGGCCCAAATTCCTTCATTTTCTGTGTGAGAATCACCCATTGCTTGCAGATTATTGATGTTCATAAAAACTGGTGCATACACACACATTTCCAATACACATTGGATTTTTAATGTGTAAAATTTTTTTCTCCTTTTCAGAACCAGACAAAAATGACTGGAATTCACACACTTGGGAATCTACGTGAGAGTTTGGACATTCGAATGAGTAACCCACATGCCCTCTTGGCCTGTCGCAGAGTCCCAGGCCAAGTGGGGACATGCTCCTCCCCTGACCGAATAGTCATGTGACACTTGACATGACTTGGGATGCTTGGGGCACTGATCTGCTAAGACACAGATGTGGCACCTGGGACTGGAGCATGGGAGACACCCTGCACTTGTCAGCCAGTGCTTCAAGCCACTTTCTTCCTGTGCAGTTTGAAAGGCTGGGCTTTGTCCGCAGACTCCAGGAGAATTCTAAGTGGGGAGAAAAATGAAAGGTACCCAGGTGGCTATGATGCTATTTGCCCTCAGTGGTTCTCCCTACACAGAGGAGGGTGGGGGTGGGGGAAACGAGCTGAGGAATGTGCTTTGGTCTTGGGTGAACAGCAGAGACCACTGTTCCAATTCCCACGAAGTGGACTCAGCCTGCTTAATCAGGCAAATGACATGTTTGAAAGTGTTTAAAAGACCTTCTGAAATGTACAGGCAGAATATGTACAGAAAGACATTTCCTCGTGCTGAGTTTCCTGGGGAAACTGCTGCTTATTAAACACATGACAGCAATTGTATCTGCAGAATAGATACCAAAATGGTTAGTGCCTGCATTTGGAACCTGCATGAGATAATGAAAAATTTATAAAGGGCGAGATGATGCTGAGGGAGCCCTGGTGGTCCTGTGGTTTGGGTGTTGGGCTGCTAGCCTACAAAGGGGTGTAGTTCAAAGCCATCAGCTGCCCCATAGGGAAAAGAGGCGGTCATCTATTTTT
>NW_022103896.1:13695668-13722378 GCF_000313985.2 Echinops telfairi
TCGCAGTCTCAGAAACCTGCAGGGGCAGGTCTACCCTGTGCTATAGGGCCACTATGCGTCCGCCTCGATTCCACAGCAGTGAGTTTGGCCGAGCATTGCGAGAGGTGGAAGAGAAAGCCAGGTGCTGTGGAGTGGGCAAGGATTAGATTAGGGGAGACCATGACCCCAAAACATGGAAGTTCAATCCAAAACACCCAAACCATGTGCTGCTGGGTCGACTCTGACTTGTAGCAACTATGTAAGTCCAAGTAGACCTGCCCCACAGCATCTCCAAGGCTGAAATCTTGACAGAAGCAGACACCCACCCCGTTCTTCAGAATAACTGCTGAGTTCCAACCCAACTGTGCTGCCGGGGTTCCAAATTGCTTTCTATTCATGCTGCTGGCAACACACACACACACACACACACACACACACACAAATGCACACACAAATACACACCAAACCAGTTGCTGCCCCGGAGCCTCAAGTGACTCATGGCAACCCTAGGTGTGTTAGAGTACAAGGGCTCACTCTCTAGGGTCTCCAGTGGCATGTGACTTTTGGGAAGCAGAGCATCAAGGCCATCATTCCAAGGCAGGCGAATTTGAACTTCCAACCTAATGGTTAGTACCCAAGGATGCAACTGTTGGTACCAGTCCAGGACTCCGGTGCTTAAAATAAGACAACTTGGGGACAGACCCTCACGAACAGTTCCAGGGAGTAAATGAATCTCGGGGTTCAGGTTCGCTAAGTCAAAAGCCCCTGCATAACTTCCAACAAGGACCTAACACCGTGGTAATGGCTTTGGGAGGGAGAGTGGGTGGGTATTGTGAAGGTTTGGACAGGAAGATGGAACGAGAGCCTGCATCTTCCCCGCTGGCAGAAGTGCAGTTGTATTGATTACTTACCTTCCCTGCCAAGCGAGGAGGTGGAGCATTCATTTGGGCCTTCACCTGAGCTGAGCCAGGACATGGGGCAGGCTGGTAGGAGTGGTGAAAAAGTAGAGCCCAAGGTTTTACAGGCCACCTGCCCACCCTGGGACAGCCATGGTGTCATGCAGTCTTGTCAAGCTTGGCCATAAATGATTCAAAAGATGAACTTTCTTTGATAATAGCAACTCAAAAGATTAGGTAGGAGCCTTCTGGGGCCCTGAGCCAGTGGCAGAGAGGAGGGAGGACAACTTCTAAAAGGAGATGACACACCTGGAACACCATCATCAGCATCACTGCTCTGTTCAGGTACTCGCTGTTGAGTGGGTGTGAGGTTTCTTGTGCAGATACTCGATGACAAAGTAAACACTTGAAAAGGTAAAACGAGGAGCTTTGGGCTACTTGCTTTGGGACACTCGTGCAGTGTCATTAGTGCCCCCGTGCCTGCCATCTTGGTTGTCCATCTTTTCAGCCACCTAACTTCGTTTTGAATTGCCGGCCTTGCGGATCACAGCCCAGCTTGCAACCATTACACCAAAGAGACAGAAAATTAACACCGTGGCTGCCGCAGTGTTCGAAAGGTCTCTTGAGCCATAGCCTTCAGTAGATGCACCGTTTGCCTTGTTGACACAGTTTATTGTGCTTGAACACGAATTCAACAAATATTTACTTAGGCCTCCAAAGGTCCAGGTGCTGGGCAGCCGAGGGAGTAAAAAGGGATGTATTGGTAATAAGAGGGATGCGAGTTTGGCTTGCCTGTGATGTCCCATTTTCATTATCGTAACAGCCCGTCTACACAGATATCAATAGTGTCTTCATTTCATACTTGAGACAGCTTTAGAGAAGGGGTACCATCCCTGGTCACACAGCGAGTGACGGGCAGCTCCTGGCCTGGATCAGGGCTGCTGGTCTCAGGGCTCTTGAGCTCCAGGCTGGGGTTCCTCCATTCAAAGACCTTATCTTGGACCCTTCCTACCCTTTGACCACTCTTGGCTTCTCCAGAGTCCCAACCAGCTGCTGTCGGGCCAGTCCAGAATCTTCATGGCCCACGTGTGACTTGGGTAGAGCTTTGTTCCATCAAGTTTATTTGTGTGTGTTTAAATTGTTTTTTTGTGGGTGGATAAATGTTTTGCAGAGCAAATCAGCTTTCCAGTCAATAGTCCATACACATTTGTTTCATCTGATCTATGGTCATCCCCACCATCTCACGTCTCTTAGCCTACTTCCTCCCTGTTTCCACTTTCATTCTTCCTTGTCCCCTAACCCTTCGGAACATTATCCTTGCATGAATCCTTTCCAATGATGATTATTGGTCCCTTTATAGCCTTACCTGTTGTTTAGCTAAAAATGGAGCCATGGTGGTGAGTTCATTTCCAGACCTGAAGGGTGACCAAGGACCACGGTCTTGGGGCCCATAGGGCTTTTGATGGCTGAAGTGGGTGGCCAGGTCTTTCTTGAACAGTTCCTCTGGATGGCTTGGAAATGCTAGCCTTCTTGACCGTTTGAATCACCCAGGGAATCGCCCTTGGCCTAGCGTCAGGAGACTACACAGAACCTCCTTCTGTTCCAATATTTGTCACCTAGTATTCTCTAACTAAAAAGCCTGCCAAGGGCTCAAATAGAAAGTAAATGTTTAGAAAATGATGATGGCAACATATGTACAAATGTGCTTGATACAACTGATGTATGGAGTGTCATAAGAACTATAAGAGCCCCAAATAAAAATGATTTAAAAAAAAAATATATATATATAATAAAAAGCCTGGTGGCTCAGTGGTCCAGTGCTTGGCTGCTTCCCCACAGGAGAAAGGCCAGGCTATCTGGTTGCATACAGACAATAGCGTAGAAAATCCTCAGGTTTGGGGTGTGGTGGGGCAGTTCTACTCAGTCACACGGGCTCACCCTAAGTTGAGATCTACTCCCAAGACCTCCTAGCAACATGATCTGTGTAGCAAGTGCCTGCATTTCCTATAGCAATCCCCCAGGGATCTGGGAGGCAAGAAGAGGTGGAATGAGAGGCACCCTAGCCCCAAGGGGCTTTCCATCCTTCTAGTGAATACCACCAAGCCTGCTCAGCATGAAGGCCTATCTTCCCAATATTACCCCAGCCTCCCCAAAGCTGATCACTGACAGACCCTTCTCACCCTGCCCCTCGTCTCTCTGCCCCGTCTTGTCTTTCTTCCCCACCAGGAAGAGCTGCTTCCAGTGGGTCTGCTTTTAGTCATGGCTTCACCCCTAGCTGCATTGACGTGTGTGTGTGTGTGTGTGTGTGTGTGTGTGTGTGTGTGTGTGTGTGTGTGTGTGAGACTTCTGGCAAGTTGGTCACCTCCCAAAGGAATTAGGCACATCAAACATGTTTGTCAGTTGGTTTGCATAAGAGAATGCAGGTCAAAAAAAAAAAAAAGAGAGAATGCAGGTCACATGTGTAGCAAGGCCTGGAACACTCCAGGTATGGCATGGTGGCCGTATTCATTTCCCAGCTCTCAATCTGCTGTGAATATGATGGGTGACCTTGAGTGAATCCCCCCACCACCACACTAGGCTTAGTGTGGACCACTGGTACCTTCTACATCTCTATGTGGACCACTGGTACCTTCTAGCACCCACATCCAACAGCAGTCTGTGATCTGACTCCAAGTGAAACTTTATCCAGTGAAACGGTCCACAATTTTGCTACTTGTTCTACCTTTGCTTTAATTAATGTTGGTTCTTTAGCCTTCCCCCTAAACCCCATCCACATACACATTTAGCATCAATGATAATATCAATAAGATTCAATTTCAGGGAGCTCTTTTTGCTGTGGGAAATGGGGACTCTACGGCTTTTCCTCCTCCTCCCTTTCCTTTGCCCCAGACTGGGAGTGGAACAATTCTCAGTTGGTCATATCAAGCCTTAAGAGATATTTCTCAGCAAGGCCACTGTGCTTAAGTCCCCATGCCAAATGCTATTCCTGCCTGGACCTCTGTTTGTTCATTCTGTGAGCGTTTATGGTGACCCACCAAGTGCTGTGTGCTTCCCACTGGGTCTTGAAATGGGCTAGCGCATGGTCTCTGCTCACCCACATCTCAGTGAAGAAACAGACAAATGGATAATAATCAGCAATACCTTGTAACAAAGTGTGATGATAGAAGACAGACAGGAGTATACGTATGTTAGTCCGTGTTGACTAGAGAAACAAATCCAGTGACACCCCTGTGTAAGAGAGAGCTTTATATCCAAGAGCAATTGTATATTAAGAAAACATTCCAGCCCAGTCCAGATCAAGTCCATAAGTCTGAGATTAGCCCATATGTCCAATATTAGTCTGTAAGTTCCTCTTTAGACTCACGCAGCACATGCACTGATGCCAAATGCTGGAAGATCATAGGCCAGTGGGTGAACAGTCTTGTGGATACAGTGGCAGTGGAAGCATCTCAGCCATCTCAACACCGGCATGGGTGTCCGTGTGGCACCTCCAGTTCTCTGGGTGTGCCTCCTCACCAGGAAGGGGAAGCAGAGAGAAAGTGTAGTCCTCCTCCAGGGAGAAAGAGAGGAAGTTCCCAGAATCCTCATTAGAAGGTCACACCCACCAGGAGGCATCATCAAGCTAAACTCCACCCCTTCACTCTATGTATCAAGTCGACATGAAATTATGTAACTACCACAATAGGTACATGGCAACACTGAGCAGGGCTGCTAACCTCATGTGGGAGGAAGGAGAGGGAATTGAGCAAGTAAGAGGAGGTTTTATCAGAGAAAGATTATGACATGATCTCATTAAACCCTTAGTTTTGCAGCCAATCACACATCTCTTTTTGCATATGCTGGAATTATGGCCCATAGGCAAAACCCTTGGCCCCAACTCCCCTTAGGCTGAATTGGAAGGTGCAGTCTAGGCTTGAGATGGATTTAAAATCATGTTTTAACTGAACCCTCTTTACCATCGAATGCGCCAGTTCTCAACCGGTGGATCATGACCCCTTGGGGATCGAATGACCCTTTCACAGGGGTCACCTAAGACCATCGGAAAACACATATTTCCCATGGTTTTAGGAACCGAGACACCGCTCCTCTATCCATCTCTTCACACTGACGTTGGCTTTTTACACATACTTTCACAAAATGTAGTTTACTGTTGTTATATTAAGACTGTTACACATGCTACACCATGCTTCAAGACAAAATTTCATGCATTTGTAATTAGAAATAAATATTTCACAATATATAATTTTATTATTTTGTGATTAATCACTGTGCTTTAATTATGTTCAATTTGTAACAATGCAAATACATCCTGCATCCTGGATATTTACATGATGACTCTTAACCGTAGCAAAATTATAGTTATGAAGTAGCAATGAAAATAATTTTTTGGTTTGGGGTCACCACAACATGAGGAACTGTATTAAAGGGTCGCAGCATTAGGAAGGTTGAGAACCACTGATCGAATGCTTGCATATCAAATGCTTGATAGTCTCATTCATTGTTTCATCGGCTTGACCATTTAGTGGCAGTAATCGCACTTCTGTTAAGACTTGAAGAAGTTATGGCACATGCAGAAATATTAACCAAATATCTGCAAACCCACATACATGACATTACCCATGGGTTTCAAGTGACCATTACAGAAATAGCAATGATGAGAGAATCATTACTGCAAAAGAGAATGGCCTTCTGACGTTTCATAATGAAATCAATGATTGCATCTGTATTCCTGATGATATTGCTAATATCACGCTCTATAGCATATGCAATTTACTGTATCTCACCTTAATGATCCCGTTCCTTCCTTAACTAATATTATAAGTCATTAGTTTTCCTCTTGGGGTGGATGGTGGGAAAATAGCTACTTTATTTTGGAATATTTATATTTTAACACTTAACATCATTTTGGAATCTTTATATGACATTGTTTTGCTTTAGTTCTATGAGTTTAGTGTACTTGATCCATGAAATGCTGTACTTCAAAGCCAATTGTCCCTTGGTGTAAAATCATGCTAGTTTCATAGGCTCTCATCAATGATTAGGTTGCTTAAATATTTCCTTTTCTTTTTTTCCTCTTTGAACATTTTACATCTAGGTCACGTTCATTCTGTCCTGACTGAGAAATGTCCCTTGAATGTGGCCTACTTTGCCAGGTTGGTTCAATAAAACCTACTCACCCTGAAGATAAGGCCTATTAGTTTGGCAAGGGAAAGTTGCCAAAGTCCCTCAGGAGAACACAGCAACACAAAAGGACACTCCGTTGTGGACGGCCATTGCCTCGTAATGGAGACTTGATCCAAAGTTGGGAAGGTAAAGATGGAAGCGTTCCGACCCAGAGGCGCTCATCTCCAAACAGGAGTAGCAGGAGCAGAATGGAAGTCAAGAGGTAAATCCTTTCTTCGTGGAGGGGAAATGTGTATAACTGAATTGTCTGGTGCCCTGGCCCAGGAAGTGAGACGTTCTCTCCTCCAAGCCTTCACATTTCAAAGGACTTCAAAGCTGGAAAGGAATCAATCGTTAACTTCCTACCTTTGCTTTGTTATCTACACATAAAAGCCCAATTCAATAGAGACAATGGAGTGATAGGTATTGTTTCTCAATAAAACTCCCTTTCTCTCCTTACAAAGTAGGAGATTCTCTTTTTTGACAATGAGTTTCTGGCCACCCTGCTGAATGTCTCTCCCTGCTGTTACATCTATGGGTTTGTTTTTATTAAAGTTCTTTTAATTTTTACTTTTACACTTCAAAAGCAATAGCAATTAAAATGCCTAAGTGTATCAACTAAAGGTAAAGTACTTCATCCTCCCTTCTCACTCATCCTGCTCCACCAACATCCAAGGGTTATTGTATTAAATTTCTTGTGCATCTCTTCTGGGCTTTTTTTCCCCTTAACATTCAGAATATTTACCTGACAGTACATAAGTGTGTGTGTGTGTGTGTGTGTGTATTTCCATTACTAGATTTGTACAGAGATTCCATTACTAGATTTGTACATGCTAGCATAGAACTTTTACTTTCCCTCATCAATACATGAAGGGCTTTCTTTTATATTAGCCTATACAGTGCCCAGAACACTTTTTAAAATAGATGTGTAATATCCTATAGCAGAAAGTTTCTTTCCTATTCACTCTTTCATGGATGCCCAATCAAACAAAGAGTTCAAACCAGCTTATTTTGGTTTGACCTCCTGTTAAAATTTGCATCTCCACCCCTGGTATGCGGAATCAGAAACTACAATTGAATGAGATCCCTGTGGTGGTGGTAGTTCGGTGCCCTGGACTTGGTTCTGACTCACAGCTACTCTGGGTTCAACAGGATGGAGCACTGCCCAGTCCTGCAGCATCCTCACAATGGTTCCTATGTTCCAGCCCATTGCTGCAGTCATGGGTGAACCCATCACATCAAGGGTCTTTCTCTTGTTCCCTGAGGAGTTTGTTAAAAAAGAAAAAACAGGTTTAGTTTCAGTATATTTGGGGTGGGAATGCAATTTTTCAGCAGGGTCCAACTGGACTAAATCATTTTGGAGCTGTGATTAAACTATCTCCAATTCCCTCTAATTATAGAGGATGCAGTGGATGCCTTCCTGCTCTTGACATGGATATGAATATTTATGAAACATACAATCATTGAAGGGAGCGTTTGAGATGAAACTTAAGCACAATTGAAATTTTGATAGGCACTAATACGGAACTCAAAACCAAACTCCCTACCATTGAGTTGATTCTGACTCACAGTGACCTTCTAGGACAGTGTAAACCTTCCCCTGTGGGTTTCCCACAGGTTCCCTGGTCATAGAGTGGTTACTCAGTGGGTTGCGAACCACAAGGCCAGCAGTTGGAAACCCCCAGCGGCTCTGCCAAAGCAAGACGAGGCTTTCTACTCCCATAAAGGGTAAAAGAGTCTTGGAAACTCCCAGGAGCAGTTCTATCCTGGGTTTCCAAGGCTGTATTAACTTTATGAGGGCAAAAAGCCTTAGAGTGGCTAGTGGATTGGAACTGCTGACCTTGAGGTTGGCAGCCTGATTTGTAACCCATGATGCCACCAAGATTTGAATGTGCTAATTTATAGTCATGCTAGTGACATTCACAGTGTTTGAAAATATATACCCAATCGCTTTAAATATATTTGGAAGTTGGAATCAACTCCATGGGAGTAGGTCTGGTTTTCAGTTTCACTCGTCATACATATCACACACACACACACACACACACACACACGTATGTATATTTGTTTACTTTTAGGTTCTGTGGGAATTATACAGTGACTGGCAATGCAAAGGTTAAAGAAGAGGCTTGTGTGTCACTGCATAGGCAATGGTTCAAATCCAGCAGCCACACCACTGGAGAAAAAAGTTAAACCCACATCCACACACATTAGGTGACCTGGGGCAGATTCATTCTGTCCTTTTTAAAAAAATTCATTTTATTGGGGCCTTGTACAACTCTTATCACAATCCATACATCCATCCATTGTCTCAAGCACATTTGTACATATGTTGCTATCATCGTTTTCTTTCTTTTTTTTTAATTGTCATTTGCTTTATTTGTTTATTTAAATCATTTTATTGGGGGCTCCTACAACTCTTATCTTGTCATCATCGTTTTCAAAGCATTTTCTTTCTACTTCAGCCCTTGGTAGCAGCTCCTCATTTTCCCCCCTCCCGCCTCCTCCCTCCCTCCCTCATGAACTCTTTACAACTTATAAACTATTTTTTCATGTCTTGCACTGTCAGATGCCTCCCTTTATCCCCTTGTCTGTTGTCCACCCCCCTGGGAGGGGGTTATAGATAGGTCATTGTGATTGGTTCCCCCTTTCTCCCTAAACCTTCCTCTTCCCCTCCTGGTATGGCTACTCAATATTGGTCCCGAGGAGTTTATCTGTCCTGGATTCCCTGTGTTTCCAGCTCTTATCTGTACCCATGTGCATGCTCTGGTCTAGCCAGATTCATTCTGTCCTTTATGGTCACTAGGAGTTAGCACCATCTGGATGGCATACAATAGCAATCTTTTGATGTTTTTTTGTTTTTACACCTAAACAATGGTTATCTCTGCCTTCCAGAATGCAACTCAGCAGTTTCTCCTGTTGCACACATTCAACTTCTGATTTGTGTGGTAGTGGGGCAGCCCAGGAAATTCTAGAGCAGCGGTTCTCAACCTGTGGGTTGCGGCCCCTTTGGGGGTCGAACAACCCTTTCACAGGGGTCACCCAATTCATAACAGTAGCAAAATTAGTTACGAAGTAGTAACAAAAATAACTTTATGATTGGGGGGTCACCACAACATGAAGAACTATATTAAAGGGTCGCGGCATTAGGCAGGTTGAGAACCACTTGTCTGGAGAATCCACTCTATTGGTCAAACCACAGAGTAGAAATGTGGTGATGGAAAGTCCCTGAAATGATTTCTTTCTTGAACATGTAAACTAATAGCATGCCACTTCCTGCTTTATGCTTCCAAGGATCCCCCTTGTGCTGAATGAAACCTTCCCTCCCTAGAGCCACCAGTTCGTTAGAATGCTCTGGCCACCAGTCTGTTAATGTTATGTCTTTCACTCTTATCACCCACTTGCTGGGATCATTTCAGCCTCAGTCCTCTGTGTTTTGTTTATTTTCCTAAGCATACCAAGGTCTTTAGTGCCTTGAGAGGTATTTTTCAGACTTCCTGACTATTGACCTGTGATAAGAAATGCACCGTGCCTCTTGTTCCAATGCGTGCGTGCGTGCGTGCGTGTGTGTGTGTGTGTGTGTGTGTGTGTGTGTAAAACTGGTGTAACAGAAACAAAACTTTTACCACCCAGTCCCTGCCTGTACTGTGATGCACTTTGACATCATCTATTCTAATGTCCTCCACTAAGGGGAAATAAATCGGGTTAAGAACACCCAAACCAAATGCATTGTCATTGAGCCAGTTCCCTCTTGCAGAGACCCCACAGGTCAGAATAGAAACTGCCCATCGCATTGCCAAGACTATAATTTTAGGGACCCAGAGTTTACCAAGCAGAGCTTAAGAGTCCTGAAGTGTGCTACCTTCCTTCCCCAGCATGACACTGTCCCTGACTCTCCTCTCTTTCGACTCCCTGCTCACCTCAGGTCAGCGGTTTGAATCACCAGCCGCTGCTTAGGAGAAAGATGAGGCTTTCTGCTCCCATTAAGATTCATAGTCTCGGACACCCACAGGGGCAATTCTACTCTGTCCTGCCTACAGGGTTATTATGAGTCAGAACTGACTTGATGGCAGTTAGTTTTGCTATCTTAATCATACCCCATCCTGTTACTTTATTACAATACCTCATTTATTTCCTTTACGATTTCCCCAAATTATGATCGCCTACTTACTTGCTTTTTCCCTCCCTCATTGTATATCTCTGGCTCCACTCAAATATGTGTCATAAGACCACGAGCCTGGCCTGCTTTGAACTCCGCTGTGTGCCCAGGGTGTCACGCAGTACCTCGGACGCAGTAAGTGCTCAACAGATGCTTCTGACTCAATGAGGGGATGAGTGTTATTTTTGCCCTCTGTCGCGTCCAGCACAGTCCATATGCCCAGCTGGTTTATTCTGCACGGGGCTTGGGAGACCAGAGCCCAGACAAAGGGGGCCCTGCCGCAGATCTCCAAGTCCCCTAAGAAGTAGGGGAAATAGCAGGGCTCTCAGACCCAAGGAGACAGAAGCCTCCCCAGAACTTAGGCCCAGAGTAGGTTAGAGAAAGCACCAAGAGGTATCAAATTCCCCCCATCTACCATCTTGGAAACAGGAGACTCAGACCGTGAGTTCATTTGTTTAAAGGCAGTCGCTTTGATTGTAGTTCTTGCCCAACTCAGTATTATGTTAGAGCCTAAAACCAAAGGCACCCCTGCCAGACCTCTGGCTTTATCCTAAGGACTGAAATAGTCCCATGCCATCCTGAGTACCCCAGAGTCACATTCTGACCACCCAACTTCCAAGGTGAAGTCCCAAGGACACAAGGAGGGACAATAGCCCCGAGCAAACTCCCTGGTAATCCAGGAAGGTTGGAAGGAGCAGGCTGCCTCCAGACTAAAGCAGTTTTAAGAACTGAGATTTGCGCCTGCTAACCCTGAAGCCATGGAATGCTAACAAAAACGGTGGTGGTTTGCACCCATTCGGCCATTCTATGGGAGTAAGACCTAAAGGTCTACTCTGATAAAGATTAAAGCCCATTGCCCTCGAGTCAGTTCCAGCACATGCCAACACTATAGGACAGAGGAGAACTGCTCCATACACTTTCCAAAGCTGTAATCTTTATGGAAGCAGACTGCTGGATCCTTCTCCCACAGAGCAGGCTGGTAGGTTTGAAATATGGATCTTTTGGTTAGCTTCCAAGAGTGTAACTACTTCACCACTGGGGTTCCTCCATCAAATTTCCAGCTTAGAAAGCCTGATTGGGGCAGTTCTGCTCTGTCACATGGAGTCGCTGTGAGTCAACAAAAGACTAGGCAGCCCCAGCAGTCACAATGACAAGACGTACAATCAGCCTGCTACCATTTCAGCCCTGGGATGATGGAAATGAAGAACACACTAGGGTGTTATCTTCTCTGACTCTCCAGGCTTTCAAAGGACACGTGAAAACCAACATCTCTGTTTACATGAGTGCTAAAGCACGTTTTAGAGAGGAAAATCGGCATATATTAAGATCCAACTCTATTCCCGGATTTGAGCCAGGGAGTTTGCTCACGTGTGAAATAGTTCACGTGTGAAATATCCGCTCAGATTTTAAGGCCAAAGCTGATGGAGATGCCTAGTGACTCGGCCTAAAGTCAGGAGGCTGGAAAAGGGCAGCTGGGTCTGGAATCTAGACCGTCTCATCCCACATTCTTTAGGGACAACCTTTCAACTTGGTCACAGCTGCATCTTGTTTCTCATGGGCAATCTTATCCAATCTAGTCCAACTCAGAGGGGCAACATACGAGAGGGTAAAACCACCCCATAGAATTTTCGAGGATGCCCTTTGGATGGGACACAGTGTCAGATCTTCCTCGCGAGGAGCCCCTGGGTCATTCAGACTCCTCAGTGAGCAGCTCGGCTGTTAAGCCATTGACGACGTGTTGTTGCTGTGTGCTAGTGTGAAGTCCCCCACTCGCACTGAGCCCTTACAGCGTGGCACAGCTCCACTGGTTTCCCTAAGCAACCATCGTTCATGGTGGAGATGCATCGGGCCTCTTTGAACTCACCACCTTCTGGTTAGCAATCGAGCACTTAACCAGTGAGACACCGGAGCTCCATCCTGCATGTTCAAAACACTCACCCTACTGCCATCGAGTCGATGCTGACTCTTGCAGAAGAGCTTAGTCTCCAGACAACTGAGTATGCAATTCGCATGTCTCGAGTGCCCGCGTTGCGTCAGGCATCATTTTAAGCCTAGGGATCCGAGCTGTCAGAGGGCTGGGGCAAGCTCCAGTGCTCACAAGAGCTATTTATCCTCAGGGGGGTGGCAGTCATAAAATGAATCAACCAGAAAGTATCAGATAAACTCTACCCAGAAAATGTCACAGTAATTTAGAATGGAGTCCCCAGACAGTCTTCCGATTGGGAGGCCTCTTTGAGGAAGCCACATTTAAGGTGAGATTTGAAAGAGGAAAAAGAGGCCGCCAGACAAAGTTCTGGGGGACAAAGCATGAGGAACGTGCCAGTGTCGTCAGGCAGTGTGCTCAAGAACTCAAAGGAAAACAGGTGTTGGGGGAGGAAGTCAAAAGAGATGAGGGTGCCCAAGGACCTTCCGAGAGCCAGATGTTGAGCAGTGCACAGCCTGATTGGCTAAGTTACTGACTGAGAAGGCTTCCCACTATTTGAGTTGTTGTGAAGTGCCGTTGGGTCAGTTCCTACTCAGAGTGACCCTACGTGCAACAGAATGAAACACTGCCCGGTCCGGTGCCATCGACACAATTGTTCGTATCTTGGAGCCCAGTGATACAGCCACTGTGTCCGTCCATCTTGTTGAGCGCTTTCCTCTTCTTTTCTCCGACTCTTATTTACCAAGCAGGATGTCCTCCAGGGACTGGTCTCTCCTGATACGATGCCCAAAGTACGTAAGACGAAGTCTCACCAGCCTTGCCTCTAAGGAGAATTCTGGCTAAACTTCTTCCAAGACAAGTCTGTTTGCTCTCTCGGCCATAGATCTTTCACTGTTCTTCGCCAGCAGCATAGCTCCAATGCATTGATCCCTCTCCAGTCTTCCTTAGTCGATGTCTGACTTTCACAGGAATAGGAGGTGATTGCAGATACCACGGCTCGGGTCAGGCTCAGCTTAGTGTTCAAAGCAACATCTTTGCTTTTCAACATTTTACAGAGGCCTCGTGCAGCAGGTTTACAAAAATTTGTGAGGTGATATATTTAAAGAGAGGTCAGATGGCTCTTTCGTGGCTATAAAGTCCTAAGTAGGAGATCTAGCTAGACGCATGTTTTTTACACTGCAAGTCAGAGCAGGTCATAAGCCGTTCTGGGTCAAGAAATCAATGAATGTGCACTCCCTACTTTTTTTCTTGCTTAGTATGAGCACGGGGTCAACAGGGACTGGTCCCTGAAGAAGGACATCATACTTGATAAAGCAGAGGAAGAGTCTTGTGAATGGACTTGTGTCCCACCCCTGCTCCCTCCTAAAATACATATGTTGTAACTTCTAACCCCTATATTTGTGGAAGTAATCTCATTTGGGAATAAAAGTCTTCTTTATTATACAAATTAGGTCGTGTCATTTTAGAGTGTGTTTAAGATGATCACTTTCACATGTAAATCAAGTAGATCAGGCACAGGGAAGCATGCAGAGGTGGGGAAATGAGATAGCGTGTCACATGAAGAGTGACAAAGAACTGAAGAACGAAGCTGAACAGAGGCAAAGACCTTCCTCCCAGCGCTGCAGAGAGAGCGCCTTCTCTGGAGCTCAAAACCCAATGCATCCGCATTGCCTGGAGTCCATGCTAACTCATAGGACCCCGGGGGAATCTGAGACTACAACTCTTTGGGGGAGTAGAGAGCTCACTCTTTCTCCCATGGACCTCTTGTTGGTTTCAAACTGCCAACCAAGCAGATTGCAGCCCAACCCACAACCACTACATTACCAGGCTTCCTGGAGCTGTCACACCATAATTCAAACTTCTAGCCTCCTAGACTGTGAGAAAACAAATTCGGGTTGTTAAAGCCACCTTCTCACGGTGTTCCTGTTATAGCATCCTTAGGTACCAAAGATAATCCCCAGCAAGATGGATTGACACGGTGGCCTCTACAATGGGCTCTAACCTTATGAAGATGGTGTGGGACTGGGGAATGTCGGGAAATGGAATAAAGAAAGAACGGAATAAGCTCCTTTTGTTGTATGTAAAGTCACCATCAGTTGGCGTTGACTCAATGGCTCCTAACAACATTTCAACACTTCACTTTTCAATTTTTAATCAAATAGAATAAACACGGCAGAGTGCATCAGAGTTATCTTTAGTGAGGATCACACTGGATGGGATTTTTGTTATGTTTACACTTCCTCACATGTAATAAGAGTAAGTGTGATATGTCTGCTAACCTACACACATACATTTACATATATGCAAACACACCTATAGATATGCATATGATAGAGTTTGTGTTTCCTATACAAACACCTATGGAGGCCAGGATGTAAACATGCTCTGTGGGTTGAGGTTAGAAAGATAAGGAGATGCTGCACTAAAAGGTAAGCACCATGAGAATAAGGATTTCCACCTGCTTGGGTTTTGTGTTTTGTTTTGGTCTAAATCCCCAGTGCCTGTGATACAATCAATATATCTTTGCTTATTACTGGAAGCAGCTCAGGGCCTTATCATATAGTACTTTGGGTTTCTTGCCAAAGAGTTTGAGTTGTCCTCTTCTGAGTGAGATGGGAAGCCGTTGAGAGGGGTGAATCAAAGAGTATGACGTAATCTGATTTTTGATTTTAAAAATAATACTATAGTCCTATGTGGGGAATGGATGTGTGTGTGTGTGTGTGTGTGTGTGAGAGAGAGAGAGAGAGAGAGAGAGAGAGGTGGGGAGAGTAAGAAGAGGAAAATGAGTGGCTGTGGAGGGATTTTTAAGAATTAATTGTTCTTTGTTTTATTATTGTTGAGAATATACAAAGTGTAGCATGCACCAGTCCAACCATTTGTACAGGTACAATTCAGGGGTTTTGATGACACCCTTCTAGAGAGGCACCCATTCTCCCCCTCCTTCTCCACATCATTCTTCCCCATTCCCATAAACTTCCTGCCCCTGAGGCTTTTCTCCAATCTTTTCAGCAGCTGCTGTTACTTTGATCTTTGCGGGGCTTTGGGGGTGTCTTTGGAATAGATGATGCTAACTTGGAGTAAGAGAATGCCAAGGAAAGGAAGTAGAGTAATTTGAGACACATTCTTTAGGCAGACCGCTGATGGATTGTGGTGGGAGGGGTGGGAGGGATTCACAATGAAGGGAATCAAAGAATCAAGAACGACTTTCGACTAAGAAAGTAAACGATGAAGAAGTTAGTTTAGTGGAGAGTAGGCTAGTGATGGGGATACATGGGATGTCCCAAGAATGAAAGGAATGTGTGTTCTCAACAACAACTGCTCACAATTGTTTTGTGTCTCCAGAGCTCTGGCACATTAGAGAGATAGGAATGATGTTTCAAGGTAGATCTCGTGCTTGCATAGTTGTGAGCTTGTTGGTGACATCATATTAAAGAGTCAGAAGAAATTTGAAAGTAGTAATAAAGACTGTGCTCAGTCAACTCTGGGATGTGATTAGCATCGAGAAGGTGTCCAGGCCACCTTGGTCATCCCAGCAGTATTAACAATACCATTTGCAATCGGATGCATTTCCAAACCGAGCTCTACACTATGCTGTTTGATCTTTGTCCCCTCCCCTGAAGGTATAATGACTCCCTTCCTTTAATGGAAACTGAGCTTCAACAAAGGGGAAATTAGATGTCTGTGGAGTATGCCAGAATCCATGCTTATAAAGTGGCAACTGGCAGTTGATTTAATTCTCAGCATCACCTGGGTGTGGTTGTCACAGCGGTCCTCTTTTACAGATGAAGGGATGACTTGCCAGAACTCAGCAGGGATGCTAAACGGGCCATTCGATCTACAGTTCTCTGACTTCGGGACAGGTGCTCTTTCTCCTCCCATAGCTGCAGCTCCTCTCCCGCCAGCATCTCCTCTCCTTGCACCTGCTGTAGCGCTGAAAGCCTGGCATGGTGGAGCAAGAGGCTGAGATAGTCGTCAGTGGCCCTGATCTTACTCTGAAAGATGAATATATGAGGCCAAGAAATGGAACAACCCAACTGTGTTAAACAGGCACAATAAACTATCTCACCAACCGAGCGGGGTGAAAAGAGATCAAGGGGAAGATAGGAGCCTGTTGGCCAAGAGAGGTTTTTTTACATTTGGATTTCATTTCCAATTTGCATGAAACAGAAGATGTGAAGCACCCCTGTCTCTCCTTTACGCAGCTCCCCTGCATATGAGGATTGGATTCCCTTCGTCAAGTGCAAGCCGGATAAAAGCTTGTAGCGCATCACTCCTGTCCAAGCACTCGGCATGCAAGGCAGCCTTTCTGTTCCGCACTTGAACATCCTATGACCCCACACTCCAATTCAGCCTTTCCTACCCATCGTCTCAACTTCAGCTTTCCATCATAGTCCAGGATTTCCTGGTCTCTCATCTTGTGGCAGAGTGTCACCGCCCCCGCGGTGCTTGAATTCAGAATCCTGCCCTACCACTGATTGTCTCCTGAAGCCTTTTGGAGATTCAGGTTTCTCTGAAAGATGAGGTTTCCTAACCCCGTGTGAAGATGATGTGAGAAAGAGGGTCGCTGCAGTGCTGAGCACAGAGTAAATCCCCCTAGAAACGTACACGTGTGCTACAGAGAACACCTCCTCAGCCTTAGTCATGTTTGCAGACGTACAACGAGTGTGTGCAGGGCAGTGTTCTGTTTGCTATGAGTTGGAAGCAGCTTGATGGACACCTAACAAAAAGAAAATAAACCAGTGGTTAAAATATAAATATGCCCCTGTGATAGGTAGGTTTGTTGTGCCAACATGGCCAATGAACACATGTGGGATTGGTTGAAGGGCAGAGAGATAAATGGCTTGGTGAGCCTCACCTCTTTCTCTCTTGCTCTTTGATCATCAAGTGAGTGTGCGGCTGCCTTGCTGGTTCTGTGCCTCCATGTGCAAGCTACACTACCTGTGGGACGCCTACCCGTGGATTGTGTCGCTGTAACTTGAGGTTCCTTCAAGACCTGCTTCGCCACACCACTGGAAGGTACATGTCTTGAGCTGAGGACTGTCAGACCCTGTCATCTGGCTGACTCTTGGTGACCTGCTTGCTGTTTGCTGCCTGGGGCTGGATAGCCTGAATTGCACCACGGAGGACTACCGGTGTACTAGCTGTCTCATGGAAGTGAGTTGCACTGAGCCATTTGTACTGCTTTATAGATTAATTGTTTATTTCTTATTTTGTCTATCTATATAAACATACACAAAATTATTAGTGTCCTGGTTTTGTTTCTCTAGAGAACCCTGTCTAGCATAGCCCCCACTATTCTTAGCTGCTGGGGAGTTGGCACCAAGTCCTAGTGGCTTTCTGTATACCGGAATGAAGTGCTGCCCAGTCGGGTGCATTTTCAACGATGCCCCCGTCTGATGGTTGCCATGTTTGAGTCTGTTGTTGGGGCTATTGTTCTAGCTCATCTCGTTAAAGTATGTCCTTCGTTTTTTTGACCCAAGCATCCCTGGTGGCAGAGTAGGTTATGCATTGGACTGCTAACTCCAAGGTCAGCAGTTCTAACCCACCAGCCACTCTTCAGGAGAAAGATAAGGCTGCACACACTCAGAATGTTCTATAGCTCTGGAAACCCACCGAGCAGTTCTACTTTCTCCTAGAGGGTCCCTACGAGCTGGAATTGACTCAGTGGTAGTGAGATTATTTTGCTTTTTCGGGGGAAGTATTCTATGTTACCAAACACAATATTCATCTTCTGGAGATTGGTCTTTCCTGATGACATCTTTATAAAGTAAGCAAACTGAAGTCTTGCCATCCATTCTTACTTCCAAAGAGCATTCTGACTGCATTTCTTCTGAGACGCATTTCTTCATTCCTTGGCAGTCCAGGCAGGGTATGTTCATATGCTTCACCAATAGCATGAGTCAAACACTCCATTCTTCTCCTGTCTTTCATTTTCTCCATCTACCTCTCACTTGCATAGGAGGACATTGAAGCCCTGGTTTGGATCAGAGGCAAAAAGGCATACCAGCTGGGATAGAGCTGTCACCCCCATAGCCTGCCCATTTTCTTAGCCACCTGGTCTTTCCCCTCGGCCTCCTGTGGCTGTCCCCACAAACCAGCAGACACATGCCCAGCAGGGCCAGAGTCTCTGGCAGCCTAGTGCAGCTCTTAGTAGAGCATTTTGATTGGCTGGTCAGTGATGGAGAATGCTAATATCATGGTTGAATATTAGCACAGTCCCTATAAATACTATCACCTGCATTTACAAATGAGGAAGGGTGTCTAAGGAAGGAATTGGGTAATTTTGGCTAAGGTCATATAGCTGTAATGACTTGAGACTGCTCACTTTTCAAGGCCACTTCCAATGTCCCTGCTACCAAGTCAGAGTCCTTGGTTTCCAAGCCCCCTCCAGTCACCTGTGACTGTAGAATGACTCATCAGCTCCTCCACGAATCCAGACCTTGGAAAGCACCTCTGCAGGGAACATTGCCCGGTCTTCTTGTCCGGGCAAGGAGTCAAGTTCAGCAGGTCAATTTTAGGCCAGAGATCAAACTCAAGTTGTTAATGATTCACAGAGTCACTAGCTCCACTCCTCCCTGGCACAGCTAAACTCGTTGAGACACGCCAGAACTACGGTGCTGGTAAAACACACTGTTTTGGGAGAAGAACTCTTTGAAAGAGTATATAAAGGCGGTCCAGGGAAAGGGAAACCAGGCAGCAGGGAAAGGAACTTGGCCCGGCTGCGGAGAAGCCCTTGTTAATGGACCAGTCAGTTATTTCGGCTTCTCCCTTTGGAGAAGGAGAACGATAATAAGCTCCTTAAAGGGTAGATTGAGCCAGATACAGTGGGTGCTCAGACCTGAGCTCAATGCCTGGCACCAGGGTTGCGAGTCCCAATATTGACTGACCTGGACATGCAGGATGCTGAACCCACCAGTCTCTGAGCAGTAGCAACTCAGAAGCCCAGCAGGCCAGGCGTTAACCCTTAGCCTGCAGAATCCCAGGAGCGATGGGTAAGTATTTCAGCTGCTGTGCCCTTTGTTCTGGTTGAGAGTGACCCTGCCAAACAGCTAAAAGAGGCTCAACCACTATAAGGGCTGGTCTTGCCCACACGGAAGAAGCACACCAACCTGTGTGATCACGAGGTGTCGAAGGGATCAGGTATAAGACATCATCAGAACAAAAAAAAATCTTACCATAGTGAATGAGAGGGGGAGTGCGGAGTGGAGACCCAAAGCCCATTTGTAGGCCACTGGAAATCCCCTTGCAGCAGGGTCTCGGGGAAGAGACAAGCCAGTCAGGGTGTGATGTAGCAATGATGAAAAATACAACTTTCCTCTAGTTCCTAAATGCTTCTTCCCCTCCTCCACTATCATGATCCGAATTCTACCTTGCAAGTCTGGCTAGACCAGAGGATGTACACTGGTACAGATAGGAACTGGAAATCCAGGGAATCCAGGGCGGATGATCCCTACAGGACCAGTGGTGTGAGTGGCGATACTGGGAGGGTAGAGGGAGAGTGGGTTGGAAAGCGGGAACCGATTACAAGGATCTATATGTGACCTCCTCCTTGGGGGGTGGACAACAGAAAAGTGGGTGAAGGAAAACGTCGGACAGGGTAAGATATGACAAAATAATAATTTATAAATTATCAAGGGCTCAGGAGGGAGGGGGAGCAGGGAGGAAGCGGGGAAAATGAGGACCTGATGCCGGGGGCTTAAGTGGAGAACAAATGTTTTGAGAATGATGAGGTCAATGAATGTACAAATGTGCTTTACACAATTGATGTAAGTATGGATTGTGATAAGAGTTGTATGAGGCCCTAATAAAATGATTTAAAAAAGGGGGGGCTGGTCTTCATGAAAAACAGAACAAACAAACAAAAATGATAAGACAGTTCAACGGATGGTGTAAAATATGAAAATAAAAAAAATTCATAGATTACCAAAGTTCGCAAGGGTGGGAAGGTGGGGGAAGAAAGGGGAAAAGAGGAGCTGATACCAAGGGCTCAAGTAGAAAGAAAATGTTTTGGAAATGATGATGGTAACATATGTATAAATGTGCTTGATACTATTGATGTATGGGTTGTTATAATAGCTGTAAAAGTCCCAAGTAAAATGGTTTATTAAAATAAAATAATTTTAAAAGGCAGACAAAGAGTTCACAATTTGGGAGCTCTTTCATTCCCAGGGAGGCCTTGGGCAGTGCAAATGAATGATGTGCGAGAGGTGGGAGGTTTGAGCCCACCTAGAGGTGCCTCAGAAGACAGCTGCTGTGATCCGCCCCACAAATCAGCTTAATTACACATGGTCCTACTGTGATCCACATAGGGTAACTATGAGTCAGGGTTAACACCAACACTGGTTATGGTCTAGTGTTTCATTTTCAATAGAGCAGCGCAGTGAGAAGGGAAAGTAGAAGCTCCTCGCCCTCCCACTCTCTATCCTGGATTCCCCCGAGATCAACATTACAAACTCATTCCCTTCCTTCTGTCCATCCACCCACCCATGTGTTCCCCCAGCTACGCATTCGTCCATCTTCCGTCTCCTCTCCCTTCATTCCTTTTGCTCTTCTTTCCCCCACCCTCCCTTCCTTTCTTTAATCACCTCTTCCTCCTCTCTTTCTAATTTTTAGCAATTTAAAAATAGTTTTATTGGCATAAAATTCACATATCATACTTAATCGTTCAATCATATTAAGAAAAGTTGTATCGTTATCACCACAATTTCAGAACATTTTCTTCTCTTAGGGAGGTTAGTCTCATCTTTCTTTTAACTTAGCCCCTCCTGCCTTCCTTCCCTTCCCTTCTAGCCTAATTATGGCTAATATTTGCCATGCACTTGCAAAGTAGCTGAGAATATTTTAAACATCTCCTATGGTTCTGGTGGTTTAGCGGGTCATGTGTTGAGTGGCTAACCCCAGAGTCGGTGGTTCAAAACCAGCAGCTGCTCTAAGGGAGAAAGATGAGACTTTCAGCCCCATGAATAGTCACTGCCTCAGGAACCCACAGCAGACGCTCCACGCTGTCCTGTACTGTAGCTGTGCGGTTACTTGAGAGCCGGAATCAACTCCATGGCTGTACGTTTGGTTTTAGGAGTACAAGGACTACATTATTAATCCTTGCAACAACGCTCTAAAATCGAGATTTCTTTCATTTCCATCTTCTAAATGGAGAAGCTAAGGTGTAGCGTGGTTAAGTCATTTGCATAAAGTCACACAGTAAGTGGCAGAGACGGGATAAGAACCCAGGCAGGCAACATTTATGTGCCTTACTTCGTTTCATGCTGGCATAGCATCTCTGAATATCAATTTCTCTTAATTCATTTGAAGTTGTCCAGATCTAAAAATTATGCTTGCATGGAACAGCTTGGTACACAAGGCTCTTGTCTTTGATGTTCTCACTTTTATTTGATGTCTACGTTATGGCAGGCACCATGGAATAAGGTAGTCTTGTCTTTTTTCCATTTAGCCCGTACAATTACTCCATGAAGTTGGGGATTATCCATTATGAAAATAAGAGTAGTGAGACTCAAATATGTTAAGTGATTTGCTCAAGGTCTGAGAGTCAGCAAGTGGTAGTGGGTGGGTTTGAACTCATGTGGTCTGGCTCCAGAGCCTATAACCTCACTCTCTCTATACAGCACACGTAGTTGTGTGTGAAAGGCCTCACACGGAATTCTCCTGTCTATAGGAATCTTCACCTAATACCTCTTGACTCTGGTTCTTGTCTGTTCATCTTCTCAATCCCCTTACCTGTAAAAAGGTGTAATAATACCTACCTTTCAAAAGTATTATAAAATATTTATAACAAAAATAATAAGGTGTCCAGAATAATTCCTAACATGAAAGGGTCATTAAGGGGCAGATCTTGTTTTAAGACGTTCACTGTATTATCTCACCGATTCATTCATTCATTCATCTTGGTAACTTGAGGATACTGAGGTCCAGAGAGTTGCCATAATTTGCCCAAGTGCACATAGAGATTGGGGATCTGTATCCTCTCTTGCTTCTTGGCTAGACTAGTGTGGGGAAGAGCAAACTCATTCACTGGCATCCAGTGTTTATTTGGCGTTTAGTTGGGTCTGCTTCTTCTAGTTACTTAAGGTGAAAGGTTAGATTATTGAGATATTTTTTGTTGTTGCTTTTCAAATAGCTCTTTACAGCTATCCGTTTCCCTCAAAATACTATTTTAGCTGCATCCTATTAGCTTGATTGGCTTCCGTAATCACTTAAGTCTCTCTTAAAGTGTTTTCTAACTACTCTTATGTTTTTAAACCCACTGGTTATTTAGGAATGTGGTTTGATTTTCAACATACAAGGAAACTTCAAAAAGTTTGTGGCAAAATAAAATCAAAATTAATGGAACTTTCCCACAAACTTATTGAACTCTCTCCTTATTTGTATTATTAGATTGAATTGTGTGCCCCCGAGAAGATAATTTTCAGGGTGTCCAGGTACGTGAGAAAGGAGGGATTAGGCCCTTTTTGCATCTTTCTGGGCCATCTGCATTCACAGTTGCCTTGACTTCTAGATTCTCAAGGAGTGTTATAGCTTTGAAAGCCCCATGTGGCTACGCTATCGCACAGTTTTGTTTTAGGTTTTTTGATTAGTCTCTCTTTAACAACAACTGATAACCCTGCCTTAGGTAAACGGTGTAATTAGATGTTTGCTGCTGGTTTTAATAGACAAAAGCCCTGTGGTACTCTTTTCAGAAAGTGAGCCCTGAATCACAACAAAAAAAAACAACCCTCTCCCAAACCCACTGCCATCGAGTCGATTCTGACTCAGCGAGCCCACAGCACAGGGGAGGACCGGCCCCCCGGCTCTCCCACAGATCATGCCGATGGTTTCCAACTGCTGACCTCGGCACACAGTCATCACTCTACCACCAGGGCTCCTCAAAGACAAGCCTGAGAATGGATTCGTTTGTTAGTGAACCACCACTTTGGTTCAATAATGGCAGTTCTCGTGAGAGGGCATCCTGGGAACTCCAAATCCATTCGACTCCTTCCAGTGGGTGCTCATTGGTTGGTTTTCTGTTTGCTTTTAAATTGTTCTTGGTTTGTGTGTTTATAGTTTATAGGTTCTAGTTTAGAAGCTCATCACGTTCAACGCCACCACCGAGCTAGGAAGAGGGAGCTAGAGATGTCATGGTAAAATGACACAAGACTCGTTGTCCTTGCCAAGGTTCTGGCTTTTCCTCTTGACTAGATGCCATGGTGCATGGTGGTTATGGGTCGGGCTGAGATCCACAGCTCAACAGTTAGAGACCACCAGCCACTCCTCGGGGGAGAAAGACAGGGGATTCTTCTCCCACAAACAGTTACAGACTTGGACACTCACAGGAGCAGCTCTATCCCGTCCTATAGGGACACCATGGATCAGTATTGACTCAATGGCAGTGAAGTTTTTGGTTTTGTTTTGAGATACTCCTTTGTTATAAGCTTTTGGTTAATTTTCAGAGTTATGAAAATGCTGGTTTGGATCCTTTTGTCAATGTTCTCAATGCTCTTATGAAAAAATGAATTTTGGAAGGTTCGTCATCCACCATTCCCGAATAATTGACCAACTTCCATGGGGTCGAAGCCAACTCACAGCCATGCTCCAACACAGGGTAGAACTGCCCCTGAGAGTTTCTGAGAGTGTAACTCTCGACGAGAGTAGAAAGTCCGTCTTTCTTCTGAGGACAGTTGGTGGTATCTACCTTCGGAACTTCACAGTCCAACCCATAACCACGACTCCACCAGGGCTTCTCCATCCCGAATATACAATCATATGTTAGTTTTCTACAGCTACATACCAAACTACCACAAACATCTTCTTTCTGCTGGTAGGTGTCCTTGCATTGGTTCCCACCTCCACTGACCCTACGTATCACAGAAGGAGTTGCCGCCCGTCCCACACCATCCTCACAAACACTGCTATCCTCCAGCCCATGGTCACAGCCATTTGTCCGTCTAAGTGTTAAGGGCTTTCCATTGGTTTTCCGCTGACCCTCTACTCTACCAAGCATGCTGGCCTTGTCTGGGGACCAGGCTGTCCTGATGACATGCCCAAAGCACGTGAGACCAAGTCGCACTGTCGTTACTTCTCAGGAGCATTCTTCTTCAAGACAGTTCTACTGGGTCCCCTGGCAGTCCACAGGGACCTCAAAAGTCTTCACCTGTTCTTCCTTGGGCTTCCTTCTTCCCTGCCCAGCTTTCACATATATATTAGGCAACTGAGAAGACCAAGCTTAGCGCCCACTGAATGCCTTACAGTTTTGTTGGTCTGACGTCAGGAAGCACTGTGACTGGGGTCTCTGCTCAGGGTTTCTAGGGTCACAATGAGTCAGAATTGCCTCAAGGACAGTGAGTTTGGGTTGTTTTTTGCTCAGGGATTTACAAGGCTGGAATCCAGAGGCTGACTAGGCTGCATGCTCATCTGGAATCCAGGATCTCTTTCCAAAGGCAGGCTTTTTTTTGCAGGCAGATTTCAATTCCAGTGGTTGTCAGATGGATGTTGGCTGGGAACTTGCTCTTGACCCGAGCAGCTCCCTCAGGTTCTAGGTAGCACTACCTCCAGCACTACCTCCAGCGGACATCTTTAAAGACAGCCAGAGAGGCCATTCTGTTCAGATGTTCAGCTACATAGTATAACCTCATCACCAGGTGACTATATGAAGAAATTCTGCTCATATTCAAGCAGAGGGCCTTCTATAGGGCATACACACTGGGGAATGGGCGCCTTGAGAGCCTTCTTCAAACTATGCCCACCTTTGACTTAATTGTGGGTTTTCTAGCACACGACTACACACGACATCCTTTCAGCTATGTGGTATTTGCACAGCCTGGTTTATGCAGCAGGAGCCCTGTTGGAGTAGTGGTTATGCATTGGGCCGCATAACCTGATGCTAATTGCAAGGTAAGCTATTCAAAATGACCAGCTGCTCTGCAGGAGAAAGACAAGGCTTTCTACTCCCATAAAACATCACAGTCTTGGAAACCCACAGGGACAGCCCTACCCTGCCCTACAGGACTAGAACAGACTGGATGGCAGTTTATTTGGATTTTACACAGCTCTTGCACATCAGTTAATCTAACAGGGTCCTCGCAAAAGCCTTCTGAGATCGACGGGCAGCTGTTCCTAAACCCATCTTACAGATGCAACCCCAAGTCTCAGGGATGGCACGTGACTTGCCCCTGGTTACACAGCTGATGTGAAGCAACGTGTTTCCTCTGTCTGTGCCCTGCCCCACACCTGCCTGTGAAAGGCAGGTCCTTCCTGAGTTTTACTTTTCATGAGGCACCAGGACCTCAGACTGAGCTTACTGTTTAAGGCACGTTGTCTCTGAAACAGTCTCTCTTGCGCTTCTGCATCTCCTGCCTGTGTGTTTGAGGGGAGTTCTTTGAGCATGGAAAATAGCGTCAACCAGGAGTTGTGATAAAATGGAGTTTTTGGGGGTGAATTGCAATTTAAATAACTGAAAAATCCCATTTCCTTTCAGCCATGTGTTGTTAGTGCTCCCTCTGGCCCAGCTCAAAGGGAGCAGGCCACCATCGCCTGCAGAAGGTAAATGGAATTTTATTTTCGTCTTCGAAGAGCTTTGCAAACAGCCTTCCCCAGGCTGGCAATGGGGCCTCCGAGAAGACATCATCCGAAAGACCAGCGGCGGGTCGAGGGCAGGTAGTCAGCCATGGACCAAACTCACTCTTGCTTTAATTGAATGGCGTTGCAGGAGGTAGAAAAATTAACCATTTAAGACTAGCCTCCCTAGCTTCTGGAGCTCTGGTGGCTTTGTGGTTACGCGTTGGGCTGCAACCCCAAAAGTCAGCAGTTTGAAATCAGCAGATGCTCTTCAGGAGACAGGTGGGGCTTTCTACCCTGTAAAGAGCTTCTGTCTTGGAAACTCATAGCGGGGGTTCTATCCTGTCCCATAGGGTCCCTTTAAGTCAGTATGGACTCGATGGCAGAATTTTGCTTTGCTTGTTTGTTTTTTCTGGCTCCCCATCTCCCTATGCCTGTGCTCCTGGTTCAGCGTGCCACCTCACCTCATCAACAGTGGGGTTTCACACTTAAACCTCCGGGCTCTTTCTGTGGCTGTCTGTGGAAATGCAACTCGAGGCTCACATCAATCATTCCTTCCTTCCGCTATGTCCCGATTTCCTTCGTCAGCTCTCTTCCCTGCGCACGTGTCCCTGTTACTGTGAGAAGGTGACTCTCTCTCACAGCTGCCCCCTTTTCCAGGGGAGAATTGCCCTGCAGGCTTACGGAAGCAGATGGCCACCCCTGGCTCTCATGGATTGAGTGGTGGCTTTAAAGCGCTGGCTGTTCAGTGAGAGGGTGAATGCCTTAATGACTGTGCCATCAGGGCTCATTTGTCAGGGCGGCACCTGCATCCAGGTTCCTGCCGCAGGCTCTGGTGTGAGGGCACCTATCTAAGACAGACCCCAAAGCATGAAGCCATACCAGGGGCGGTCAGAGCACAGTTCTTGTGTGTGTGTGTGTGTGTGTGTGTGTGTGTGTGTGTGTGTATCTTGGCTGAGCCGCGTTTATGAGTTGGGCTCTGTGTTAGTCTGGGTTAACAGAGAAACAAATTCATAGACATGCATATGTGTATAAGAAAGAGCT
>NW_022103896.1:13723921-13725173 GCF_000313985.2 Echinops telfairi
CCTTTCTTTTTTTGAAGTGAAGAGGAAATGCCTGTGAGTTCAGCCTCTGGTGAATTCTCTCTCAACATGGGCCAGGGGTATGAATAGCCCCACTAACATGCAGAATGCATTGGTGAGTGGATGGTAAAGATGCAGTCAGGTTAAAATTTAGCACCCTACCATTTTCTCTCTCTTATGAGCCATTTAAATTTTCTGTTTTTTTAAAAAATTGAGGTTTGTATCTAGAGACAGTAACTGATTAATGGTTCCTTGGGAGTATGGCAGGAGAGGTTGGGGGGAAATGGGGAGCTAGTAATGGTGAGTACAAGAATGAGGAAAATGTTCCCAAACTGACTAGTGATAGTTATCCATTTTTCCTTGATGTGCTTCAACTATTGAATTGCACAATGCATGAATTATGTGCCAATAAAACGGTTGAAAAGTAAAAGAGTTACAGTCTCAAAACCTCACGGGATCAGCTCTACCCTCCTACAGGGTTCCCATGAGTCAAAATCGACTCAGTGGCAGTGCGTGTGAGTGTGCGTGGTGTGTGTGTGTGTGTGTGTGTGTGTGTGTGTGATCAGTTTAGTATTCAGCAAGGTGACCATGATAATACTGATGAGGATGAAAAGGGTGTAACTTTACTCTGTTCTTAGACTTCTCTATTCCCTCGATGATTTGAAGGAGTTTATTTCCAGATCCTTCCGAGCACTAAATGGGTCTCAGTTTCACAGGTGAAAAAAGAGCCCAGGGAAAAGCTGCTCAGAGGACAGGTGACCTCTGATGGGAAATGAGCACGACAGGGCAGCTCCCACCCCCTCCACCTGTCACAGCGCACACCACCACTCTCAGAGGCTACAAAAGCTCACCGCAGGCACTCGCTAAGCCTCCCTTCACCAGGGTGACACTGAGGGTTGGCCATGAACTTGATGTTTGAACAATTCACATCTGGATTGGTTGTGATTCTGTATCTTTACTCCTTCCCTCTCTACCTTCTTTCCTCCGTTCCTTTATCTTTTCTTCCTCCCCCCTTACCTCCCTTTCTCCCACCCACCCACTCTCTGTTTCATTCTTTCTAGCTTTTTGCCAGTTAGTATATGTCAGTCTATGAAAGTTAACATGATCTTGCCTTCCTTCTCTCCATGGCTCTAATCCTGCTATCTACCGTGTCTCATTTCTCCAAATCCTATATGAAACCAAGCCATGCCACAGCACACACCGCACCGCACTGCACCAAACCACACTACACCACACCATACCACACCACACCACA
>NW_022103896.1:13726177-13743504 GCF_000313985.2 Echinops telfairi
TTGTGGGCTTGGGCAGCATTGGGTTGGGCTGTTTTTGTGATGCACACTTGCTTTACATAAAACACTCGTATACATGAGTTGCTGTGGATTTGTTTCTCTAAAGTATCTAGACTAATACATGCAACCTGGGTGGTGAGGCCAGAGGAAGGTAAGAAGCCATGAAATGCAGGCATAAAGCACACAGCGAGTTTCCTTCAGAGAGTTAACTGAAGGCAGCTGAATGTATTTTTGTAAAGTGATCCAGGTGACAAAGGGACTTGGCCCAAGTGCATTCTGATGATCCTTATTAATGTAACTCATAACAACACACCCTGAGCTAGTTGCCAGAGTCTATTTCAGATCACGATGGCATTCAGAGTAGAACTGTGCTCCAGGCTCCCATCGTATTTCAAAGGCAGCCTCTCAGAAGCAGATCAGATCTTTCTTCCAAGGCACCTCTCAGTGGACTTGAACCCCCAAGCTTTCAGTTAGCAGCCAAGTGTGTGCTCTGTCTCTCCCACCTCAGGTCTCCTACAGTGCATTCAAGGAGGGTTTAAAGCAGCTTCACCAGAAGGGCTCTGGGCTAGTTAGATTTTATGTGGATTGATAGTACCTGTGTGAAGGTGGGGGAGGAGTCCAACCCATCAATCAGGGCACAGCTTGCTCACCCCTCCTTGCGGGGTGTAGCCTTTTGTATAAGAGTGAGAGCCACTGGGAACCGCTCTCTCTGCCCCTTTGCCTTCTTGCTTGCTGGGATTCTGTCCTTGACTCCAGGGGCAGCACCATGTGGGCCTCCTCACCCTGAGCTTTCTCCACCCTGCCATGCTTCCACTGACCTGGAATCCACATGCCTTTGCGCCCACCAGCCTGTGATCTTCCTGCTTCCACATGGCTCTGCACCCACCAGCCTACGGTCTCTCTGCTTCTCACTTCACTTTCTGATGTCATCGGCCTGCAGGGATGTGATTCTGAAGAGGGCCCCAGCTAGCATCGGACCTATGGGCTTGAGTTGGACTGGGTTGGAGCAACTTTTCAGCGTAAAGTTGTTTCTTGGCATAAAGTTCTCTCTTCTACATATGTGACTGTCGCTGGTTTTGTTTCTCCAGACAACCCAGCTTCACACAAGCTCTGTACTGGGGCTGATGTTTTATGCTGCCGGAAAGTATACAGGGCTTCTCTCTGCAGAATTTCACATGCAACGCCTTTCAGTATGACTTTCTCCCGAGCCATCTTGGTTGTGCCCCTTAAAAGAGCAATGACTTTAGATCCATTGACATTGTGGTTCTTACTGATGTCCCCGGGGGACTGGAGACGGAGATGCTTCTGGCCCCAATTTCAACAAGAACCGAGATCCCAGAGCATTCTGTGTAGGCACTGTTTCCTCCTTCCTGGGATACATTTCCATATCCCTCAGCAGCTTCTCATAGTGGCTCACAAAACCCCAAATCCCGAGAACCACTGACCTGGCAAGTTTTTAGAGACATCCTGCCAACTGTACCTGGTGTGTCTTAAGCAAAGATCAGAAAATCCATTTCAAAACCAAAGAAAACAAAACCCTTCTCCTTGGCCTACACGACAAATCTCACCCTTTGCCCAAAGGTCACTGAAAGGATCTTGTTCAGAGGAGGGTGTGGTACAACAAAGGGACACCAGCAGGTGAGATTGTGTCAGAGTCTTGACTCCAACCCACACCTGTGCTCTGAATCTGGGCAGTCTCTGCAATAGTAGCTGTGAAGGGGTTAAAAGAGACCATCCATAAATGTGTCTACACACACACACACCCAAGAAAGCTGGTATTGGTGATGTAACACTGGTTGATCAATGTGTTCTTCTATTTCACAATGCTCACAAATACACCAGCAGCTATTTTTCCAGGTTCGCTAAATCACAGTGAGTCCTTCTTCAAGAATGCAACATTGGCAAGGACCCAGGTGCCTGGCAGGTTAACTGTGACAAGCCCCTTAGAGTCTCAACTTCTGTTTCTTTATCTGCTTACTACAGGTGAGTAATGTTCGCCCAACCTACCTTTCAAAGATGCAGTGAGACGTGGTATAGTTGCTGAGAAGCACTAAGGACAAAAGGAGGAGGAGGAGAGCCTAAAAGGCTATGGAATCTAAAAATTTTAGTCTTATTAGAAAGAATCAGATTGTTCTGGAAGTTCAACTTGACCCATATAGCAGCGTTGATGCCTTCATGGAAGAAGAAATTGACAGGTAAGGCGGGGCTTGCTGAAACTGAGTTTCAAAGCCAGATTCAAGATATTGTCTCAGACTGCTAAAGGAGTTTGAAGATAATTGTGTGGGTTTGATACTCGAGGAGGTTGCTTTGTGGGGTTGGCTTGGACCAAGCTTAGGTTCAATGACCACTGTCAATGAGCCGATGGGCCTTTGTTATTTAGCCCACTGGACATCAGCCTGGCTTTTCTGAAGACCAAGGATCTCTGGCTTTGTATCTCATGGGTGACAACCTCAATTTACTTCAGCCTTTTTGTCATTAACTTTTATCAGCAACCTGTAAGGTGGCAGCTTTCATAACAGCAGTAAAAGGATGTATTATGATCGGTACTACCACGCTGATGCGATTCCAGTTATTCTTCACAAATAGATTTGCTAAAGATAGATTGAACCTGGTTGATACAATCAGGAAATAGCTTTGCTTTTCTGCCTATTGCCTTCAAGCTCACTTAGTTGAATGTGCCCTCCTTTTCCCTTGGCAAATCTCAGGAAGACCTTGTAGCTTCCCAGTCACTTTCAAGTATTAAAAAAGTCTAGTCTAATCTCGATCAAAATTGCATCTCATTTCCAATGTCAAACGTCTTCACCCTTCTCAAACGTGGCTTGTCCAGATGTTGAGTGGAGGCACAAAAGTGCTTGTTTGGGGCATTTATTGTCCTTATTCTATCTCCTACCTCACTCACTTATTGCTGGTGGGTGGACAAGGTTAGGGCAGGGAGAGGGGCAAGACATCAGGGGGCAGATACTGTCACCAGGGCTCTCATGGCTCCTTACAGCTGTGAAACCAGACAGGTAAGAGAGTTTCCCTGACAGCTAGAGTGGAAAAACACCCCAGGGAAGGATTCTGATTGGCTGGTCATCAACCAATCACCAAAGAGAAGGAGGTGGAATCTGGGCAGTTGTGAGGAGAAAAAGAATGGTGTTCCTTTGATGCCTGGACACTTTGGCAGTTAGATTTTATGACAACTTGAACTTGCGTAGGGGCGGAGTCCAACTTGTCAATCAGGTCACAGCCGGATGATACTTCCTGTAAGGTGTGGCCTTTTTATAAGAGAAACTCCCTTCTCTCTCTCTGCCCCTCTGCCTTCAAGCTTGCTGGGACTCTGTGCCTGCTTCCAGGGGCAGCCCCGTGTGGGCCCCCTGGCCCTGAGCGCTTAAAGTATCCTTCTAGCTCCCCACTTCTTTGAGCTTGGATCCAACTGGCTCTGTATCCACCCACCTGAGATCTTTCTGCATCCCGCTTCACCCTTTGGCATCATTGGTCTGTAGCTACATGAGTCCCAAGAGGGTTCCTGCTAGCATCAGACCCATGGACTTAAGTTGGGCTGGGTTGGAATGCCTTCTTGATATGCGATGACTTCTTGTTATAAAGCCCGTTCTTAAACACATCTGAGTGTCACTGGTTTTGTTTCTCCAGCTAACCCAACCGAACACAGCCACTCAAGCCAAGAGACTCCTGGAATAGAGAACGGATCATACTGACTCTGCAACTTGTTGCGACCAGGCTACATACAACACCAGGAGCCTTTCCCCCTTCACATTCACCAGGAGGGAGCACGGAAGGGTCACAACCCACACAAGCATGAGTAAAGGAAAGACGCTGGCTTTAATGATTCTCTCTCTGTGATCCACCACCACCAGATAAACTGGCCCACAGAAGCTGAAGAAAGAGAGGCATATGGCCCATTGGCCTCCCGTGTCCCTGGGCACATGTCTATCCTATGGCTCTGAAGGAGGGATCTGTTACTATAAAAAAGGAATGAGTCACATAGAGGAGGTAACCAGTGGATAGTGAGAGGGACAGTCTTCCACGGTGAGCTGTCCACATATTCTTGCCTGAACGCTGAAGGCTGGCCCAGGAGGCAGGCTTGCAGGAGACTAGGAACCCAAGTGGAAGGAAACCCAAGTCTACTATATACTCATACAAGCAACATTGCCTTGCATAGATAGCTTATTTCATCTTCCCTGTGATGGTTCCACGGTATTTTAAATGGAATGTTCTCACTTTTTACAAGAATAAGCTGAGGCTCATGGGGGTTGACTGACTTATACAAGTTAGCAAAGAGTGGAGTACAGACTTGAATTCAGGACTTTCAAGTGCTAATTCCCATGCTCTTTGCTCTAGACAAGATCCTTCTGTGCTGAAGGGATAGGGAGGGAGGCCGTGATACTCAGTGACAGATATCCTTCAAGAAGTCTGTAAAAAATGTAATGAAAAGACAATGGATTTCCACCCACCCCCCAGGCCATGTTTGAAGGCTGCTCATAAAGTAGATACTTCTTCCCAGCAGGGGAGCAGGGCCCTATCTATGCTCTGGGCCACCTGGTAAGGCTGACTCAAACGCCAGGCTGACGGGCTGCTGAATCACCACTGTTAGCCCTGATCCAGTAGTGGGTTCCATGCTGGGAAGCTAGCTACAGGGTCAGCCGTTCAAGACCATTAGCCACTGCATGAGGAAAAGCCAAGGCTTTCTATTCCTGTGAAGATTTACAGTCTCAGAACCTCACAGAGGCAGTTCTACCTATTCTATAGGGTCAGTATGCATTGGCATCAACTCAATGGCAGTGAGCTTGAACTATGTCCTAGATGAATTGAAATGCAAGGGCATCCTACAAAACTCCTGCACTCTTCAAAATTGTCCTGGTCATGAGAAACCAGGAACGACCAGGATTCTGTTATGAAGGAGACCTGGTGAGAAATGCAGCCTGGGATCCTGACACAGAGCAAAGGTGTTTCTGGGAATCTAGTAAGATGCCACTGGCCTCTGGTGTTCAGTTAAGAGTAAAGCCGCAGCCTCGGGTTCTTCCTTTGCTAAGCATATCACGGTGAGGTCAACAAGAGAGAAAAGTGTGTGTGTGTGTGTTTGTGATATGGGAACCCCCTGCACAATTTTCTGTCAGTCTAAACTGATACCCAAACAAACAACCAAAATAAAACTTTATTAAAACAGAACTGGCTTTGTTTTCTTTCTTCACCACTGAGATCCCTGTACACCGTGACAGACTTTTGTCATGGGCAGCAAACTTCAAAAAGAAAACCCTCAAATGAAACCTCAGCCATGTGAGACAATTGGGCACAGTGGATTATTGGCTCAAATTTCAAATTCCACACAGGCCAGCTCTCCTTCTGTGGGTGCCCTGATGGCGCGTCCTCAGTGCAGACTACAGCTTCCCCGGAGCAAACTCGCTTCAACGCAACTTTTGTGTCAACAATGGAGGAGATCATCCCAAGCAGTTTTCAAAAGCGTGCAGCCCTTGAAGAAGTTGTCTCAGTTTGCACTGGGCCCTTCTTGCCTCAGCTTCCCCCCGTGGCTTCTCTTAGTTTTCTCTTGACTTGGAAAAGGCGCAGGCCAGAGAGAGAGAGACGTGCTAATTCCTCATGGTTTCTCTTCTCTAATGCACCACTTTGATGACCTACTGACCATGAAGCATTTACCACCCCACTTGAAGCCTTCACAGATAATAGAACTGCACATCCTTTTACATCTATTATGGTTTTAAATTCTGCCAACCAGGCAAGATTTTCCCACATGTTCCTTAGCCAGCTACAAAAAGTGAGTTACAAAGAGAAATTAGCAAGGGAGGCTCACATTGGTGAAAGGAGTCAACCAACCAAGGACCCCATTACCATCAAGTTGACGCCATCTCATGACCTGTGGGACAGAGTAGTGCTGCTCCGTTGGGTTGCTGAGGATGTAAATCTTTACTGAAGTAGAAAGACTCATCTTTCTTCCAAGGAGTGTGACCGGTGGATCTGAACTGCTGCTCTATTTATGGGTAGTCTCACATGCAATCCACTGAGCAACCGAGGCTCCTACTAAGGGAAAGGTAAGGTTGAACAATAAGGATATTTCAATGGACTCTCCTCTTTTGGGGTAGCTCTGCCTGTTTCATGTAACATTTATAGACTTCCAGATCTCTGACTTGCAACTAGGGTCTGCAGTCTGGGGCTGAGGGGAACCTTGGGTCTTTCAGAGCTAAAACTGGGAAGGATCCAAGCACTCTTAGATGGTTCCAACCCTAGTTGGAAAAGACTTTGACACCTTAGGGATTGTCTTCTCAGACCATACAACAAACAAACAAACAAACAAACAACCCAAACCACCTGCCAAGTCAATCTGGACTCATTCACCCCCCCACCCCCACCCCCCTGCGTGCTTCAGCGTGGAACTGGGCCTCAGGCAATGATCAAGTAATGCAGTCAGTTTAGTTTGCAATTTAAACTCATAACTTGGGGTTCTAGCTCTCATACTTCTCTGCTTTGGACTGAATGTCTAAAATACTGCTTTCATAAATACAGCCTCTCCTAAGGCTGACTGGGTATAGTTGACCAGATCATTCAAATTAAGCTTATTGCATTTAAAATAGAAGGTGATCCCTAAAGAATCACTCATTGGCTTATTTATCCACTCTAACAGGAACCCCCTCTTTCCTCAGACAATGACCAGGGACTGTTGTGGGCCCTCCACCATGCAGGCCCTTGGGAGGGTGCGTATACTGAAAAGACACACATTGTCTTCTCTTAGAAAATAGTAACAGCATAGTACAGAGGTGGTAGACACACATCCTGAGACTATAATTTCTGGATTAATATCAACTTTGGCACCTGCCCACTGCAGGATCTCCAGTGAGTTAATTAACCCCTGTGAACTCCTCATATATAAAATGGACTTCATAGTTAATGGTTATACCTGGCTCGTAAGATTGCCATGAATCTTAAATGGATACATGTGAAGTCTATACTTGTCTAGAGCCTACTAAACATGTTTTAAGTGTTTATTTTATACTGTTATATAGCAAGAGTACATTCTTTAGGAGACAGACTTTTTTTCAGTGCTGAATCTCAGTTTTGTCATCCTCAGAACTTACATATTTAATAAAATAATTGAGCTATTTAGTACACTGCACAGAACACAGTAGAAATTCACTAGAGATAAGCGACAATAAATTTTATCGTTCAGTAATTGTTCCCTTAAGTAACTGCCAGGTTAGGGGACTTATACATCATATTTAGAAGGATCCCTGGTGATGCACTGTTTGAGCTCTCAGGGGCTAACCAAAAGGTTGGTAATTCAAAACCAATTGAAGTACTGCAGGAGAAAGATGTGAGAGCCAACATTCATCAAGAATACAGTCTTGGAAACTCAATGGGGAAGTTCTACTCTGTTCTACAGGGTCTCCAAGAGTGGGAATCCGGTCAACCGCAATGGATTTTTTACAACATCGGTAGTGAACTGTTGTTGTTGTTATTAGGTGCCATTGAGTTGTTCCAACTCCTAGCAACCCTCTGTACAACCATACACAACACTGCCCGGTGCTGTGCCATCCCCACAATTGTTCTTATGTGGGGGCCATCGGTGCAGCCACTGCACCAATCCATCTTGTCGGAGATCTTCCGCTCTTTCTTGGACCCCCCACTTTACCAGGATGCTGTACTTTTCCTAGAAGAAAAGCCGGGTTGTGCTCACACATCGTTCTCCATGCCACCAGGACGTTACCCACTTTTGTGTCTCTGCTCTGGGCGGAGAAAGCAGAAGAACAGCAAGGCTCGGAAGGCGTTTAGATTTATTCTAAGATGAAATTCTGTACCCAAACATCATTCCATCTTTTTTGGAAGCCTGATGGGAGAGAAGCACCCTAGGGTGGCCCCCGATGCATCTCCCTTTTCCTTCAAAGGTAGATGGACCCTGTGACTTGTAGGTAGGCATTTTCCACAGTTCTCCAAGACCCCCACCCTCACCCCCAGCTCCGACAATGGCAAAGGTACACTTGTTCGGTGCTGGTTGGTAAATGTTGCCTTGCTGAGATCCAATGGGACAGTCCCATGAGGTTTACTTGGCTGTCATAATTAGGGGAGCATATGAATATATCTTTCTTCTACAGAGCCACTGAATGAGTTCAAACCATCAAACTTGTGATTAGAAGCTAAGCACTTACTCGTCTGAGCTACCAAGTCTCCTGCCAGACAAGGCCCCAATTCCTGCTTAGCCAATGGTTTCTGATCTGAGACCATCTTCCTATGTCACTACAGAGACACAGGTCCAGAGAGTGTGGGCAAGAACCTTAAAGGGTAAGCAGGTCATTTCCATCATTCGACAGAGGGAGAAATCAGGACCAGAGGATTCACCCGGCCTCTCTGTGCAAAGTTCTGTGCTTTTCCACCATGCTGCCCTGGGCCTTCTTATTACCATTCTACCTGCTCATGGATGTTCGAGGAAGGCAAACGCATGCTAATGGTGGAATATTAAAATTTAATAATGTAATTTTAGCTTAAAACAAAACCGAATTAAAAAGGTACATCTGCTGCAAAAAAATGAACTCATGCATATTGGAGGCCCAATACCCACGGTTCTACAGAATTTGTCCCAGTGGGTTTATTCCTACAAGTAAGCTGAGCTAAGGCAGGCCTAGCAGGGAGGTGTGGGGCTTTGTGGAGCCTCGCTTCAGTGGGGTGTGTCTAATATCTCCCCCATCTCATCTGCTTTTTGTCTGACAGCCCTAAACTTTCTGGCTGTCTCCCAAGTGCCCTGTGTGTCCACTGGCTGGTCATCCACATGGATAGAGTGTGAACAGTATGCTGGCTCTCTGCTCCTTCCTTAACTCATTCACTGCCATGAGGCAATACTAATTTATGAGGCCCAAAAGGACAGGGTAGAAACTGCCCCTGTGTGTTTTTTCAAGCAGTAACTTTAAGGGAATAGAAAGGCAAGTCTTCTCCAGCGAGGGGTTTCAAGCGACCTGCAGATCACAGCCTAATGAGAAGCCAGTATGTCACCAGGGGTCCTTCCTTAGAGCCCTCCACTCCACTCACCCCTCCACGCCACCCCCACCCCAGCCCCAGAATCCTCTGCCTGCGGGAACTTGGGCAACTCACTGCACCTTGCTGAGCCTCTGCTTCTGTGTGGGATGACTCCTGGCTGCCCGGCCAGAGCTGTCACAGCAAATGCAGTAGTGTTTGTGCGAAGCCCCAGTACAAGAATGGAGGCTTCAGAGGTCCTCACTAACTCACTTCCATCAAGTCCATGCTGACTCATAGCAACCCTACAGGACAGGGTCGAATTGCCCCGTGAGTTTCCGAGATGGCAGCTGTTTACAGGAGTAGAAAGCCCTGATTTTCTCCCACTACCCGGGCTCGTAGTCCTGCTCTTCTCTACCCAGGATACTTGCCCACAGATAACTTATTCCAATCATTACCACCCATGTATTTTTGGAAACTTTTGTTCATATATGAAAACAAACAACATCGATCTGTAAAATAAACAGAGAGGAACATGGAGGGCAGGATGGTTCTACTCAGCCCCTTCTCACTGCTCACAATATTTACTTACTTACTTATATCTTTTAAGTAATTTCATTAGGGGCTCATACAACTCTGATCACAATCCATACATACATCAACTGTGTAAAGCACATTTGTACATTCATTGCCCTCTGCTCACAATATTTAGGTATCCTCGGAGAACCATCAGGCACGACTCCTTACATTATTTCTTACAGGTCAGGGTTACTTGATACTACTAATAATAATGTGTTGTTTTTCTTATCAAGGGAATCCATGTGCTATTATGTTATAACATATCACACACAAGTCATATATATATGTGAAAGTGAAAATCATGAAGCTGTAATATTATTTCTTTTATTTTTTGACAAAAAGTTTGTTTTGAGTCAAAAGTGGAAGGATATAGTAAGTAGCATTTGATCAGATTTTTGCCTGCCCATATCAACAAAACACTCTAAACATCTTTCTACCTTGATATTACTCTTCTCTGTGTTGTTCTTCGTGCCAATATAGTTTTTTTTAAAGTAACCTTTGATTATTGTTGACATTTCACATATAATAGAGAATTATTATATTTTTATTCAAAACCCATGCTTGCACAAGCATCTTAAACTATGGTTCATCTCTCTGCTCCTTTCCCCTGATGGGATTATTAGCAGACACCAACGAATAGCTGGGTCTGTCGGGGGAAGAAAGGGACAGACCTTTCACGGTGATCATTGCTAGTATGAAAGGTTGTGAGGTAGGGATTTGCCAATATAGCTCAAGATATTGAGTTTTCCCATGGCTCTAAACCCAGAAGGGCAGGTCTACCCTGTTCTACATGGTTACTATGAGCCAGAATTGCTGTGCTGGCAGGGATGCCTCCAGGGTGCTCTGAATGGGAATCAAATCTACAACACTGGGTTTGATTCTTTGATTTTATGCTTCAAATGAATCTGTAGCAAGAAGTTCCTTGGATCCACATTAACTGGGAGATTCAGTTCAACCAACCCACTGCCATCTAGTCAGTTCTGAATCACAGCTACCCCATATAGGGTTTCTGAGACTATAAATCTTAAGGGGGGAAAACAGTTTTCTTTGAAGCTGCTGGTAGGTTTGAACTGCCTACCTTGCTGTCAGTAGTCCAATGTCTAACGCACAGCACCACCAAGGCTCCTTATATTAGGAGAGGGAGCATAATGATTTGAATCCAGAACAAGGGGTGAGTGAGTGATGGAAGTATCTGCCAAGGCTGTTGTTGCTGTTGTTATGTGTCAGCGGATCAGCGTTGACCCATGGCGACCTTATGCACAACAGAACACACCACTGCCTGGTCCTATGCCATCCTCACCTGTTCCTATGCCTGAGCCCATTGTGACAGCCATGGTGCCAATTCATCTGGTTCAGAGCACTCTTCTCTTTCGATGCTCCTCCACTTATCTAAGCATAATGTTCTTCTTTGGGGACTGTCTCTCCTGATACTATGTCCAAAGGATGTAAGACTTTGGATCTCGCTTCTAAGGAGTACTCTAGCTCTACTTCTTCCAAAACAGATTGGTTTATCCTTTTAGCAGTCCCTAGTACTTTTAATATTCTTCCCCAGCACCACAATTCAAAAGCATCGATTCTTCTTCAGTCTTCCTTAATCAATGTCCAACCTTCAGTTTCATACGAAGGAATGGAAAATACCATGTATTTGATCAGGAGAAGATGTAGATAGAAGGAAGTCTGCTAGACCAAGCTTGGAGACAGCAGAGACTGGAAGACATACTTTCTCCATAACTGAGCAGAAAGCATTGCCCTCACCCCAAGATGGGCATGTCTAAGGAGCTGTGTCAGGAGTGTTGGTGCTTCTTGGGGAGTGGCCCGGAGACTCCTGGAGCTTCGGCTGATTTTTCTGTGCTGCTTACCAGCGTGTCCCTTACTGTCTCTGTGCTGAATGTGCAAAATCAAGAGGCCCCATTAGAAAATGAACACGTTCCTCAGAGATTCTACTTTTAAAAATCCTAGATCAGGCAAAATTTCACAGAGAGAAAATGAATAACTTCAATAATACGATTGAGAAGGCAGCCTAGAGGTTAGAAGTCCAAGAGCCAGGATTCCACTCCGCTTGCTCCGGCACCTGCTTCAACCTCTGCTGTATTCCCAGCGGCCATGAACTCTCGTCTAGCTTGCCAATTTCCTGTTCAGAACAACGGACTAATTTTTTTTTGTCTGAAAAGCAAACGGAAAGCCTTCACGTCATCGGATACAGTCTTCCGTTGATGGATGAGGCTGAAGTTCCAAAGAGAGTGCTAGGCTGGGAAAATCCAGCTCTTTCAAACTAATTACTGCATATCTGATTTATTGCCCTCCTTAATGCTGTTTATTTTGTTTTTATTCAAAATATAAAATTGCTCCCTGTGTGGGGAGACGAATGGCTTTCTTTCACGTTTGCAGCAGATCATTTTGTGAGTGCAGGTTATAAATAGGAAGTTAGAATCCATGACTCATTGTGTTTTTCCCTTTTCATACAGGATGTCCCCCGAGATTAACTGTGGTTATTTATTTATTTTTAAGTTAGAGACATTATGGCCTCATTATGTGCTGGCTGCTATAGTAAAGGTGTTTGTTTTTCAGGAAAATGTTATGCCTTTCTTGGGCTGCCTGAATGCAGAAAAATGTATATATATATATATTCACTAAACTAAGAATTTTAAACATCATTGGGCAATGGCTTGATTGGTTGCATGTTTGATTGATGGGTGGATTGATTCAACCATTTGTTCAACTAATATGTATTTATTGGATGCTTATTCTGTAGGGGCAGGGGTGGTGTGCACTTCAGGTTCTTGGCTGTAGCAGATTCCCATGTTGACAATGGGTGGGGGCAGATGGAGAGAGGCAATTGCTTCCCAAGTTCATTTATTGAGAGCTCGGGTGTTTACTCTTTTGTAACTCCTTTTTTCACTTCCTGCCCACCCAGCAAGCCACCCTGGCAGCACAATGGTCAAGCTCCCAGTTGCTAATCCAAAGGTTAGTGGTTCAAACCCTCCAGGTGGTCTGTGGGGAAAAGTGGTGGCAGTCTGCTTCGGGCCTTGAAAACCCTATGGGGTCATTTCTACTCTGTTTGATAGGTTTGTTATGAGTTGGAATTAATCAGATGACAATGGAGTTTGGGGGTCTACAGGGCAGTGTTTCCTTCTGTTGTGCATAGGGTCACTATGGCTGGGAACACACTCCACAGGCCCCTAACAACAACAACAACAACATGATGCACTTGGTGTTCGTTCATTTATTTAGCAACAAAAACAGAACGCTGGTCTGCACTTAGGGAGTCACCCTTCAACGAGTTCATTAACTGTTGAACGAGTTCATTGGAGAAAGGCAAATCATCACAAAGTGTTTTATTGCTTTTCATTGCTGTCAAGTTGCATCCAACTCTTGGCAACCTCAAGTGTACAGAGGAGAGATGTCCTAACTTTTGGAGTGGGTGGAAGAGGGAATGAGAGAAGCTCTCCTGAAAGGAGCCCAGGCTGCTAATCTGTGGAGTACCACTGCCCCTGCTCCAGAACGTCCTGTAGGAGGCTGGCAGAAGCTACACTCCTGTGGGCACTGCCATCACTGGGCAAGAAGCAACCGGGCGTAGAGGAAAGAACCCAAGGCCAAGCAATACAATCTTCTCCCTTCCTTCAGGTTTCCGGTCCCTTTCCGGGGTCACCCACCAGCAGTGGCCAGCTGACAAAGGAGTCTGAGGACAGCGGTTTGTGGGCTACCACGGACTCTCCTCCCTTACTGATGAAAGGAGACCTGGGCCCAAGCCCAGCCTGTTGCCTTCTATTGGTTTTGATTCAACAAGAGTCCAATTCGCGGCATCCCTCTGCATCACCGAGCGGACCTGAGCAGCACACGCCTGTCTTGGCTGTGATCTTGACTGCAGAAGAGTGACAGGTCTTTTCTCTGCAGAACCATGAGATGGGTTTGAATCCCCAACCCTTTGGTTCGTAGCTGAATGCAAACCCCTTGCCCACCCAAGGATCTCTAAAGAGAATAGAGGAAGGCAGGGATGGAACCAGGGTTCACAGAGAGGAGAAAACAAACGAGAGCGAGAGTGATCCTTCCCTGAGATGGCTCCTGTGAGCTCATGATTGGAAAGGAGGTAAAGTAGAAGATGATCCGAAAGTGGAAATTGTGAAGGATTTCATTCTACTTGGATCCCCAGTCAACACCCATGAAAGCAACAGTCAAGGGATCAAGAGATGCATGGCACTGGGCAAATCTGCTGCACAAGGCCTCTTTTAAAGTGTTAAAGGGCAAAGAGATCACCTGGAGGACTGAGGGGCATCTTAACCCAAGCCAAGCTATATGCGCTCGCTTCATATGCCCGTGAAAACTGGATCGAAATAAAGCAGGCTAAAGGAGAATGGCTGCATTTGGCTTTTGATATGGGTGGAGGATATGGAATACCCCAGGGACTGCCAGAAGAGCAAATACTACGTGTATCACCCAAGAAGTACAGCCAACCTGCTCTCTAGAAGCGAGGTTGCTGAGACTTGGTCTTGCATGCTTTGGGCACGGTACCTGGAGGGAGGCACCTATTCCCCGAGGACATGACTTTTGGCAACATTGAAGGTAAACAAAAAGATGAAGACCCTCAGTGGGATGGATTTACACGTGGGCTGTGACAGTGAGCTCAAACACAAGAAAGATTGTGAGGATGGCTCGGGGCGGGGCAGTGTTCTGTTGTGTTGTGAATGGAGTTGCTAATGAGGAGGACTGAGCTCAATGGCACCTACCAAGACCAAAGCTCTTTAAAACAAGGTCTAGCACCTAGTGCGTCCTACATTGTTGCTGTTAGCTGTGATTGCTATTAGCCAGTGACTCTAGGGAAGTGTGTGTCATCAGACCATGCAGACCGATTTACATTTTAGGAAGTTCGATTAGGCCATGAGGAAGTATGGACATCAAGGGGCACGCATGACTTAGGGAGTCATTGGAATATCCATGTGATGGGGCTGGGAAAGAGGACCATACTTCCACTCTTCCCAAAGTGAGGTCATGGGCCTTCCAAGTCCAGGGTCACTGGGATGCTGGTTGGAGGGAGAGGGGCCTGGCCCCTACATCCACTCCATTGAATCGGAATCTCTTGGGGCAGGAACTGTATATCTCTCCTGCTGTCAAGTTCCTTATGTGAGTGTCCTATAAGGACGTGGTGGTGGGAAAGGTTTTCTCTGGCTGCCTCCCACCAGGGCCCTCATCTGTTAGCAGGACACTGGCTCGATCATTCCCTGGAGGCAAGAGTCGTCTCCCGCTCTTTACTCCCATTCCTTTTTCGGAGTACTGCCCACACACTCTGTTTAGGCAAATACCTCTGTGCCACCACCCCATTAGACTTCCTTCCCTTCGTGAACACACACACACACACACACACACACACACACACACACACACACACACACACGCCAGCTGCCTTTATGTCAAGGCCTCCTCACAGTGACCCCCTGTGTGTCAGAGTGGAATCGTGCTCTCCCAGGGCTGATTTTTTCACACGTAGCTGGCTAGCAATTCTGCGGAGGCACCGTTGGGTGGAATGGAAGCACCATTCTTCTGGAGAGCATCTAAGCACATCTAGGGACTCCAGGTCACTGTCGGCGAGGGTTCCCAGCGTTCCAAGAGGCATGAAACCATTTACAGTTTGACTGTATCGCACCTGCCTTTGCACCTAAGCATTTGACCCCACTTGACTGATCTCTCTATTTCTGTTTTGTCCCCCTTAATCATCTGCTCACCCAGCTCAGACATGTCCTCTTCTGAGACCCCTTCTCTTCTCAACACCTCTGGGCTCGCCCTTATCTAATGATCCCTTTTAGATTGTAGCTTTCTCTTTGCTGGTTGGCCTTTTCTATCCCACCCTCTGCCCTCCTGAGAGGGAGAGCTAGGTCTGCCTTGCCTTGGTCTCCCCAGATTCTGGTCTGTAACCTAGCCTATGGGGTGAGGTGCTGGCCGAGCTGCTGTGCAGCTAACAGCACGCCCTGCCCTGTCTCCTGGCGCGCGGGCATGGGCTTGTGTTCTGGGAGACGAGGATAAACAATCCCCCTCAGACCATGGCGCTGGCTTCATGACATCTGCTGTTTCTGGACAATAGGTCCCAGGGACTAGTGAGTGTTTCTGTTTGAAGATGGGGCTGTATATGCCTGCCTTCTTGTTGCCTGCGTACCTGGCAGGCAGGAGGGGTTTACCCGAGTCATTGCGGAAGACTTGCTTGTTGACCCCTGTATCTCGGAAACAGAAGCCTGTCTCCAGCTCACCCAGTCATTTGTTTTGTGGGATTTGGAGCGGAATTCATTAGCACAGAAAAGCACTGGGACAATGTAAGTATTATTAACGATGCAATTAACAGCTCCTGTCTGCATGGGAATGGGCACTTCCTGGCTCCCTTGCAGCTCTTAAAAAGGGGCCCTGCTCTTCCCACATTGACCCTAACCAGCTTTGCCCAGTGCTAGGATCCCACCACCCAGCCACCCCCAGTGCATGTCTGTTGTCAACGACTCACTTCTGGACCATAATGGGGCTGGGTTCCAGGCGCCCACCCATCCCAGTATGGAAGGAGGGGGAACACCAGATATAGATATCTTCTCAGCTAGAGAGGGCAACCTAAGGGCTGCAAAGAGAAGTGGAAGTGATGGGAAGTTAACTGTGTCATGTCCCAGGGACTATGTTTGGAGTATGGTGATACCTTATCTCACTTAATTGGATTGCTATCATGGCCCCATAGCAGAGCTATAGCTATTCCAGTGTACAAATATCCAAGCTAGAATGGATGGTCATAGACAATAAATGAAATGATGATGGATAGATCCCTAACAACTGTCCATGGTGATTGACACTCAGCTCATTCTGACTTTGAAATCACCATGGTTCAGTCAATAGGTGACCCTGGCATATAGCATCAATACACATGCTTTTCAGGGACTGCCCAGCTTACTTTATTGTGGGTCTCCTCTGGGTCTCCCAGCTTTTATTTGGGACAATGGGTCTAACAATCCATGCCTAACTAATTTAGTATCTTCCTCCTGTTTGTCAAGTGCCCACTTGAAGGGCCTCCTTGTCTGTATTTGTACGGTAAATGCAAGATGATTCAAGTTAGAGACTTGCCTTGGAAATAACATGAATTGCAATCAAATACCAGCTATGTTATCTGATAACTTTTTGTTTGGGGAAATGTATTTAAGCATCCAGGCCTTAATCCTGGTAGTGGAGTGGGTTATGAGTTGGGCTGCTAACTGCAAGGTTAGCAGTTTGAAACCAGCAGCTGCTAAAATGAAGAAAGATGAGGCTTTCTACTCCTGAAAGATTTACAATCTTGGGGAGGTTCTACAGTTTACCACAGGGGAGGTTCCACTCTGTCGGGTAGGGTCACTGTGAGTTGGAATCCGTTTGATGGCAATGAGTTTTGGGTTTGTTTCCAATACCTTAGTTGCTTCATCTTTAAATCAGGACAGTTGTTATTTAACTGAAAGCTTACAATTCTCTCTGCTTGACTTCTCCAACTGGTGTGGGGCTCTAACTTCTCTATGGAAATCATACATGACCCAAGACATTGAGTAAAGGGCTTGTCTTTGGTGCTCTGGGAATACCTCAGGCGTTTGCTACATGACTGCACTCACCTCTTGTACTTGAGCCTTGCTGGCATAGTGGTTACCCACTGAGCTGCTAATCAGAGTCAGCAGTTTGAAACCACTAGCCACTCCGTCGGAGAAAGATGATGTTTTCTATTCCCTTAAAGAGTTACAGTCTTTATAGAGGTCTAAATATAGGCATGTGCATATGTAAATGTAGTTATATATGAGGATGGGGAAATAGATCTATGT
>NW_022103896.1:13744571-13757695 GCF_000313985.2 Echinops telfairi
GGTGAGGTGTGGGTTTCTTTTATATTTGAGGAGTTCAGGTGGTATGGTGTTACCAGTTGAGCTGGTAATCACAGCAGTTCAAAACCACCAGCTGATCCAAGAGAGAATGATTTAGCTTCCTACACCAGTAAAGATTTGCAATCTCAAAAATTCACAGAGGCAGTTCTTTGTCCTATAGGGTCTCAATGAGTTGAAATAAACCCAATGTCAGTTAGTTTGGTTTTATTGGTATTTTTTTCAGGGGCCCTGTTGGCATAGTGTGTTATGTGCTGGATTGCTAACCACAAAGTGAGTAGTTCAATACCACCAGCCATCCCATTTAAGAAAAATGAGGCTTTCTACCCCCATAAAGATTTATAATCTCGGAAACCCACAGAGGCAGTTCTATTTTGTCCTATAAGGTTTCTCTGAGTCGGAATCAACTTGATTGCAGTGAGTTTGAGAGACTGTTCTAGAGGAATCCTATTGCATGAGTAATATGTGTTGTCACTAACCAGAGGTAATTTTCAAGTCCACTCTGAGGCACCGCAGAAGACAAGATTGGCAATCTTGTCTACTTACAGAAAAACAAAAAACGAAAAACAGCCAAGGAAAACCCTTTAGAGCAGAGTTCTCGTCTGACACACATGGCCATGAGTCAGAATTGACTCGAAGGCAACTAGTTCTTGCCTTGAGTAAACAATAGCCTTTTCAAGAAACGGACCGTGGATTAGTCCTGTGGGATTCCCCAGTAACTGGCATGGGTACTGACAAGTGGTGAGTCTCCAAATCCTGTTTGTTGAAAAGTGGCTGGGTAAGAGAAAGAAGGAAGGAAGGAAGGAAGCGCCTCATTGAGGTTTGATAAGTGAATGTTTGGCCAGCAGATGAGGCCGCCGCGTGTTGCAGGACAGGCTGTTTAAACAGAATGGGCTCTGGGAGCAGAGGCTTGGGGACATGAACACCACGAGAGCCTCTGGGGATGGCTGCGACACAGGGTGTCAGACAGGAGGGACGGCTTGGAGTAGAGCCCTTTCTGCTTCCGGGATCAACACTTCTGAAGCCTTCAGACTCCACTGAGGCTTGAAGGAACAAAATATTGGTTCAGCTCGAGGGATGTTTTGTTGTTTTGGTTTGTTCCAGTTGAATGTCTTCAGATAATGCATTGATTCGGCTGCACACTGAAACCCTCCACAAGGCATGTTTGTACAGAAGAAAAAACAAACACAGAATTCTTCTGATGCAGACCGCAGCTCCGGAGAAAGGCCCCATCTCCTTAATTCTAAGAAACACTTAGAAAATACATTTTGATATTTCCAAGGCAATCATCCATCATGTTCACTCTTTTTTATTTGTGCTGTTGCGGGGAGTGCCAGGGGCTTTGCTTTCCCCACACGTTTCTTGAGCATGGGGTGTGAACATCCTCGTCCTTAGAAATAGCAGGAAGTCAATATCTACCTTTCCAAGCATCCCCCCGCCTCCCACTTCCCCAGGGAAGGAAGAAATAATGGTATAGTTGATGATGGTAAGAATTCGACTTCTATTAGTTCTGCCTCTTTCTTTAAAGTATTTTTTTCGTGTATTTGAAATTAACTTGTATATCACTAAAGACTCCAAGTCCACTTCAGTTTGACTTCTCTTTTTCAGCCACTCAGGCCACTACTGAGCTTCATGGGAGAAGGGATCCGGAGGGGTATATATATTTTTTAGGCTGTGAGCCTTCACTCTTGGTTTTTGTTTTGCTTTGTTTTAAAAGAAGCATATTCTATGTAGTTACACAGCTCATCTCAAAAAATGATATCATTCATAAAATCCCATTAACCCTGTCCCCATAAAAGTGATTCTCTTCCCCTCCCCTTCCATCCTCCTTTCCCACCACCAACCAAAGCTTGTGTTATTGAGTTGATCCCGACTCAGAATCATAGTGACCCTATATAGGGTTTCTGAAGCTGTAGCTCTTTATAGGAGCTGATCGATTCATCTTTCTCCCTTCAGGTGGCTGGTAGATTTGAACCACCAACCTTCCTTCAGTTGGCCCAACACTTACTCCACAATACCACTAAAGCCTCATGTGACCAATTTGCCAGAGTACCATCAAGGCCATTGAGTACCATCATGGGAACCATTGAGTTCTCAGACTGTAAATATTTGTGTGAGGGGAAAGCTCCACCTTTCTCCCTTGGTGCTACTGGTGGTTTTGGTGTGGTCAGCAGCCCAACAAGTAACTCACTATTGCACTCGGGCTTCTTGTGTGAGCAATTAGGGGTCATGAACTCAATCAAGTACAAGGGCCACATGTAAAAAATGACAGAGTGAATGCTATGTCTAGAAATTCTCGTTGGGTGTATGTATGCGTGTACTGGATATAAATCCTCTCTTATTGTGAGTTTTGTTTAAGTTTTAAAAATCCCCAGCATAAGTCTGTTTTCCTTGAATGGGACACAAGGCTAGAGGCTCCTGCTCTTGTGGGGCATACATGGGTTTACTGTATCGTTCGCCTGTTTGGTGTGAGTTCTGCCCTCTGCTTCATCTTCAACATCGTGAGCACAGTGGAGTGTGAGGCTTCTCCCAGAGCAGGTCTAGTCGTCCCTGGCCTTTGGTTGGGTCAGGCTGAGTTTCTCATGCTGTAGGCTGAGGAGGAAGCCCTGGTTGGCAGGACAGCTGCCAACAGTTGAGTGGATCATGCACCCATAAATATACCCATGCAGCTTTAGGGTACAGCCTTTACTTCCAGTGTAAAACTGTTTACCCACGAGGCTGCTTTCTCCCCCACAGGGTACTTTCTCTATTAAAGTGTTTCCCCAAATAGGGAATCCTGCTCAATGGGATGGGGGCAGGGTTGAACAATTAAGGGAACAGCAAAAGCAGATACCTACTTATCCTGGCTGTGGAGGGATTGCACAATGGGGTGCTAATTGCTAGTCAGCAGTTCAAAACCACTAGCTGCTGTGAGGGACAAAGGCAGGGCTTTCTACTTCCATAAAAGGTTACAGTCTGGGAAACTCGAGGTGGAAGTTCTAGCCTGTCCTAAAAGGTCACTATGAGACACATTAACTCGATGGAGGTGAGTTTGATTTTAGACACTATCCTTTATCCACTTTAATTGCCAGGGACGGGCACCAAGTCTTTTTTTTTTCTTGACAAAGGAGTGGTAGGCTAAATAACTTTGAGAACTTGGGGTCTATGGCTTGTCACTGTGCAGACTCCCTCCAGGGTGGGGCTGAGGAACAGACTTGAGGGGAAATGTGGAAACCACCTATCCTTTGCCTGCAGGCCCGTGGAAGATTTCTCTAATCCTGTTTCATTGGAGCCTGAGTAGGTGGAAGTTGATACTTTATCTTATTTCCTCACCAAATGAAGAAAACAGAGGTGTAATTACAGCTTCTGGGAAACCACAGCATTCTTGTGTAGATGTAATGAAGGGTGAGAGCCCCACATCCCCATAGCTTTCTGGATGTCTGACAATAACTCAGTGTGTGTCTTACAGTGGGTAGCCTCTTACAGACATGGTGTTTAGACCTGGTCCAAGTCCTCGTGCTGCTGTGGGTTGTTCGGGTGCAGACTCGCCTTGTCCTAACATTTTCAGTTAGGGTCTCCTCCTGGAGCTGGAGCTTCTGTGTACTTCAGAGGCACTGGCCTTTCTTCTTCATGTCCCTTAAAGTCCATTAGTCTCCATCTGTCCTGTCCATCCCTTTCTCCCCATTCGCTCCTTTGAGTGCTCAAGTGTTTATTGACTATCAATTTACCCCATGGGCATGCGCATGCTATAGGTCACAATGCTCTTGATAGGACAGGCACAGAAACAACAAACACGATGATGCAAAGAGCTCCTCTGGGACCCTAGCCCATGCTTCCTTCCATTGTTCAGAAGGACTTTGCTTTACTTGTATTCTTTCTTTTTTTAAAATTATTTTATTGGGGGCTTGTACTACTTTTATCACAATCCATCCATCCATCCATTGTGTCAGGCACATTTGTACATTTGTTGCCATCATCATTCTCAAAACATTTGCTTTCTACTTGAGCCCTTGGTATCAGCTCCTCGGTTTTCTCCTCCCTCTTCACCCTCCTCCCTCATGAACCCTTGGTAATTTATAAATTATTACTATTTTCTGATGTCTTACACGGTCTGATGTCTCCCTTCCCCCACTTTTCTGTTGTCCGTCCCCCAGAGAGGAGGTTATATGTAGATCCTTATAATTGGCTCCCCCTCTTCACCCCACCTTCCCTCCACCCTCTGAATGATGGGAAGGAGATAAACTTAGAATCAGACACACATGCCTCCACACCGCCGCTTCAGTTCCTTCATCGGTAAACCGTAAATAAGTTGGAAAGTCTCACTGGAGATTGGTTTATTTTTCTTTTCCAATGGAGCCTGCCAGTTGAAAAAAAAAGTACAGAAATGCCTGGCACTTTCCTAACAGAGAAGTAGAAATGCCACAAGATCGTCAGGTGTGTTAGGTATGTGGGTGCATAGATGTCCTACGGCCTTGCCTCGAGGAAGACGAGGCTCAGAAGGAACACAGTATTTTAGTCACGCCAGTTGCAGTGCTGTCCATTCTTCTTTGAGCAAGATGCCTGGGTGGCATTCTGACAAAGAAGAGCTGATACTACTTTATCAACCCCCAGCTCCTTCTCCAAAGGAAGGAAGCGCTACATGGTGGACAATGAGGCCCCAGCCAAGGGTCTAGGTGGCAAAGGCCCTGGGGTGACTGATAGTACCTTCACACAAAAAGCAGCAGCAAAACCGGAACCAGTGGGCCAATTCTGACCCTGACTCAGAAAAGGTGAAAGGACATTATGTTTGCAAGGCTTTAGGGTCAAGAATGCTAAACCCAGTTCTCCTGCATCTGCTCTGTGTGCAGAAACTGCCTGTGCATGAAAAATGAAGCCTAAGGTTCACTCCTCTTAGGTGTGGGTTTTTATCGTAGAGTCTAATACCTAACCCAAAATATTTTCAATGGCCGATATGCATGTGATAGTTGGACGTTGAATAAGAAAACTGAAAATATTAGCAATGCATTTGAATTATGGTGCTGGTGAAAATATTGAAAATACCACAGACTAGCATAATCATAATAATAAATGTCAAGGAATGGAAGTCAGGATCACGAGAACATCATGTTTGGGAAAGGCACGGCAATGAGGGAGACCCTCAGTGAGATGAACTGACACAAGAGTCACAATAATCTTGTGACTGATCTTTCCTGATGCCGAGTGTAAAATAAGCAAGTTCAAGTCTCACCATCCTCCTTTCTAAGGGACATTCTGGTTGTATTTCTTCTAACACAGATGTTTTCCGCCTTCTGACAGTCCATGGTATACTCAGTCTTTGTCACTAACACAATTTGGATGTCTCGATTTTTCTGTCTTCTTTTTCTATTGTTCTCAATCAGTAAGACCTGATTGCTTAGGTTCCACAGACACCCCCATTTTTTTCAATGAAAGGAACTGAGACAAAATGATATAAAGTAGGGCTCAGAGGGACCATCCTGCCATGTAGACATCATTCCAGCCTTAATCCTCACAATCCCCTGCCCACTGCCAAGTTCAGTTCCCTGCTGTCCTAGTGGTATGACTGGAGAAGCCCTTGAATTGACCAAAACTTCAAACCCACTGCCGATAAGTCAATTTGGAGTCATTTGGGACCCACTATCAGATGTCCAGGCTGTAGGTTTTTATGGGAGCAGACACTCTTATCTTTCTCCCGAGGCATGGCTGGTGGGCTTGAACTGCTTACCTTGGGGTTAGCAGTCCAATGCTTTCCCAACAGTGCTACTAGACCTATATCTTGGATCCACAGACATTCATTTATTCTGCACAGAGGGTGCAGTAGTTCGTCAGCAGTACTTAGTCTACTCCTCCACATCTAATTCAATTCTTCCCTTCCCAAACTTCTCCCCAGGAGGATTTTGCTAGATCATATTTCCAGGTGGTTTTCCCCATTATAAACTCATGACATTGAGGTAGCTGGTTACCAAGGGAACCAGGAGTGGTGCACACACAGCCAGTCTTTGTGGAGCCTTCAGTTTTACTTGACCGGATTAGGTGTTCTTAGCTGACTCCATTCTTCTGATAGGGAGAAGGTGGCAGTTTCTCGTGTTTTATCATTTTCTCGCTGTTATTTTGTATGTTTCTCTCACCATGTCCTTCTGACCTTCACATCTTTTTCCAGATTTTACAAACAACTCAATTTTTCTGCTATTTAAACTCGAAAATGTCCTAACCTTCAATAAAATAGAAGACACTTTTGAGACCACACTTGCCCCCAATGGTAAGCATCTGGGTTTCCTGGCCTGAATGGGGAATGCTGGAGCCAGACCAGAGGGTAGGCTTGATATGTGGGCTTTCTCCTCCGTCCCTGACTTCTACATGGTGCCTTTTGAAAAGCAGCTGGCGGACGTTCTCTACAACTCAAGTGGGAAGAAGGACCCGCAGATAAAAGAGATACTAACCACTTCCCATTTTCCCGATGATTAAAACAGGCAAGGTCTTAATGTCACTGTATTCTTCTGCCTACTGCTCTGTCACTCTTTCCTTTAGCGTGAAAAAACAAAACCAAATCCCCAATGTAGATCCAATTTTTGGTTCATTTTATTGAGGGAAAGCCAGCACACCTTGTTCTGAGGAGTGCAGCATTTAGAGTCTGTCAATGCTCGGATTTTTAAACCCGAGTTTCTACCTTTTGTTATTTTTCTTCTTTACTACTGTTATTTTCTTTATGACTTCCTCCAATATTACTATCAAATACTATTATAAAGCTGTAATTGTCTTTGATAATTTACTCTTATCTTTTGGGAAATGTGTATTCTGAGAGGGAAGCAAAACACACTGGCTAACACACTAAATTTCCTTGGTCATGCCCCAGGATGGAATATTTGTATAGTCTCCTCCATAGGTCTTAGTTTCATTCTACTTGGATCCACAATGAACGCTCATGGAAGCAGCAGTCAAGAAATCAAAGGACATATTGCGCTGGGCGAATCTGCGGAACCAGATCTCTTTGAGTGTAAAGACCACAGGTGTCACTTTGAGGACGAAGGTGTGCCTGACTCCAGCCATGGTCCTTTCAGTGTCCTCACATGCATGTGAAAGCTGGGCCATCAATAAGAGAAACTGCAGACGGATTTGACTTATGGTGCTGGCAAATGTGGCAGGTACATAATCTCCTGTCAATTTGCAAAGGGGTAGAGTCTAGCCTGTCAATCAGGTCGTAGCTTGATAACCCCATTTGGAGATGCAACAGAGATGATTAGCTCACCGGGGGCCAGACACACTCACCCCCCTGTGAGACATTCCTGTTGACAAGCCACATGGAGCCATGCTGATAGAGCCAAAGACTTGGAACTGGAGGAGCCACATGAGACCCACACCAGTGCTGAGATGCTTCCACTGCCACTAAATCACAAGGCTTTACACCCACTGGCCTGTGATCTTTCTGCATCTGGTGTCATTGCATGGCTATATGAGCCTAAAGAGGGATTTATGGACTAGTATCTGCATATGGGGTAATATTGGACTTATGGACTTGATCTGGCCTGGGCTACGATGTGTTCTAAAGGTGCAATGGCTCTTTGATATAAAGTTCTCTTTTACACACATATGAGTGTCTCTGGATTTGTTTCTCTGGTCTACCCAAAGAATGTCGAGAGCGCCGAGCACTGCCAGAAGAACCAACAGATCGGACTTAGAGGAAGCACAGGCAGCAGGGTGCTCCGTAGAAGCAAGCATGACCGCCTTCGCCTCACATGCTTTGGACATGCTATCAGGAGAGACCGGGCCCAGGGACAGACATCATGCCTGGTCAACTGGAGAGTCAGGGACCAAGAAGAAGTCCCTCCATGCGGAGAATTGACACAGTGACCGAAACAATGGGCTCAAGCACAACAATTGTGAGGGTGGCACAGGATTGGACAATGGTTTGTTCTTTTGCGCAAAATGTCACTGTGTGTTACCATCGATTTGAGGGCACCTAATTCTCTAACAATTCCTGGGTCCTAGGCTGTAAACTATTACGCAATCTAGTTCTTAATCCCCGGAGGCCCTTAGTGGTACACATGGTCAGAAAGGTCAGAGCTTCAAGGTCAGAGCTTCAAGCTTGCCCAGAAGTGCCCAGGAAGCAAAACCTGATGACCACCTTCTGAGAGACCAGTCATGGAAAACTCCAGGAAGTACCGTTCTCCTGCGAGTTTCAGTTGACTGGAAGTTGGCAACTAGTTTCTTCTTCGGCTCTAGCCTCCTCCTATGTCCTGGAACCTGTTCCCTCCAGCCTTGGTGTTGCAGAGGTTGCATGTTGGGCTGCTAACCTCATGGTCAACAGTTCAAAACCACTATAAGAGAAAGGTGAGACTTTCTACTCTTGTAAAGTGTTACAATCTCCAGCACTGATTTTGGCTCCCTCCCTTGACGGGTTCTCTAATACTTCCTCTTTTCCATCATTTTCAGGACTCAACCCTCCAGTCCCCTGGACTGCAGGGTGTTGGTGGGAGGGTGGGGTGCAGGTGAAGTTCCGAGGTGAGATGAAATTGCCACTGCTTTGTTTGTCATGGCACTTTATCTCCTCCTTGTGGCGCCTCCTCCTCTCAGCTCAGGGCTGTGGCTCGACTTCCCTAAGCACAAAGGGCATAGGAGTGTTTCCTTAAATTAATGAGCCCTTCATCACATGCGCTCACTTTCAGCAAGGCTGCATCTTTGAGGGGGGTGAAATCAGGCCTCCTGCCCTCCATTGTTCAATAGGATCCAGGATCACACCCAGCCGTTAGCTGGGTCTGCTGCTAGGAGGAAGAGGGAGATAAGGAAAAAATGCATTCTCAGATACTCGGAGCAAACCTTAGAAGTCTCGGGCTTTTAGGTTCCATGCCTTTGGCTTCAGACTACCCTGGGTTTGTGGACCCTCTCCCAACATGCCATCTATTTCTGATGATTGCTCTTTCTGATGCCAGTGTTCAAAGGAAGCGGGTCTCAGCCCTGCTATCCTCCATTCGCAGGGGCATTTCTGATTATATTTCTCCCCAGACTGATTGTTCATTCTTGTGGCAGGCCAGGGTCTGTTGGGATTCTTTGCCAACACCACAGTCTGAATGTGTCCATTCTCCTTCTGCTGCCCTGTTCATTGTCTAGCTTTTGCGTGCACAAGAAGCAATCGCAGTGGCCACTATGAATTCCATCCTGATAAAGCCCTTTGGGGATAGATTCTATGGCCTGAGATCAAAGGGCTGGGAGACACTAAATGACGTGGGCCAGTAAATGCCAGTCCTCTGCCCACTGCCCGCCGCAAAAACACAGACAGTGCATCGAAAGTCAGGAGCCATGGACCCAGGAGTCTTCCCAGACCTGACATTTTACAGCACTGGTGCCCCCCTGATGATACAGCCCTATTGTGTTGCCAGGGAATTCCAGGGAAAGTTTGGAAACTCTGTGCGATGGCCTGTGGCGACTGGTATCCAGCTGACCCTCCCTGCAGAAGTCTCAGCCACAGCTGTTAGCATTAGCGCTTCTGTGACATTCATGCACGGTTAATGTATGCTCCTTTCTGGCCACTCTGCCTTCTAAATCCCCACACACCCTCTCCCTGTGTGGAGACCATCATTTCCCAGGAAAACTTGGGCCATCTCTCACCAGCTCCCAGACTCAGCACGCCATAAGGGGTACAGGAGCCGAGTGCTCAGCCACGGCAGTGTGGGGTGGGAGGCCAGCTCTAATTCACCTGCATGCAGGTGGGCGGTCAAAGACAGGCAGGTGGGCTGGCACAGCTCTGTCTAGCATGGAGTTCTTATGTACACGAAAGTGAACTGTGAATGCGGTTTGATGGGTCAGATCACTTCACACGGCTTATTAAAACAAACAAAACTGTCGCCTTGTCGCCCTATTCCTCAGAGGCAGCCGCTGAAGTATTTTCACGATTCTTTTGGGTGTGCATTTCCCTCTCTCTTCGGTTTTTCGGAATTAGGTTTCATGCATTTGCGGTCCACTGTGGATCTGAAGAAGATGAGTAATGCTTCAGGCTGCGAACCCCAAGGTCAGCACTTGGAAATCTCCAGCTGCTCCGAGGGAGAGAGAGGAGGCCTTCGATTCTCAGGAAGATCGACAATCCCAGAAACCCACAGGGACAGTGCTACTCTATCCTCTGGGGGTCACTTTGAGCCAGAATTGACTTGCTGTCAATGAGTTCGAGACGGCACATGAGAATTTTGTTTTCTTTCTTATCTCTTTTCATGGCCAGGGGATCAACATGTCTAATACCCTCACCTCTGTCCTCTTAATTAAACCACAAGATGAATGGTTCAAACTCATCAGACAATGGGAGATGGATGAGGTTGTCTGTTCCCCTAAAGGTCTACACCCTCAGAACCCTGCATCCTTTTGGGGTCAGAATCAACTGGAATACAGTGGATGGGCCACCGCAGTGTAAGGGAAATGCATTGGCTAAGGAGTTGACTGTTGACAGAAAGGCGGCTCTTCAAGCCCGTCAGCTGCTCCGAGGGTAAGACCGGGCAGTGTGCATCTGTAAGGATGGACAGTCTTGGAAACTCTCTAGGGGCCGGTCCATTTTGTCCGACGGGGTGGCCATAGGTTGGACTGGACTTGGTAGAAACGGGCTTGGTTTGGTTTTTTTACTCTCCCAACACATTTTATTTAATTATAGTGAAATACGTCTTGTGCATGTTCAGTTTTAAAATACATAGCTGGAGGTTTTGGAGGGGGCGGGGGGAAATGACAATGAGTGCAGAAAGAAGTAAGTGTCCTGCAATGAATTGTGGAGACAATTATACAACTCTTCCTAATATAGTTGAACTATCAAATGGTATGATGTGTGAAATACAGGCCAATAGACAGTTTAAAACACAACATGAAACATTTAGATGCTATGTACAGGTAAACTATGCAGTGGATCCAGATGGCATTCCATTCCTTGTGCAGTTTTCTTTTCCCTGAAGTTAATAATTGCCTTCCCTTGTTTCTTTGGCTGGACAATTTCACTCAGCAGCTTCCAAAGGCTCCCTAATTGCCCAAATGTCCTTGCATTTTATTCTGCACCTCAGGGGTCCCCCGTATTTCATCTTCTTGAAGAAATCCACACCAGGGCGCAGGCAGCCCACCTTCTGTCTCCTTCCTCAGCCTCTGGTTCCCTCCTGCTCTCTCTCTGAATCTCTCGCTTGTTTTATTCCATCTTCTTTGGGCAGGACTCAGCCTCTAGGAAATTCCTGAGCAAAGGGTGCATGGGAGTTAACCTTTAAGCTATATTGTGTGTCAGAAAACATCTTCATTTTCTATTCCCCCTTGATAGAGATTTCTGCTGTATATAGGATACAAGGAATATTTCATTTCCTGGCATCCAAAGGCACTCTTTTGTCTGTCTTGTTAAAGCTGAGGTGAGGTTCAAAGCCAGTTAGAGTGTTGATCTCTGGCACAGATCTGTTGTTGCTAATGCAGGATAGGAGCTGCAAAAGATGTCAATGGCTCTGAGACAAGGGTGTTGGGAAGTTTTTCTTCTTAGGGTGCAGAGAGGATTGTGCATCCTCCCCCTTCTCTGAGGGGGAAGGGGAAAGAGATTTTACAGGAGTTGTGAGCCAGGAGGATAGGGGGAAGCTTGAGGCATTTCCTTGCTGTTTGTTCCTCTGCTTATCTCTGGCAATAATGCTATTGGACGGCCTTGCTCAGCTCCAACACCGGTGCTGATTCTTGCTGCATTGCTAGTTCCCCAGTAAGGAGAATTTACTTATTTTTGTTGTCGTTGATCTTCTGTTTTTAATCCTCTAGGTGTTATGAGAGACATGTGACTGTTTTCCTTCATTCCAGCAGCAGTTTCTCAGGGGTGGAGGCTGGCTGGTGATTCATTACTCGAGGGGAAAAAGTGGAGGGGTTAGCCTTATACAACATGGGGCCACCGTGGTCTCTAGTGGGCATCTGAACCTGCTTCCGATCTTTCAGAAAATCTGGGATTTTCCCTTTGTTTTCTCTGTCTCCTCTTGATTTGTGGTGTTGGACATTTCCTTTCTATTTCCCTTAAAGAACCATGTTGCTTCTTAAAAAAGTTTATGTGCTGCTTGCTAATTGGATCATCTTCTTACTCTACAAATTCATGTCATTGTACTCTGGGAACAATTTTTGAATTATAATAATGTTCTTTCTTTCTAGATTTCATATTCAAATTTGTATTCCCCAAAGTGAGTGATTCTGACCCCTAGGGGGAATGTGCTGGAACAATCCAACAAGAGCAGATACCTATACTTTATCCCAGATTATGGGCTATCATACGTTTTTAATTGCCAGGGGGTGCTGAGTAATTCTTATTTATTTTTTAATCTGAAGAGAGGGTGGTAGGCCAAATAAGCTTGGGAATGTATGCTTTAGCTATTGACTGCTCCCAGGACTCAAACTCTGAGGTTTTCGGTGTGTTTGTATTTTCTTTACCACCCCCACCCCACCCCACCCTCGCTTTTTCTATATCATTCTGGGAGATTCTCATGACCGTACCCTTCAAACTAATTCCTTATGTTTTTTGCTAGCAACCATACTGTTGAGTTTTCATTTTGGAAAGCGTTTTGTTTCTCTGCTTTGTGTCGTTGTCCTTACTATTGTTTGCCAGGGAGCTGGTCCTTACCTCCTGCTGGCCCCATGCATGAGGGAGCAAAATGCCACTTGGTCCTGGCCCGTACCTGCGATCAGTTGTGGAAGGGACTGTTATGAACGGTAGGTTTGCAGGCTGAATTTCAGCAGTAGATTGCAATAGACCCTTCTTCTTAGTCCATCTTAGTCAGGAAGCTTGGCTGAAACCCTCTCAGCATCCAAGCAACACAGGAGTCTCCACTGACAGATGGCAGAGCTATGCAATGGTCGTGAATTAAACCTGACTCTCCTGAACTGAAGGCAAGAATTCTACCACTGAAACACCACTGCTCTCCTCCACTTGGCCAGAGAAATACTTCTACAGTTTCTGTCTCCACCCCCTCAACACACAGCCTGCAGGTGCGCTATCTTTTCTTGATAAAGGAAATCTCTTGTGCTACCTCTTGCATTATTTGACTTGTTTGAGATGGTGTGGTAGTTATCTAATCTGTGTCAACTTGTGGAGGGGTGGAGTCCAGCCTGTCAATCAGGTTGCAACTGGATGACCTCATTTGGAGGTGCTAAGGAGATAAATAGCT
>NW_022103896.1:13758645-13760615 GCF_000313985.2 Echinops telfairi
GTTCTGGTTTTGGGAGGAAGGATGTCCACCCAGTCTGTAAACACTCTCCTCTATCTTTTCCAGGAAGATAGGCCCATCTTTATCTTTGCCAGCTGCCCCTTCTCCAGACCTTAGACTCATTGTCTCTAGTTTAGTCCCCAAACCACTGTATTAGGAGCAAATCCCACCATCCCACCAGGCTTGAAAGCAGACTTTTTCGGTTTGGGTTGCAAGCAGGAAAGGGGCAGGCTCTTGTTTCAGACTCTTGGCTTGAGTCATAGAGAAAGCAAGCTGCAATTTAACTCCTATTCAGTGTTGTTCTTTGGAAGAAAGATGAAGCTGCCAGTTGCTGTCAAGCTTTACAGCCTCAGAAATCCTTGCTAGATTTGCTATGAGTTGGCATCCACTCAAGGGCAGTGTGTTTGGGTTTTCTTGTTTTGCTTCATTGCCACTGCTTATCCTTCTCTCGTGGTGACCCCAAATGTGTCTGCGTGGAATTGTGCCCCATAGAGTTTTTAATGGATGCCTTTTGGGAAGTTGGTGTCTTGGGGTAGACTTGAACCACCGATCCTTCAGCTAGTAGCTTGCATGTTAATGGGTTTCACTGCCCAAGCACTCCAAGTGCTACTCAAATCTCCCCAGAAGAAAAAAAGAAAACTATTGTCTACTTCTGAAAATCTTACCACTTCCAGAGACACGCAGTGTCACCGAATCCTGACTCCACACAGCACCTCACCCGGCTGGCAGATTTACTTTCCCAAGGACCTTAGGTTTCGACATCTTTGGAGTGGCCATGACTCATCCATCTGATTTGCACCTTCAAAGATTTTCCTGCTGTTTTCTCCTCTCCTGTCATCTTTGTCCTTGAGGGGCTGTGCTAAAATTTTCCTCTTTGCTCTCTTCTGTGTTTGGGTTGTTGAAGAGAGAAGCGAGGATATTGTTGCTAACGGGATGTTTCAGGAACTGTGGGGTGAGATGTTTCTCCTCTGCTCATTGAAGACAGTCAGGAGAGTAAATAAGGAGAAGCAGCGATTGCAAAATCCACCAGGCTTTATAGCCAGTGGCTCTTTCTCCTGGTAAGCAAGAAGGCCTCCTGTCAGAAGGGCATGAGAGTAGCTTCCTGAAGATTATATGAGATTGGGTGTATAATTGATCTGGTTGGCAGATGGTGTATAACAAAATGTATTTCTTAGTTCCCTTTGACCCCCAAGATGAATGTGGTTTCTAATGAAAGGAAGATGCCAAGAAACCACTTGAACTTGATCATGGTTGACTGTGCTGGTTACCTCCCTTTGGAGCATAGCAACCTCTTTCTCATGGATCCCGCCGAGAAAGCTCAATCTGCCAGACCAATCCTGAAGCAAAGGATGGCGTGCTCTAGGAGCCAGCCTTGGGTTTCCCAGAGGTGCCCTGACTTCTTGGCATTTTCGGTTTCCTTTGCTTTCATAGCTCATTGACTTTTATTCCCATTCTTGGCCTGGGCGGCAGGGTAATAAGAGATGGGGCACGTGCATAAACCCACTGTGTTCACAGATCCTGGTGGCCTCACAGTGGGGGCTTAACAGTGGTTGTAAGACACGAAGAAGAAATCACAGCTGGGTGGCCAAGAGGTATGCATTGCCCTCTTATGACTTCACATTTTGAGTGCGACATTCTCTGGGGTATGGCCAATAAATGTGCTTGGGAAGACTTGCAAATGAGGCCTGATCAGCTTTTCCAGCATCATTTTCATGCTCTTTTGCTCCACTACCACCTCATTTCACCCCAATTCTTCTGGATTAGAAGTAGCTTTAAAAAAAAATGCATGGAAACCTTCCATTATCTTTTCATTCTATTTTCCCACACATTTTGGAAGACCCCTCTCTCACAGATAATAGATTTTCAATGTTTGACCACTAACATCAACAGTGTCTTTTTAATATGCACTCCTGACACTGCTGATGTTAGTGGTTGAGGACCGGACGGAGCTCACTCTACCTGAGGCAATTGAA
>NW_022103896.1:13761402-13762554 GCF_000313985.2 Echinops telfairi
CTTCTTGATGTGACTGAACAATTGATTTTTATGACATGTGAATTAGATGCCAAGAAAACTGCTTAAAAAAAAGGGGGGGAAAGAATTTCAGATGTAGTTGGGCGGAGGGCCAGAGACCATTGTGCGAGTTGGTATCACTTGATCTCAATAAAAGGGGCAAGGCGGAGGCTAGTCACTCATGTTAAGATCAGCCAATGGTTCATTGCCTCTACTTCTCCCTCTTCTCTTTCTAAGCTTCCTGCTGCCTAGTCTTGGAGCCATTAGCTTTTTTTTTTCTGGAACGGTAATGGTCTTCCTCTGCATATAGCCCAACTGCTCAATAAACCTTATGCTCCCATTTTAATGAGTTCTGATTTTTGTTTGCTTGTTTTTACACTGTGGGGCTGATTTCAACTCAGGACACAGAATCCAACACTCCTATAGGGTTCTGGCTGTAATCTAGTAAAAGTAGATCACTGTCTCACTGCCATCACGTAGATTCTGACTCTGAGTGACCCTGCAGGGCAGTGTAGAACTGCCCCTGAGACTTTCTGAGACTGTAACTCTTTATGGGATTAGGAAGCCTTATCCTTCTCCCACAGAGTGGCTGGTAGTTTAGAACTGCTCATCTTGTGGTTAGCAGCCCAATGTATAAGCACAACTCCACCTAGGTTCCTAATAAGTCTTAATAACTACTGTTATTTCAACAAGTAAGCACCAGTGGTACAGTGGCTAATGTGCTGGACTGTTAACCACAAGGGTGGTGGCTTGAACCCAGCAACCGATCCCTGGGAGAAAGATGTGGCACTGTGTCTCTGGGAAAATGTACAGGCTTGGAGAGGAGTAAAGGTGGAATCCAGGTAGAATCACTTGCTCAGTGCTCCTGCTGTTAGACCAGAAAATTAAGAGAGAGGTATGGGAAGTGCTTAAGGAGAAAACAGGGGGATAGAAGGTTCCAGTGGGACTTGGGGTGGGGTTGGGGGAGAAAGGGGAAGGGAAAATAAATAAATAAAAGAAAGAAAGGGGAAGGGAGCGGTGAGCAAACAACATCATAGACAGGGGAACAACTAGGGAATTAAAATCAACAATGAGGAGGATGTAGAGATCCCAGTGGTGTTGGAGCAATAGCAACCTAGCTGAGAGGAATTACTAAGAGGCAGAAGGAAAGTGAGC
>NW_022103896.1:13767972-13770601 GCF_000313985.2 Echinops telfairi
AGGGGCTAAAGTAGGAGGCAAATGTTTTGAGAATGATGAGGGCAACAAATGTGCATATGTGCTTGACACAATGGATGTGTGTATGGATTGTGATGAGAATTGTACGAGCCCCCAATAAAATAATTTTTTAAAAAAAGATGCAGGTTGTTTACCATGAAAATTCAGGTTCTTCAATTCCAACTTCAGAATCAAGTTAGACCAACAAATGAAAACCAAAGAGCAAAACCAAAACTATTGCCTGAATTTACTGAATGAGAAACTCAGGAGCAAGGCGTAAGAATCTACATTTTATAGAGCTTCCAGAACTATAGGGGATCAATAGCCTTTGCGGTATTTCCCAGATAGACACCCTTTTGAACCCATGTGTATTTGTAAGCCTTGCCCCAGGCTAGGGCCATCCTTCCCTGAGGCTAGTGATTTTTCTAACTCCTTTCTTGCCAAGTCTTCCTGATCATTGTCTTTCTTCACTACACCTTATCCCCAGGCAGATTTAGTTTGTAGCGCTTCAGTAATGCATTCAAGGCAACTCTGATTCTGCTCCCTTTCCATACCATTCTGGCAGGAAAACCAAATTCAGTGCCATCAAATTGATGCCAACTCGCAGTGACCCCATAGGATGGAGTAGAACTGCCCCTGTGGGTTTCCAAGCCTGTCAGCCTTTCTCTTGCAGAATTGCTATTGGTTATAACTGCTGGCTTTGCAGATCCGTCCAATGCATAACCACTGCACCACCAAAAGAACTCCAACAAACAACCAAAACTCACTGCCAATGAGTAGAATCCAACTCATAGCCACCCCGTAGGACAGAATAGATCTGCCTCTGTGGATTGCTGAGACTGCAACACTTTACGGGAGTAGAAAGCCTTGTCGTTCTCCTGCAAAGTGGCTGATGGTTTAGAACTGCTCACCTTAAGATTAGCAGCCCAATGCATAACCACTACTCTACCATGGCTCCTAATAAGACTTACTAATGATTGTTATTTCAACACGTCAGAATAGAACAAGTGAGAATCCCGGTGGGTTTCTGAGGCTACAGATATTAGGAGGAGGAGAAAGCGTTATCTTACACCTACAGAGAGGCTGGTAGTTTTGAACTGTGACCTTATGGTTTACAGCCCAGTTCATAATCCACGGCACCACCAGGACTTCAAGGGTAAAATAGTGCACCCCGAAATGTAAGCATCAGCAGAAAAGAGACCAATGTGCATGTGAAGCACAAGTGGCGTTCTGGACATTACTCATATATTTCAAATGTCCACTGTATGCTGAGAAATCTGGAAGAAGAGCAAATAATCCCAAAGCTGAACCATGTGAAGAAGAACGTGGTGTCAGGATTGACTCATTAACAACATGCCTGTGCCGATGACATGACCTTGCTTACTGAGAACAAAGGACTTACTGATGAAACACTTACTGATGAAGATCAAGCTTTGTAGGCCTCAGTATGCATTATGTCTCAACATAAAGGAAGCCCAAATCCTCATGACTGGACCAATGGGCAAGACCATTAGAAAAAGGGAAGATGTTAAAATCGTCTAGGATTTCATTTTACCTGGAACCACAGTCAACCCCATGGATGCAACAGCCGAGAAATCACATGACACATTACACTGGGAAAATATGTTGCAAAAGGCTCATTTGAAGTATTAAAAAGTGAAGATAACAATTTGAGGATTTGAGTGCACCTGCTCCAACCCTTGGTATTTTCAACGGCTTCATATGCATAAAACATTGTACAATGGATAAAGAAGGCCCAAGGAGAATCGACACATGTGAATTTTAATATTAGCAAAGACTCTTGCCAGCAGAATGAACAGAATGTGTGCTGGAAGAAGTACAGCTAGAATGCTCCTTCCGTGTAAGGATGCCAAGACTTCATGGCACATACGTCAGGCATGTTTTCTGGAGAGACCAGTCCCTAGAAAGGATTTGGTGAAAGAGACATAGTGGATGTAACAATAGGCTCAAGGACCACAACTCTGGTGAGAATGACCATGGCACTCACTGCCAGTGAGCGGATTGTGACTCATAGCCACCCAAAAGACCATCATAGATAGCCCCTGTAGGTTTTCAAGATGGGAGATCTTTGCGAACATAGAAAGTCTCATCTGTCTCCTGAGGAGTGGCTAGTGGTTTGGAACTGCTGACCTTTTGGCTAGCAGTTCAACACATAACCCATTACACTACCAGGGTGCCTCTGAGGAAGGCACAAGACTGGCCAATGCTTCATTCTGTCATACATTGGGTCACTACGAGTTGGAACTGACTTGATGGTATGAACTGATTTATTGCCTAACAATAACGGATGAAATGCAGCCAATAACAAACAAACAAAAAAACAAACACCAACCTCACAGCCATTGGGTTGATTCTGACTCAGTGATCCTCTAGGACAGACTAGAACTGTTCCATAGTGTTTCTACAACTGTACATTTTCATGGGAGCCAACAATCTCATCCCACAGAGTGGGAGTGGCTGGGGGGCTTGAGCCGCTGGTGTTGTGGGTCCCAGCCTGATGTGTCACCCATTTCAGCCAGTAGAGAATCCACAAAATGGTGGTGAATTTTGAAATGTTTCTTTTAGATACGCTATCTTGTCTCTGAGTTTGGGAATTCAAATATATTCTTTG
>NW_022103896.1:13771218-13777883 GCF_000313985.2 Echinops telfairi
AAAAGGCTGAATTCTTCAAGAGCAGGACTCTGTTTAAATAAGCAAGTGGTTCCCCACCCCACCTCCTGTTGAGTAAGTTAACCTCTTCAAGTTTCAATTTTCTAATCCAATTATAATAGTACAGCAGTTTCTCTGGAGCCAATTCTGCATCATGGCGACTCCATGTGTGACAGAATAGAATGCTGCTGCACAGGATGGCCAACGGCTGGGTAAACTTGAACCACCAACCTTTTGGATAGCAGCTGAGTGTTAACAAGAGTGCATTACCCAGGAACCCTACCTATGTTTTGTTGCTGGTGGGATCAGTCAAGTCTATCATCTTTACAGGAGCAGAGTATCAGAACCTTCTTCCAAGGAGTCATCGGATATGTTCAAACTGCCGACCTGTACCTAAGCACGTAACCCTCTCCTTACCAGAGCTCCTTAATTATGTTTTTGGGCAATAAAGCATTGCATTCAGTATCAGCGACAGAGTGATGGCCCAGTAAATGCTATTTATTATTATTTGACTTTTGTTCCTAGCACCCACGAGAGTGCTGGCACATAATGGGCACTTGGCAAATTCTGATAGATTTAGGTACACCAAAGAGATTAGGGAAAAAATCTGAAAATCAAAAACCCTAGGTTCAATTCTTACCTTTGTCACTGACTTGCTTTGTGGCCTTGAATCAGTCTCAACCTTTCTAGAGTTGATGGCCTCCTCATTTAGCTTTGAAAACATTGGGTAATATAATTTCAAAAGCAGTGGTTCTTAAATTGCAGAATTTCTAGGCCCCTTATCATCATTTCCATCATCATTATCATCATCATCATCATCATCATCATCATCATCATCATCATCATCATCTAATAAAGCTTCACTTTTCCTCCCTGGAATTCCCGCAAGAAAATGTTCTAGTTTTTTAACACCGTTTTTTGATCATCTGCTTGAGAACTACTAGTCTAAATTCCTTTCATCAAAGTCCCTCTACGACTATGGCTTAAGAAATGATACACACAAGAAATGATATAAACAAATGACAAGCAATTAGAAGGTGGAAGCTTTCCATCACATCGCGAGGACATCTTTCCTTCTGGCGGGCCCTCCTCCTTCATTTATTCAGAAACTGTCTGTGCCCAGAGGACTGGGGAACCTCCGGGCAATAGCCCCCCTGCTAGGAGCTGAGAAGCTGGGGGAGGAGAGAGGATGAGAAAGCCTGCCATGTCCTGATGACCAACCTTGATCGGATCAGAAGAACACACATTCTCCTGGCACCAGGAGGGCTTCCAAGCTCAGTCTTGAGTGTTCAGACAGCGCCTGCCCAAGGCAGTGACAGGAAGTGCTCTCACTCGCTCTCTCTCTTCTCTATTCCAACACTGAGGAAGCCTTCTTCTTTGAAATACCTCCAGAACCACTCAAGGCTTTCTAACAGCGAACACACTAAGCGGAACCACGCACGCACGCTCTGCCGATCGATTAAACATCCAAAACTCCCCTCTGTGAAATGGGAAAATATAATTACAGCTCCGATGCTATCAAATTAGAGAAAAATAGACTTTCTTCTCCTCTCTCTCCTAAATAGCAGCTGAATTGAATTCTTAAGCATCAACCAAGTACTTGCTTGTGTACTCAAGCCAAGTAGCATTTGAGTTCGGAAAAAGTGGGCTTTTGCAATGCAGCTGCTAATTCTGTCACCTGTCAGCTTGGGGTAGGAGTGGGGTCTTGTTTGTAATGATATCATTAAAATGTCCTTAGGGTGGACAGAAAAGTTATTAACTCACCAAGAGAAATACTTAAATGCCATTAGAAAATTTAGACTCACTCATAATTCTCCTTAACAGCCCCCAAATCAACTCAGAACCCAGTTCTGAGATTGAGTTTTTCAAAAACCTTGGTGCAGGAAGTCTCAAATGACCCAATTACCATATTTATTGCCAGATTCTGATTTCTCATCCTCGATGCCTTTGTCAGATATATGTCTGCGCCATTCCTTTGACCATGGGTACATGGCTGGGTTTGAAGCAACTTGAATTGGAGAGGAGAGGAGCCCAGGTTAGAGAGAGGAGCCCAGGTGGCATCATGGGTTCTGCACTGCGTTTCTTACCACAAGGCCAGCTGTTTTGAAACCACCAGCTGCCCCATAGGAGAAAGATGAGGCTCTCTACTCTCATAAAGATGTAGTTTCAGAAACCCACAGAGGCAGTTCTACCCTATCCTATGGTCACCATGAGTTGAAATCAATTCATGGCAGTGGGTTTGTTTGCTTGTTATTCAGTTAGGGGCTGTAGAAGGGGCACCAGGACAGAGTTGGCCCTGCAAGTTTCACCCATCAGAGCCAGCCAGCAAGGGAAGCTGAGGCTTGTTGCCAAGGGATAAGGATTGGTATTGGATACGTAGTGCTGTAGCAATGGATAGAAACCCAGCTATGCAAATAATCTGCTCTGTCTTCTGTTCATAGGACCCAAGCCAAGAGCTCCCTAGGATTCTCCTGAGATCCCAGGGAGAGGGGCTCTTCTTCCTTCTTCCCTGAATTAAAGCTTAGGAACAAAGGAGAACTTGCCCTCCCAAGGAAGAAGATCACCAGTCATCCATTTCAATGTCCTGGGTCCCATCCAAGGGCAAGAACTGGGTCTTGATGTGGGCATTCCAAAGTGGTTTGGTGCAGTCCTGCCTGCAGAATATTTTTGTTTTGAGGAAGTTGGAGACAATTTAAACAAACAAACAAACAAACAAAACAAGGCCCCCAGGAATGAGAGCTGCCCTCCTGATGGATTGACAAGCTTTCATCTCCCTTTTCCTTGTCACCTGGTCCTCCGGCAAGTAGTTCAAACCCAGGAGACTGGATCGAGCAATTCTCTGCTCTATTTCCCCTCGCTTGTTTGCTTCTTCTCATTAGGTAAAGATAAAACACATGCGCACACACACAACTAAAAAGGAGGCAGATAGAAAATCAATTCTTGAAAGTGGTCTCCCTTTTAATTGATCAGATATAATTTCTGGAAAGACTTTGTGTTTATGTACTGGCTATGGCTGGGTGGTTTTAATATCTAGGTTTGAAATGAAGATTATCTCAGCAATTTTTCCTCTAAATGATGGCGTTATTTTTGTTTAATCCCTTTTCTTCCCTTTTAGGTTAAAGATTGACTTCTCCCAGTGACTGGGAGTGGGGGGAGTTTTCATATAACTTTCATATAGTTTTCATGAAGATATTCTCAGTCACGTTCTCTCTAAATTTTGGCAATATAGTCATGCATTTCTTCTATTTTTTTCTTCTGTCTCCCTCTTCTGGGTTAGAGGCAATCTCTTCTAAACATATTTGTTTATTTTTGTTTTCTCAAGAAACCCAGTTATCAGCATCCCAAGTGGGGAGAGTACTTAGCCTCTAACCATGCTAGGCAAGGGGTTTCTTTTCTTGCAACATGCAAATAGAGGCTGGTTCTCTGGAATCCACCGCCATGATAACAGAATGCGAGATGCATGATGGGTAAAAACCCAGACCAAAATGGAACAGAGGGCTCCTTAGCTCTGCTCAATATGACAGCACAACAACATTGAAAGGATAATGAGGTCATCAACCAGAGATGCCACCTGTGAGATTTCGTGATTGGAAGACAACGAAGGAAAGAAGGGGACTACCTTGACGGAGATAAACAAGGGCCTGGACTTCCCAAAGGCTTCCTTCCTTATGCCAATCCAAGTTCTGCAAGGTCAGCATTATTATCCCAATTATAAATTCATTCGTTCCTTATTTACACTCAGGAACACGCACACACATTAGCCTGCTTATTTTTCTTTTGGCAAAGAGCATGCCAGTGCCTTTCAGGGGAAAGTTTACGCAGCACATTAGGTTTCCACTTAACGATTTTGACACACATTATTCCGTGAAATCGCTTGCTTACCTGTTTTCCTAATTTGTCTTCACTCTTATCCGTTCTGCTCTGGCTGCACCGTCTCCAGTCCTCCATTTCCCCATCCCTCTTCCCTTCCCATCTTTGACCCAGAGTCATTTCTGGCCATTTGGTTTCACGTGGATGAGTCTGTGAAAGGGGCTCCCAGGTGATAGCCTTTATACAGGGAGCCAACCTATTATGGGTCAGTACGCACCAGGAAGGCCATGGCTTCCTTGCTTCCTTGGTAGTCCGTCCCTGCCGGTGACTGTACATTTGAAAAGAGGCTTTGATTCAGTAGGAAAATGCCATGGGGCTGGGAGAGAGACAGATGCCAGCCAGACCTCAAAGCAACATTTTGATGTAGAGAGAAGATGTGAACTTGTTCCCTACGGATTAGTTATGTATGCCTCGGGAAGCTATTAGTCTCAATCAGTCCAGTCCACCTAACCTTTTTAAGAAGTGGAGTCTATTTCTCTCCCATCCTTTTATCATCTCTTGTGACCTGCTCAGTAAGGTCATTCATAGTAACCAGGCACCACGTAGTTCTTCTGGTCTCAAGGTAAATGAGGTCAAGGTTCTAGCCTGCTTGTTGACTGGGTTCCCGCTGTGGGGTGGATATTGTGCTAGACTCTGGTGTACAAGATGAGCCAACCCTGCTTTGAGATGCTTACAATGAGGAGGGTGGAGATATGGGTGGGAGATAGCAAACAGATAAAGCCTATAAATGTCAAGTGCCACTACAGAGGCATAGGTATAATACGATGAAGCTGTGAACAACACCTGGAGCAATTTAGAGATCAAGATACTTTCTCCCCCCTCCTTTCCTGAGCCCCTAGGTCTGAACAAAAAGCAAAAACTGCCATCGAGTCAATTCTACTACTAGTATCATTATAACACAGGGTAGAAATGCCCCTGTTGGGTTCTGAGAATGTAACTATTTACAGGAGTAGAAAGCTTCTTCTTTCTCCTTCAGAGTGGCAGGTGGTTTGAGCTGCTGATGGTGTTAGCAAACCAAAATGTCACCACTAAGCGAACAGAGCTCCTTTAGATCAGAAAGTCCTACATAAGAGCTTCAGGAACAGACTCAAACATGCAAATGATCACGAAGATGGCTTTGGACTGAGCAATATTTCATTCCGTTACCCAGACAATCTCCTGGAGTAACAGCCAACCTAACAGAAAAAGAAGAGAAGGCTAGGGGGTTTCCTCCTGTATTCTGTGAGCTGACAATGAAGACTGGTCAGTCCGTAGAAATAGAGGATTTAAATCCAGACATCTGACTCTTGAGTCCTGTTGTGACTCCATACTTTTTCCTCGATCTGTTGATTCTTTGACTTTAATAGAACTATCCTATCTTTAGAGGAGCCCTGGAGGCCTAGTGGTATCTATTGGACTGCTAACTGCAAGGTTGGCAGTTCTAAACCACCAGCTGCTCTGAGGGAGAAAGAGGATACTTTCTCAGGGGAAGTTCTACGCTGTCCTATATGGTCAGCATGAGTGGACTCGACACGATGACAGTGAGTTTGGTTTATCATTAAAGGGTATAGTGGGTTAAATGGGCTGCTAATTGCAAGGTCATCAGTTCAAAACCACAGATACTGTAAGGGGGAAAGATGAGCCTTTCTACTTACATAAATGGTTAAATTCTCAGAAATCCACAGGGGCAGTTATATCTATTTTATAAGGTTACTAGGAGTAGAATTGACTCGATGGTAGTGAGTTTGTTATTTGTTTGATCACATCTTTAACATGCGCAGTAGTGGATACAGACAGATGGAGTGACTATTCCAATGGCCCACAGTTCGTATCTGTGAATCATAGGCTGGGGTGGCATGTAGAGAGCAGATATGCATATGACAGAGTCACCAGGCCTCACGATCTAAGTGGTTCACTACTAAAGGTCGTCAAACCAAGGGTGAAAGAAAACCAGCGGAGGCTGAAACTCAGTTTGTGCTTTGCTTGATTAATTGGATGCTTTGGTGTGGGCTGTGTTGACTTAGCAGAAGGAGAGTCTGTCTCTGTTTCCCTCAAAGTTACCATCTGGGACAACCGAGTCTTGTATGCATCTGAGTAATGGCTATAAAGAGCATATAATAACACACAAGAATGCTCTTAGCATGTGAGGTAAAAACTGCAGCATGTACAAATGTTTGAGCAATATGAATATAATGGTACAATAATCACAACATTCAACGTGAGATATTGGCAATTTTCTCCTTTATTTCTTTCTTTTCCAAATTTTCAGTAATATAACTATGTTGCATTTATAATGGAAATAAATATTTTAAAACAAAATTAATGCAATGCTTTTTTTCCATACATAATGGATTTGACTTTTTCAAAGACAAATGAAAGTTCATGTGTGTGTGCTGTGAGTGTGTCTAGCAAACAAAGACAGAGGGGAGGTCCTTGAATAATTCAAAATGGGCATTGTGAGAGTATGTGAACCAGTAATTGTGAGGGTAAAGGCTTCCCAGGTTGTGCAAATGATTTGTACTGGATTAGTAACCTACAGGTTGGCTGTTTGAACCCACTCAGTAGCACCCTGGGATGCTGGTGGCATAGTGGGTTAGACATTGGATAGCTAACTGCCAGGTCAGCAGTTTGAAACCTCCAGGTGTTCTGACGGGAGAAAGATGAGGCTCCTGTAAAGAGGGACAGTCTCAGAAACCCACCAGGCACTTCGACCCTGACTTGGAGGCTCACATGAGTTGGAGTCAGTGAGTGACCTCCGTCCATGTCGAAGATGTGGTTTGCTGACAAGTTGATTCTAATCAGAGGAGAACCCCGTGCTG
>NW_022103896.1:13778434-13780074 GCF_000313985.2 Echinops telfairi
ATAAACCAAACCAAACCAAACCCATAGCTGCTGGGCCTATTTCTGTTTCGGGCCACCCGCTAGGACAGAGTAGAACTACTCCTCAGAGAAAATCTATGGGAGCAAATGGCCACAGCTTCCTTTCATAGTGGTTGAACTGCCAACCTTTCAGTTAGCTGCTGAGGACACCACAAAAACTCAAACCAAACCAAACCAAAAGCAACTCACTGCCACTGAGTCGGTTCAGACTTATGGTCACCCTGTGGGGCATGATGGAACTGTCCTCCAATTCTGTGGGGCTCCGAGACTTTAAATCTTTACTGGTGTACACAGCTGCCTCCTTCTCCTGCTGAGCTGCTAGTAAGTTTGAACTGTTGACCTTGTGGTTAGCAGCTTCGATGCATAGCCCTCTAGGTCACCGGTAATCCAGAATACCACTAGGGCCCCCAGATAACACTGACAGTATATTTTTTCGGTGCCAGGCACTTGCTAAGTACTTTATCTGTTACCTCATTTAATCCTCCTAACATCCTTAAGAAGCAGGTGCCATTATTGATCCCTTTAGTAAATGAGCAAGCTTATGAAGGCCCGGGATCTATGCAAAGTCACCCAGTTACAAAATGTCAGAGGAGGGATTTCCATCAAAATCTGCTGGATTCTAAAACCAGAGTTTCTTTCTCTGTAATCCGCTGTTTCCAACTCATAGAAATCCTGTAAGTCAGACTAGCAAGGACCCTTTGAGTTGTTCCAATACTGTCTTCCCAGGAGCAACAAACCTCACCTTTCTCCCTCCAACCGGCTGGTGGGTTTGAACCACCAACCTAGCAGTTCAATGCTTATCCAACATCACCTTTAGGACTCCTTACAGAAAATCTCAAAAACCAAACTCATTGCTATCAAGTTGATTCCAACTCATAGGGATCTGATATCTAACCACCCCCAAATAAAAAAACCCAAAAAACCCTCACTGCCATTGAGTCCAGTCTGATGCATAGCAACCCTACAGGGTAGAGTAGACCTGCCTCTTTGGGTTTCTTAGGGTTAAATCTTTATGGAAGCAAAAATCCTAATCTTTCTCCCATGAAGCAGCTGGTGGGTTCAAATTGCTGACCTTGTTGCAGCCCAATGTGTAACCCACTGGATGATCAGGAATCCTGGGATTCTGGAAATGCTAGTGGAGGTTCAGGAATGTAAGGAAAGGATAAGATAGGTGTCTTAGGTCATCACCCATCTCCATCTTCCTGAGACAATGCCCCTAGGGCTTTCACCTCCAAACCCTCTCTATCATCCTCTTAGCACAAGGGAGGAGCTCAAAATCTGACAATCCTAATGAATATATTTTATTCCAATTGAGACTAAAAAGTGCTTCTCTCGAAATAGTACCATGCAACATGCCGGAGTGGAGTAGGGATCCACTGGAGAGGTCTGAGGGGCTGGCCCCTGACCCAAATACTAAGTGGATGCTTGCCCCTCCCCCCAGAAGAATTTATTTCAAAGGACGGCACTGAATCCACAGCTCTGGAGAGGGACATAGCTGATCAGAGCACACAGGAGCAGATGACTGGGGAGGAGGAGAGACTGGAGCACATCCTGGCCCACCAGGCCTTGAGGACGATGACCCAAATTAGAGTAGCCAGTCCACAGAGAGGACCACATGGCCA
>NW_022103896.1:13781916-13789397 GCF_000313985.2 Echinops telfairi
TGGAGAGGAAATGTTTTGAGAATGATGAGGGCAATGAATGTAAAAATGTGCTTTACACAATTGATGTATGTATGGATTGTGATAAGAGTCATATGAGCCCCTAATAAAATGATTTAAAAAAAAGAAGAAATAGTACCATGAGCAGGGAGTGCAAATAATGCGAGTGATCACATTTTGTCTTCCAACTTTAGGCAATTTCTTAAAATAAACTGTCTTTGAAATAGATAAGGCTTTTGGAGCCTCCTGGGGACTATATATCCAATTTTAGGAATACATATGGGGCTCTTAGAGTTGAGCTTCAAAACCAAGAACTTAACTACATCAGAAGCTAAATGAGTTAAATAGTATTGCTACCAAATCTTATAAACCTTTCTTAAATAGAAATACCAAACATTGAAGCTACTGTTTATTGACATATCCTCCATCTAGGTCTGTGTACTTCGGATGCAGGTATTTCCGTCTCTCTAGCCCTGCCCTGAAGAATGGCACCCCATCCACATGGCAGGACTGGCCTCCTCAGGCGACCGAAATCATGTTCCTTGTTGATGTTCTTTCAGGTTAGGGGAAAAAATGTAGTCAAAAGGGGCAAGAAGATAGGGGTATGGGTGGATGGCATAAGGTTTCCTACTAGCTTTCTCACAGGGCCATCCTTGCTGCCGTCAAAGAATGAGCAGGTGCACTGTTGTGATGGGAAAAAAATTCTTAGTGACCTTTTTCTCATCATTGCCATTTTCAATTTTCTGAAAATTTCCATTTGGTTTATCATAAGACCCTGTGATGGCCCTGTGTCCTAGGAAGAAATCTTTTTCAATGACCCATTAGAATCCACCCCCTTCTTTCTAAGAAAAACTTTACTAGAACCTTCTGGGCTGACCTCTCGACCTTGACTTGACCGTGTCCAGGAGACCCCCTCAAAGGTCACTGTTTGAATTGGACTCGGGTTTTTGTTCAGCCACCCCAATGAGACTCAGATCCCTGTGTGACAGAGAGAGTATCTGCAGCCATTCATGATGGTCCAAGCACAGTTTGTTTGGAATAAACCTGTGTGTGTGGGAAGTGGACCCTCAGTCACAGTCCTTCCAGACTGGCCCTCCCACTCCTCATGACGCAACTGGAGCGAAGTAGTCTGAGAGCAAGAGAAAGCAGCAGAGTCAGACCTGGGCGTCTGGAGGGCTGCACACGCTCCGCCAGGGAGCAGATCGATCCTGTGGTTTTAGTCTTTGCTATCAGTGTTGAAACTGACAAGACGGACACTCTGAGGCCCTGGATCAAGTCCTTCTCCTGGCTGTGTGGGCTTGAGAATGTATCTAGAATGCTCCAGCCTCTTTTTCCCCCTCATTAATTGAAGAGGATACCATCCACTTGACAGTGGTGCAAAGGTCAAATCCATTCCTTGATTAAACTAGGCCCTACTCATAACGCAGTGCACAAAGTTCTCAAGGAATTTACAGCCCAAGGGAAGGGAGGTGTTAGATACACAAACAGGAAGGTCAGAGTTCAAAGAGAAGCTGCAGCAAGATGGGGAGGGGTTCTTGGAGGGGAGATTCCTGGGAACACTTCGCATCTGACACTGGGGGTGACCTCCAGGTCTTGGAATCTTGCTCTGAAACCTTGGAATTTGGCAGAAAGGCCAGGAGATTTCAGTACTGCACACTTATCTTCATCAACTTCAACCCTCTAATGGGGAAAAGTGCTCTCTCATAAAATTGAACAAGAAAAATCGCCTGCCGTGGATCAGCTGAAGGCAACGGTAAGGTGGGGCGCAAGAATGCTGAAGTTAGAAGGACCAGGCCTCGGGTCTGGAGGCAGACTGGGCGAGCAGTGCATCTGGCTCCTTATCTCTCTAGACAAGGATGACTTAGGCGTACTTAGACGTCCTTTGTTTTCTCCTCCTAGCTCCAGTAGGATTTATTTCCTAGGCCGCTAAAAGCATGTTCAGGGGCACGGCATCTCTTTTCTGAAGATGGAATATTTGCCAAGCCAAGTGGAATTTCTGAGCACTGATTTAACGCAATGATATTTTGAAAAGCAATTTTCTTTTCAGACTAATGAGTTTGGATGGTTTGCCTAATGGGACATATTTTTCACAGAATTAACTAATCTACTCACCTCTTGATTTTGCTTATATCAGCTGGGTTCGTTCTAGGGAAAACTGTGAGTTTGGCTTTGTTTCTTTAACTTCTCAGGGTTCTCATTCAAGATGGTACATGAGGACCCAGAGTCCTCAGGCTGCTGGATTTCTGTCCACAGACACCCACACCTTTCCTGCTTCTCTCTTCCTTTCCTGGAAAAGCACAGGCCTAGTGGGAATGTCCAGCAAGGATGCTCCTTAGAAGCGAGGATAGAGACACTTTGTCTTGTTTGTACTTTGGATACATTACCAGGAGGGACCCGGAGAAGACATCGCGCTTGATAAAGTAGGGGGTCAGTAAAAGAGGAAGACCGTCAACAAGATGGATTGACACAGTAGCTGTAAAAATGGCCTCACGTATAGCAACAGTGATGAGGATGGTGCTGGATTTCACTCTGTATTGTAGGGCAGCTATGAGTTGGGACCCATGTGACAGCACCTAATGACAACCAGTTTGCAGCATTGGTGGTCCAGTGGTAGAATTCTTTCCTTTCATGTATGAGACCCAGGTTTAAGTCCTGCTCAATGCACTTCACGCACAGCCTCCATTCTGTCCAGATCACTATATTGCAAGCATAGTTGCTCATTTATCGTCTGTCTGCCAGCTGAACGTAAACCCCAGCAGGGCAGGAGCTTCAGTCCTGTTAACTTGACATCCCCGAACCTGTGCTTTTCCAGTGTTTGCTGAATGTGGAATGAATGAATGAATGATATATAAACACTGTCAGGAGGAAATGGCAACCACTGCTGAGACACCATGAGGACCAGGGTTCTAGGCAGAAGTGTATTGGCAGAAGTCTGTAGGGTTGAGGGAACCTAGACCCCTATCCACATTTTTAAAAATTAGGTGTTGCAGAAGCCTGGGCAGGCAGTCATGAATGTGCAGTGGGAGGAGATAAGGTTGGAGAGGTTGGTGGGGCCAACTACACAGGGCTGTATATGCCAACTAAGGAAGGGCTGAGCATGGGAGCTGTTGGAAGAACCCAGTCAGAGAGTGACAGAATTTCCACATCTTCCCAAATGGTGCTCTAGGATTTTCATCAAATCCCTAGCTCCGACCTTCTTCTATTGGCTTTCCTCTAGGCTTGGATCTGTTGGATGGTTTTGACTATCACCTACACTTAGAAATATATTAAACATGGTGGCCTGTTGCATAGAGGGGTTGTTAGGTGATATAAAATGTTGTTAGCTACTGACTCATAGTGGCCCCAGACACAATGGCAAGAAACTGTGCTGTGAAAATGGCATGGAGACCGTATCTCACTTCCTCTGACTTCCTGTTGCCAAGAGGCTGAAGTCAGACATGCCCCCACCCTCCATCCTTCTTCACCTAATCTGACACCCAACTGCTCCTCCTAAAGCACTTTATTTCGATACTAGGTTTGATTATTTGTTGCAATGGCCACATAAGACTCACAGAAAACACAATTACAGAAGTTTATTAGGAAAGGTGATAAGGTACCCCAAGTCAGGTTCAGCCAAGTCTCTCTCTGGTCCTCAGACTCTCAGCTTAAATCATCTGGTCTCTTGGCTTCTGCCTCCATGGGCCAGGAAGCCTGCAGGCTGCTCTGACCCATGGTCTTATAGTCTCCACACTGCTTCTCAGCCTTTGCATTCAACCCGGGTCCTTAGCTCTGTCCCACGGTCTTTGCCACAGCTTCTGATGCCTCTGGCCTTGGCATCTACCACTTCAAAGAGAGATCCTAAACATACTCTACTTCCCCTGGTCCTGGGATTTCTCCCTGTGTTCCTGCTTCTGAGATGGCTCTTATGCACAGAGGTATGGTTTTGATGGAAGTGTTTTTGTCTTTCAGCACACTGTACCCCTAATAAGGGATATAAATAGGGGAAATGAAGGGTGGTAACTTAAGTCACACCCTCTAGTAAGATCGAGAACTAATCCTGTAATGGAACCCTGATGGCCTTGGGCTATGATCTATAAGGTAGGCAGCTTGAAACCACCAGCCACTGCACAGGAGAAAGATGAGGCTTTCTACTCCTGTAAAGAGTTACGATGTTGGAAACTCCTAAGGGCAGTGCTACCCTGTCCTATAGGTTCACTGTGAGTCAGAATTGACTCAGTGGCAGTGAAGTTGTGGGGTTACTTGTTTTGTTTTAATTTCATTATGTGAAGTTAGTGGTGGTTATTAGTTTTGGGTGCCATCAAGTCAATTCCAATTGATAGTATCCCATAGCTACTATAATTACTCATAGTTTACATAGTTACTCAAGTTATTCATAGTTTTAACAAAGTTAAAGTGACCTGAAAAGGTGTTCTAGGTTGATGGATTGATACAATGGCTGTCACATTGGGCTCCCAAGGCACTTAAAAGTTCCAGGTAAATGCCTGTGAATCCAGGTTGAGCATTAGCTCACCCTTGGTGGCCCAGCCTCTAATTTCAACAATTTCTGAGTGACAATTACAGACTCTGGTCCCTCTGCCTGTGGTTATAATTTCCTTGGTCAGTGAGTTCTCTGATGCAGGACTAAAATCTCAAAATCAAACAAAGCGAAACAAGCCTCGCTGCTATCAGGTCGATACCAAGTCACTGTGAGGTTAACTGCCCAGTTTGTGACCACGAAGCCACCAGGGCTCCTTCACAGAGCCAAAGTACGGATTAAAAACAATATTATGCATAAAAATAGTTCACAATACTGTAACATTTTTCAAATGATAGTAGTGTGTACTGAACATGAATGATGATAATGCCTACCCTGTAATCAATGTGTGCCTGGGATGCTGGAAGCGATGCCACAGGTGTTTCAAATACCAGCAGAGTCCCTCCTGGCAGCTAGGTTTCAGTGGCCCTTCCAGACTAAGACGGGCCAGGAAGGAATACCAGGCAACCTGCTTTCCAAAACCAGTCAGTGGAGATCCTATGATCACAACAGAGCATTGTCTGGCTTGGCAGCTTTCTTCACATGATCATGTGGATCAGCAGCTGGAGACAGACATCATATTTGGTGGGGCAGGAGGCCACAAAGGGCTGGGGAGACCCTCAGTGATATGGAGTGGCAGAGTAGCCCTACAACGGACTCCAAATGTGCTGGCCATTGTGAGGATGACAAATGTCTTGTTCTGCTGTGCACGAGGCCACCATGAGTCGGAATCACCCCTCAACAGCCAACATCAATGACCAGTAATACTATCTGATCTGCAACCAGTCACGGGCATGGCACAGGTGGGCATGGGGTCTCCAGGAGTCAGACGTCCTCTAACAAGAGGGCAACAAGAATAATATAAGTAAATAATATGAATACGATGAGGATGCAAGGACCCCCAGAATGAGTCAGGGTTGGGCTAATGAGGCAGAGTTGGTGAAGTGGTGAAGCCAGAATGCAAACCCAGGCCCTTTGGGCACTCATGTTCTAACTCTTCCTTCTGGTCGACCACAGACATTTCTGAGCCCGAAAGAGCTCCGGAAGGTGCCCTCGTGGATGAAGAAGCCTTGCTGGCTGTCTCTGGGAATCAGCCGCAGCTGGTCGGGAGAGCGCGCTCAATCCGTGCTGGCTGAACATGGACCTTCTTACATGCCCTTCTCCTCTTCCTCTTTCTGTCTGGGACTCTGCAATCACCGTGGTGAATTTTTAAATGTAAAGTGACTTTGTCACCCAGAATAGATCACTGCAGGCTTTGGGGGGCAGGAAACAGAGAGAAGCGATACTAGATTCAAGGAGAACATTTCTTCAGACTGAAAAAAATAGGGCAAACCCTAAAACCAACAAACCCTAACTCACCATAACCCTGCTTTGTCTGCCTTCGAAGTTGCACACTTACAAAGCACAAATGCCACCAGGAGCCCACGCAAAGATGCGCACAGTGCGATCACACCAACAGGGGCTGTGCCAGCAAACCTTGAAGAGGGGAATCAGCGTGCAGTGTGGTGGAATCGCACTTGGGAGGGTATCTAGTCTTTTTGGTGAAGGCTTGGGTGTGGTCCATGGAGGAAGAAATGACAGCTTCCCCAATCCAGAGTTCTGCCTGCATTAATTCCATACAGACCATAGGGCAAGGGAGAGAAAGATGGGCTTTCGACTCCCGTAAACAGTTACAGTCTCGGAACTTCACAAGGGCAGTTCTACCCTGTCCTGTATGTTCGCTTTGAGTCAATATTGAGTTTGGTGTTTGGTTTACAGGGCAAGGCAGAGGCAAGGATGGTGAACCTGCATCTCACTTACTTTGGACGTGTTGCTGGAAGAGACCAGTCCCTGGAGAAGAACCTCATGTCTGGTAAAGTAGAGGGACAGCTCCAATGAGGAAGGCCCTTAGTCAGATGGATGGACACAGTGGCTGCAGCAGAGGACAATTGTGAGGCTGGCTCAGGCAGTATTTCGTTCTGATGGGCATCAGGTCATTGTGAGTCGTAACCTGACTCAATGGCACTAAAAACAACAACAAGGCAAGTAAAGAGCGCTTGTGGCACAGCCGGCTACACAGTTAGCTGCTAACCACAAAGTCAGCAGTTTGAACCCACCAGTAGCTATGAGGGAGAAAGATGAAGCGGTCTACTTCTCTAAAGATTTACAGTCCTGGGAACATAAAGAACTCTATGAAACCTATAGGGTCATTATGAATCAGAATTAACTGCAGGCCAGTGAGTTTGTTTGTTTTTGACAGGTTAAGGCACAAAGGCAAATTGTGACTGACCTGCAGGCGGTGCTTCCAGCTGTCGAAAATCTTGAGACCTGGACGTGAAAAGGAAGAAGAAGCAGATGCTTTAAAATAAAGATTTGCATATATTTTATTTTTACTACCTTAAAAGAATGGTATCTCAGTCTCTGTTCATGCTTTTACTGTTAGTTAAGAAGTCCTCTTCACATTTGGGCATGGCACAACTTTTCCAAAGGGAAGAAGCTACAGCATGTCAAGAAAGAGATGGATTCGGAGACTGACTCACTGTGCATAGACACGCGTGTTCTTGGAGGAGCCAGAGGAGAGGGAGAGAAGCATTCCAAATCAAAGGAAAGCGAACCACAGACAGCTTTCCTGTGCCTTCTTCTCCGAACCCAACCGAACTCCCTGCCATTGAGCTTATGCCACCTCACAGTGGCTCTAGAGGGCAGAGTGGAACGGCCCCTGTGGGTTTCCAAGACGGAAACTCTTTACAGGAGTAGAAAACCCCGTTTTTCTCCCGAGCACCTTCTTCTAGAACCTCTGAAAAGCGAAGAATTGACAGATGAACCCCCCAGGACCAGTGGAGAGAGTGGCGATGGCGGGAGGGTGGAGGGAAGGAGAGGGAGAAAGGGGGAACAGAGGACAAGGTCTACATGTGGCCTCCTCCCTGGAGGACGGACAGCGGAGAAGTGGGTGAGGGAGACGTGGGATGGGGTAAGATATGATAAAATAATA
>NW_022103896.1:13789644-13791551 GCF_000313985.2 Echinops telfairi
AAGCAGGATTGAGGGCCTTTCGATGGGGCTTGGCAATGCAAGCCCACCAGCAGCTGTCTGGGAGAAAGTTGGCCCTGTTTACTCCCATAAGTGGAAACTCTATAGAGGGTTCCTAAGAGTCAAAATCAACCCGACAATGCTGGACCATGCTTCTGGGTAGGGTCTGTACCGAGACTGACGTGAGACTCAAAACTCGTTGGAGCTGTCGGATACCATTCCAGAGTGTGCTCTGCCAATTCAGATACAAGGCTGCCAAAGAGGTTTCCTTTTCTGATTTGTGTGACTCAGGTTCATCAAGGTGTAAATTTATTTATTGTAACATATATCCCTTGTGTTCCAGATGAATGGACTTTGAGAAATGCCTGCTGTCTTGCAGCTACTACTACATGCAGATCATTCCCTCCCATCCTCCAAACAGCTCTCCTTCCCCTCTTCCATCAATACTCCCTCAGTCCCAGCCCCACGGCAACCGCTAATCTTACCTCAGTAGCTACACTTTTATCTTTTTGAGAGTGACATATATAGACTCATGTATGAGGTCATAAAAATTAATCTCCTTATGTCTTTGAGATTCACACATGGCATGGCAGCTGTCAGTAATGCATTCTTTTTTATTGCTGAATAGTATCTTATGTGTTGTTCCTGTTAGATGCTGTGGAGCTGGTTCTGGCGCATGTGCAATGGAAAGCGACCCTGCCTGACCCTGCACTGGCCTCGTGATTGTTAAGTTCCAGCCCCTTAGTGCAGCCACCGTGTCCATCCATCTGATGGAGGCGGGGGTGGGGGTGGGGGGCTTCTTCTTTGTCACGGATCTTCTACTCCAGCAAGCATGATGCCCTTTCCGAAGGACTGGTCTCTCCTGATAACAGGTCCCCAATGCATGAGACCATCTCACCATCCTGGCCTCTAAATAGCATCCTGGCTGTTCTTCTTTCAAGACAGATTTGTTTATTTTTCTGGTAGTTCATGGTACCCTCAATATTGTTTGACAACACCATCATTCAAAGGCACCCGTCTTTTTCAGTCTTGCTTATTCACTGTTTAGCATCCACATGCATGAGACTATATAAAAACATTATGACTTGTGCGCTTTAATCCCCAAAGTGACGTCTTTGTTCTTTAATGAAGTCTTGTATATTAGATTAGCCTGATGCAAAGCATCGTTTCATTTCTTGACTGCTGCTTCCAAGAACACTGATTGTAAATTCCCACAAAATGAAGTTCTCGACAACTTCAACCTTCCCTCTGTGTATCCTGATGGTGTCTATTGGTCCAGCTGTAAGAATTTGGCTTTTCTTGATATTGAGCTATAATCCACACAGAAATCTGCAGGCCTTGCTCTTCAACAGTAACAGCTTCCAGTCCTTTCGAGGTACAATAAGCAAGGTTGCATCACCTGCACGGTTGCTAAAGAACCTCCCTCCGAGCCTGATTCCATGTTCTTCTTCATATTATGCATCCAGATTCTCAGATTATTTCCTGAGCAAATTCAGAACCAGGGTGGTAAAAGGATACAAGCTCAGGGCACATTTTTCCTGACTTTTAAACAACACATTGCAAGACTTCCTCTTGGTCAGTGTATACCTCTGCAAGAGTGCAAGATTATGCTATCTGAAAATATAAATTATTTTACTTCTTTCCCCCATTGTCTATGAGTGCTTGCCTGCTTGATCCCTCCACCCTCCTTCTTTCTTTCTCTCCGTATTTCCCTGCCTCCCCTTTTCCTTCCTTCCTTAATGGTTTGGGACAGAACTTCCTGTATAATATTGAATCAAAGTGAGTACAGATTTGTCTTGTTCCTGATGTCAGGAGGAAAGCAGTCTTTCATCAGTCTTTTTTTCTCCCAGTCATTTTATTGTTGGCTCTTACAGATCTTGTAACAATCCATACATCAATTGTATCAAGCA
>NW_022103896.1:13792792-13794164 GCF_000313985.2 Echinops telfairi
ACTCTTACATTTTTGGAATAAATGCCACTGGATCTTGGTGTATAGTTATTTGTTAGATATAGCTGGATTTGATTGGCTATTGAGCAAATCTTAAATGTTGAACCAATCTTTCAGTGTTGGGTTCATTCTCCTTGTCACGCCACCATTATGCTGTCCATCTGCCATTGAATGTGGTCTGTTAATATTTTATTATGGTTGTTTCCATCTATGCTTATGACAGATACTGGACTATACCTCTTGTAATAAAGATATCCTGTAATATATTTGTTTGGTTTGGGTAACACGGTAGAGCTGGCCTCAAGTTCATGGTGCCTTGGTAGAATTCTTCTCTGAGCGCTTAGCTGAGTTGACCGGTGAAGCCGTCTGGAAGAAGTGGTGAAGATTCCACTTTAAAAGTACGTACAGAATTATGACCTTGCTACTGCTTCTTGAGTGAGCTTTGGTGGTCTATGTCTTTCAAGCAATGTATTTCACTTATCAAATTAATTAGCATAAATGGTTAAAAAGAGTCTCATCTTTTTCTTTTTAATGCTCATGACAGCTGTAAATGATGTTCCTGCTTTCATTCCTGCTATTGAGCATTGAGTCTTTTCTCTTTTTCCATTTGGTCAGACTAATTAGAGATTTGTCAGTTTTATTCTCCATACATTCCGGAGCAAATGAGCTCGTATGAGTAGTACATGTAAGAGCACATGTAACAGGTTTTAATCGATTACCTGGTCATCTCAGGTGCTCTTCAGGTAGACTGGAACTGGAGTGTGAAGGCAGAATGGTAAGAAATTTGATGTCATAGGTGAATCACCAGCTATGATGATGATGGCTGCAATTATTTTCATAAATAATACTGCATTCATCATATGTCAACCCTGTGAAATGTACTTTATGTGAGTTATGTCACGACTGCTTTCATTTGATATTCTAGATATGAAAATGAAACAAGAAACACCCTGACTTATATTTAATAGAGAAAGATACGTTATGTTAACAACAATAAGTACGAGATGAAAGTGTTCTGAAATTGAGTGTGGTGATGATTGCATGACTCTTCGTAAAATGATTGAGCCATTACATTGTATGATATGTGAAATATATGCCAATAAAGCTATTTTTTTAAATGATACATCATCATGACTTGATCTGTTGCTTTTTCTTTTAGTATATATTTTGAGAATATACTATCACTTCTATTTTTAATTTTTTTCTTTTCTTTTTGTATTCATTTTATTGGGGGCTCATACAATTCTTATCACAATCCACACATACTTCTACTGTGTAAAGCACATCTGTACATTTGTTGCCCTCATCATTCTCAAAACACCTGCTCTCCACTTAAGACCCCGGCATCAGCTACTCATTTTTCCCCCCTTCCTCC
>NW_022103896.1:13798320-13800035 GCF_000313985.2 Echinops telfairi
AGGGAGTACTTGAGTGGAGGCCCAATAAGACTGAAACTCTTTATGGGAGGAGCATCCTCATCTTTCTCCCATGGAATCTCTGGTGGTTTTGAACTGCTGGCCTTGTAATGAGCATCTCAATGTGTAATCACTACTAGCCCACCAACCTGCAGTTACAGTGATATGAGAGACTGAGCATCAACTCAGAGATCACCAGTATTGCAGGAGTGTATCCATAACAGTATCTACTTCCATTGCCTTTAACTCTTAATTTTCTCCCAGTGGTTTCCCTATGGCCTTCATTTTTGAAGGGGCCCAACTTTTCTTTTACGCTTTCCCCTCCCCCCAAAGATGTTTAAGTTTCTTATTCATGATTGCTCTTTTGGTGTGAGGCTTGTAGGCAGGGAGCATTTACTGAGTGGGGTATACATCAATGATCTCCCTATACATTAGATAACATCTTTATTAAGGTCAAGGTCAAAGACCAGAAAATGAAGTGAAACCCAGTCATGGGTCCACCATTCCTTTTATAAAGGAACTATGTCCCAGGAGTCCCTGGGGGGTGCAGATGATTGACATGCACGTGTGCTCACTGATAGGACGAAGTCTGAGTCCACCGAGCATTGCTCAGAAGAAAATCCTGACAAACTACTTCCAAGCTGTTGAAACCCAATGGAGCACACATAGGCTGCCTCGGACACACACGGGCTGCCACAAGCCCAAAGCAATTCAACAGCAACCTGCATTTTCCCTAATAAGGTGCATGTTCTCCCCCTCAGTTTGAGCACCTTGAGTAGGGCCAGAACAGCCTATGAGTCAAACCCAGATGTTCAGAACCTACACAAAACCTCATAGGATTTGCTGTTGCATGAGTGACTCAAAAGTGCTGCTTTTCCAAGAGTTTTTGAGTGATAACATTGGAGGTAAGAAAAGAATAGCAACAGATGGGGTCAAATTTTCCTATGAAAAACACCCTCAAATGTCTGTAAAATCTAGTTTGTTGATTTGGTGTAAAGAACCCCAACTTGGCATCAAGTCCAATGGAGCCAATTGTCCCTCACTTCCCACCCCCACCCCCACACCATTGTAAAACAGATTGCTGCAGCTTTAGCTGAACACCAGATGAAGGAATTGGCTTGTACTCCGGGACCCATGTTGGATGAGGATTATGCCTTTCTCTCGTTATCTTTTTTGGCTAAGCATGCGTAGTTGAAGTTGGGCAGATGAAATGAATGCATGTTTGGTACAACCCTGCCACTGAGTACTTGCTTGAACAGTTTCGTATGAGCCAACAGGAATAGACACGAATAAAAATATGCACCCTCTGCCAAAGTGCAGCCTTCTCTGTCAGTGACACATTTCTACGACCTTAAAATATATGCAACAAGATGGCAGGAGACGATGTCTTCTGAGATCGGACCAAAAAAACAAGAAACAACTACAAGTTAGCATGGTAGCAGATGTGTTAGCATTTGGCATATGACACCTCTTGGTGTGAGTTTTTGTTTTGCGGTGTTTCTAAAGAGTTCAAGGGTATATATGGTATATATCTATATATCCATATATATGGTATATATCCATATATATATGGATTTGTATATAGATATATGGATTTGTATATAGATATGGATTTGTATCAAATCCCAGGGTTCTGTCTCCATGGTTTATTGTAGTTCTAGACAAGAACACACCACCAACAAGGAGAATGGCAGGTTTGTTAGGATGAAGGCAACAAG
>NW_022103896.1:13801451-13805571 GCF_000313985.2 Echinops telfairi
CTGTGATCCACAAGGTCCACAGTTCAAAACCACCAGCTTGCTCCTCAGGAGGAAGATTACTCCCATGAACAGTTATAGCCTTAGAAACTCACAGGGGCCATTTTACCCTGTCCTAAGGAGTCACCATGAGTCAGCATCAACTCGATGGCAGGGAATTCAGCTTGGGGTATGGTTGTAGGACTATGATGCCCCTTTTCTTGCTGACCCTCAGCCTGAGGTTGATCTTCTGTCTCTAGAGACTGCTCAGAGTTCCCTCAAATTTTCCAGAGGTGATACCTTCAGCCTAAGTAGGTTAAGTCTCTTTCAGGTTTTGACTGACTGCCGCCCTCTTCCCCATCTCTCTGATTAGCTGTCCTACCTTCTCTGTCTTTGAAGGACTGGTGGGATTAGGTTGGGCCCACCTAAATAATTCCAGCCACCAAACTCAGCCCAACCCAGTGCCATCAAATCAATTCTTCTGACTCACAGTGACCCCATGGGACGGAGGACAAGTACTCCTTAGGGTTCCAGAGACTGTCAATCTTTATGGCTGCAGAAAGCCTCATCTCTCTCCTGTGGAGGGGCTGGTGGGTTTGCACCGCTGACTATGACTTTCAGAGCCCAGTGTTTACCCCATGGGGTCACCAGGACTCCTTTAAAATCTAGGATAATTTCACTATTTTAACGCCAATTGATTAGTAAACCCAATGACGTCTACACAATGCCTTCCTAATGGTATCTAGATCAATGTTCAGGGCAGGAGGATCTTGAAGGACAACTTTAGAATTCTGCCTACCCCCGTCAGCATGGCCCAACCACACTCAGTGCTGCTCATCTGGACTGCCAGGCTGTTGCCCCCAAAGAGAACCCCAGGTATGAGTGCTGCACTCCAAACACCCGAGACCTCTGTGGGAAATGTTCTCAGAGAAACATGCGTTTTCTTTCTTGCTGCCTGGCCTCTGTTGGGACCACTCTGGGCCATGAAATTGTAAGGTTTCTTGAGTGAGTCATGCCTCGGTTCTTGGCTTCACATGAGAAAGAATTCACACCGAAGCCCGTTTTGTAATCCAGGTGGGTTTTTATGAAGGATGGGAGAAGTTTCAGGTTATACAGTCTGAAGTGGATACACGCTATTTCAGGGAAGCATGCCAAACCACACGGAAACCACACTGGGGTTCACCACTGGACACAAGCAACCTTGTGGAACTGTGAACCCACATGTGTGGAACTGGGGGAGGGAGAGCCTGCTGGAAGAGAGACTAGGGCCCCCAACAGGCCCGGAAGGAGACCTCCTTCTGCCACCTGCCACTGACCAGGAGCAGGGTAAAAAGACAGCTGCCTTCCTGTTGCTAAGCTACTTCAAGCCTCTGGCTAGGGAGGCGTGGTTGATTGTATTGGTTGACCCCATTGGCTTGGTTAAGCCCACCTGGGTGATGTCACGAACCTGGGCCTAGTTTGGACCACCCAGGTGTACTTCCCACCTGGCTGGGGTCTTGCATTGGAGCATGCTCAGTTAAGTGGTCCTCATACATATTTAATGCTTGCCTGATTTCCTTCCCAACCCCCTCTAGGGGGCCTGTTCAGGCATGGGAGGGACAACCCCCCTTGTCCCTGAATCTGGCTACCTAACACAATCATTCTGAAACTCAAAGATTGAATCTTAGTGATCTATCCTGTGCATTTGCTTAAAGAGATAGCACAAATGGGTGGTCTTAATTAACAGAATTTTATTTTCTCACGTAGGAGACTGGAACTCGAAGTCAGGGTGCCAGCTCTAGAGGACAGCTTTTATTCACTGTTGGATCTGGGGGAAGGTCCTTGTCACCTTTGGTTCCTGAGCGGTCTTCAGGTAGCATGGCATCTCTCTTCAGTTGTCTGCTCTCCTGGATGACCTTTAGACCCCATCTAAATTCTCACCCCTGACCCACAGTCCAGTGTACAGATCTAGGCATCAAGAGGCCAGAGGGAGGACTTGCTTAGTCCTTCCTCTCTCCTTTTCTCCCCACAGTGGGAAACCCAGGTCTTTGTTGTGCAAAACAAAGCGCAGATACACCCTCCAAGCTATATAAGAAACAGACACACAAACTCAAGAGCTGCCTCTTTCCCCAACAGCCCAAAGGAACACGTCCTGTTGACTCTCACCCCCACAAAGGCTGGGGGTAGGTCTGTCTCTACTCTTGACATGCAAGTAACTATCAAGGGTCCCTCGAATGCTGCTTTCCCTCTGAAATCACATCTCTAGTGATTCCATCACCCCTCCGGTGGCAGAGTGGTTATACATGAGGCAGCATTCCACAAGGTCTGCAGTTTGCAACTACCAACCCCCTCCTAGGAGAAAGTAGTTTTCTACCCCCTTATAGTTCTACCTAGTCCTATAGGGTCACTGTGGGTCAGCATCCTCTCAATGGCCGTGAGAAATCCATTAGAAAGAAAGATAACGACACTCAAACTGCTGACTTGCCGTCAAGGGGACTCAGACACGTGTGTGTAGCAGCCATATGGGAGAGTGCAGCACTGTCCCATTGGGTTTCCAAGGCTGTGCTGCTTCATGGAAGCAGCCGGCACATCTTTTTCCATGAAGTGGCTGGCAGGTACGAATTGCCACCCTTTCAGTAAACAGTGTGTGCTTCATAGTTTATGTAGGTGTTATCCAATCTCTGCCCCCCTCCCCTGCCCCCTTCCCGGGGAATATATGATCTCTAAGGGCAAGGGTTTTGTTTGTTCTGCTTATTGATCAGGGCAGTCAGAGCCTGGTACCCACTCAGTGCACAATGAAATCTTTTGCCTAGTGAAGCAAATGATCCTCACTCTAATCATGTTGTTCTCCGTCATGACACATGTATGTAAAAGCCGGACAATGCTGAAGGAAGACCAGATGCATTTGAATTATGCTGTTAGTGAAGATTGTTCAACTGGCCATGGGCTGTTGAACATGGAAGAGCACTGCTTAGAAGGAAGGATGATGTGGTTTTATTCCACTTACTTTGGACATGTAATCAGCAGGGATGAGTCCCTGGGGAAGGGCATCTGCCTTGGTAAAGGAGAAGGGCCGAGAAAAAGAGGAAGGCCCTGGGTGACCCACTGACCCCAACCACGGGCTCAAACATCCGTAACAACTATCGTGAGGACGGCGCAGGACCTAACTTTAGGGTTTCGTTCTGTTGTACGTACGGTCGCTATGCGTGGCCTCAACAACACCTAACGACAAGAGGAGTGTGAGTGTATTTTTATTTCTATTTGAAGGTAAGTCTTAGAAAAATACAGCAACGCACCCAAACTCCCTAGTAGCTGGAAGCAGGATCAAGCCACATGTTAGAGAAAAGGTTCTGGAGCTTGGAAAACCCACCACTGAACATGCCAGGGGTATCAGAGGGGAATAATTAAGCCTAAAGGCTCTGGAGCTGATCTGCCAGAGCTCAGGTCTCTGCTCTCCTGTGTGATGTTGGGAAAAAAATACTTAGCTTCTCTGTGTCATAGCTCCTCATCTCTAGTTGGAAGAGGATAGCTATAGCACTTACCATACACCATAAATTGCCCTGGTGGCATAGTGGTTATGCACTGGGCTGCTAACCACAAGGCCAGCAGTTCTGAACCACCAGTGGCTCCTTGGGAGAAAGAAGAGGCTTTCTATTCCTATGAAGAGTCTCAGAAAGCCACCGGGGGCAGTTCTATCTGGTCCTATGGTGTCACTATGAGTCAGCATCCTTTCTTTTTATACACCACACCATTGCTATGAGGATGAAATGAGTTAAAACCAGTACAGGACTTACAAGGCTGTTGCAAGCCCAACCACAAATACGGAATAGTTTGTCTTTCCTTCAGCTTGTAAACTTTACATGTCTTGCTTTCATCTGCCACCTCCGCCACTCCCTTACTCACTCTCCCTTCCAACGAGCAGATTCTGACCCAGAGCGGCCCTGTCGGCCAGGGCGGAACTGTCCGCTGGTGTCTGACATTGTCACCCTTTATGGGAGTAGAAAGGCCCATCTTTCTCCCTTTGTGCTGCTGGTGGTTCCCTACAGCTCACCTTGCATCTAGCACCCCAACTCATGACCACTATGTCACCAGGTCTCCTGCCCCCGCCCCCAACACACACACACACACACACACACACACACACACACACACACACACACACACA
>NW_022103896.1:13806846-13809183 GCF_000313985.2 Echinops telfairi
CATTCTCAGATCTCCCCAGGAGAAGGATTCAAGCCACAACAGGCAGCAGACACAATGTACATAACCCAAACCATCTTCCCGTGGACTCATCATTCATCCTGACTCATAGCAACCCTGTACTGGGGTTCTGAGGCTGTAAATCTCTACAGAAGTAGACAGTCTCACGTTTCCCCCTGTGGCAAAGCTGGTGGGCCCCGACCTAACCACCGACCTTGCAGGTGGCAGCTCAATGTCTAACTCACAAGGCCAGCAGGGCTCCACAATTCTAAATCACTCCCGCTTTGTCATCACCCTCAGAGATCTTGTCCTAATTTGTGACGATGAGGGGCTATCACACCACTGATTTTCAAACATGGAGTCTGTCGTAGTCTGGCATTTGCCCAACTGCTCTGATGGGCACAGTGATGGCGTGGGCACCTCCTCAAGACCAGCCTGTGCATAGACCATGTTCTCCAGGGTCTCTGCCATATCGCTGAGAGGCACTGGAAAGACCTTTGTGAGCATGGGCAGCTCTGGAGGGCCTGGGGAGGTGGGCTTGAGGGGCTGCCCTCTGCTGGGGCTTGTCTTGAAGCCAGCTCTGCCTGGTTAGGGGCCCCCCCCCCATTTCTCTTACCTTACAGGACTACTTGGAGATGTACTCATCATATCCTCTGCCAAACACCACTTTTGTATCATTGCTTACATCCCTATCTCGATGGCTATAGATCTGAAGACATCCTCCTGGTCTGTAGACCCCACAGCTGCCTTTGGGGGGCCCAGAGATGAAAGATACAGGGGACCGATAGCTCATATCCTCCTTGGAAATGAGACAAGTGAGGCCCACATCAATCAGAAACTCCCTGCTACAGAGCTTAATGATAGAACAAGAAGGGAAAAACCAGAGGAGTCTCCGTGACAGGTATGTCTGAGATCAGAGAGACAAACAATCCTAATCCAACCAAAAATAAAACTAAAGACTTCGTTATGTCTGTTTCTCTTCTATCTTGAACAGATTTTTTAAAAGTGAAAGTCCCATCTGTTGTGTGTCAATATCAGAGGTCGAACATGGTGTTCTATCAAAGGCGTGTTGGCCATGGCCGTGGGGTTAGATTTCTGGAACGTGCCAGGAAACCCAAGGCAGCTAAAAACAGAGCTCACCCCTCCAGGCCCTCTCCTGCTGCCCCTGTCGGTGTTCTCGCTGCAAGTGATGTTGTCAATTGATCTCCTTGTTGAGGGGCCCCTCGGAAAAAGACACACAGGTAAGGGCCTCTGGAGCCAATGCAACTCATGTCAAGGCTTTCAGAAGAGCAGGACCGTTTTGCTGCATTAATGTGAACTGTGAGCTGAAGCCCTGTCAGCCCTGGGACTGCAGGGCTCACATGTGAGGGCCAGTGGATGGATCTGTCTCTGAGCTCTGCTGGCTATGTCAGTCCTGGAGTGTCCTTTCTGTTCTTTTCATCCCTCATCTCTTCCCCAAGGTTCTCCTGCCCTGGGTAGCCATCAAGCACAGTGTGTCCTCTTCCTAACTGCTTGACCTTCTGAGGCCAGAGGGGAAAAGATAGGTGGAGCCAACCACCATCCTCCTCTCGCTGAGTCTCTCCCCACTCCATCCCAACCTGTCGGCCCTATGCCATTCCTTGAGTTTAAGAAGACAAAGGGCATTTATAGAGGTCCAAATACAGGCATGTACATATGTAAACATATTTATATATAATGATAGGGAAATAGATCTATGTACATATATTTATGTTCAGTATCAAGGTAGTAGACGGACATTGGGCTTCTACTCAAGTCCTCCTCAATGCAACAACATTTTGTCCTAATAACCTGGTATTCCATGATGTTCACCTTCCCAACACAACTGCTGAAGACAAAATGGGTACATAGCAAATGTGGTGAAGAACGCTGATGGTGCCCGGCTATCAAAAGATATAGCTTCTGGGGTCTTAAAGGCTTGAAGACAAACAAGTGGCCATCTAACTGAGAAGCAACAAAGCCCACATGGAAGAAGCACACCAGCCTGTGTGATCATGGTGTTGATTGGCTCAGGTATCAGGCATCAAAGACCCAGGACAAAAAATCCTATCAATGAGAATGAGGCAGGGTGTGGAGTGGAGACCCAAAGCCCATCTGTAGACAACTGGACATCCCTCAGAGAAGGGTCATAAGGAAGAGACAAGCTAGTCAGGGTGCAGTATAGCACTGATGAAATATACAACTTTCCTCTGGTTATTTAATGCTTCCTCCCCCCCACTCTCATGGTCCCAATTCTACCTTACAAATCTGGCTAGACGATAGCATGTACATGGGTACAGATAACAGGTGGAGACACAGGGAATCCAGGACAGATAAGCCCTT
>NW_022103896.1:13810585-13813892 GCF_000313985.2 Echinops telfairi
GATGGTGGGAGAGGCCTGCAGAAAGAGATACTGATCTTTCTGCCAATAAGCTGGAAGAGAATTTTGTGATTAGTTGGGAGCATGCAAGAGCTATAACCATATTTAGAAGACAAAATTGTTGAAGCAGGCATCTTTTATAGCTTTACCTCATATAATCTGAGCTTGACACGAAATTCGCAGCTGAGATTCAAGTTATTTTAGGAGAAAGACTCCATCTTTAGCTTTTTATTTTTAATCTTCAAATTGCATCTCACCTGCCCTCCCCCTAAAATCTTTTCATTGGGGACAGAATACCCTAAGACAGGTCTGACCCCAGATGTTAGAGCTATGGAAAACCTGAGGCCTGCCCGTTCCAGGCATTTTTGTGGAGATTGGTTCAGAAACTCTAGTGGCCACCCCCAAAATGTGACCTTAGCTCCACACCTGTGGTTTATTTCCTAAGAGATTTAGGCTGCAGATCCCCATCCAAGGAGCTGGGTCTAAGGGTGGGCCAACATGCAGCCTATTGAGAAGCAAATCTCTGCGGGAATTTGAGGGTCGGCAATTAAGTTTGCATTAGTGAGAGTGATCTAACTGGCTTGTAAGAGTGGAATGGAACCCTGCTTAGGGCCTTCTAGTTGGGCTGGGAATGGAGCGGGAGGGCGTGGGGGAGCTGAAGATGAGCTCAAGCCAGAGCCAAAGATGCAGACTTGGACAGTCTGGAAAATGTTCTCCTCCGGACTGTAAATATTGGTTGGCCTAGGAGAAGATCAATGCATTTTTGGTGCAGCTAATTTTAATCCCTAGTATTTAGTGTAAGGAGCCCCGCTGGACCAATAGGTAAGTGCTCACCTGGTTGCCGGTTCACACAGATCCAATAGTTCCGCAAGAGAAAGGGCTGGTTATCCACTTTCGTAGGAGCCCACACTCAAAACTCACTGCCACTGAACCGATTCCAACTCGTAGCGAGCCTATAGAACTACCTCTGGGGCTTCCAAGACTGTCACTCTTTATGGGAGTAGAAAGCCTCCTCTTTCTCTCACGGAGTGGCTGGTGGTTTCAAACTGTTGACCTTGCATTTAGCAGCCCCGTGTATAACGAGTATGCCACCAGGCCCTGTGAGGCCACTTTCTTCTGTCACATGGGGTTGCTATGAATCAGAAGCAAGGAGAACAATAACCATATTTAGCATACTGTGTGCTGAATGAATGATGGATGGTGGATGGATGATGGAAGGAATGCTGGTTATACAGTCAGCTGGATTGGATTTTAGTTCAAGTTCCACTATGTTGACTTTCATCATTCCTATCTCATGGCTTTGGCAGCACACGGTATAGGTTTTAACTCCCAGACTTGCCATGATCTATGAGTTGGAATCGACTCGATCGATGGCACCGAGTTTGGTTTGATTTGAGTACATATGTCAGTTTCCTCAAGGGACTCTATGAGCTCTTTAAGGTAATGTCTATGTGTTAAGTCCATAACCAGTTAGCCAGTAGCCATGGTATTGATTCCAATTCACAGGGAACCCAAGTCTGTCAGAGTACAATTGTGTTCCATTGTGTTCTCATAACTGTTTTGTCATGAGTAAAACACCCGGCCTTTCATCTGAAGCACCTCTAGGTACATGCAAACTTCCAGACTTCCAGTAAGTAGATACTATGTTAACCTCTTGCACGACCTATGGACTCCTTCAACTCCATAGTTCATTGTTACCCAAGGGAGCTTGCTTAGCTGAACTGGGCTTCTGGAATTAGACTGATGGTCTAGGCTCACATTCTGACTCCTCCCCCTGGTTGGGTGCCTGCAAGCAAGTTACCTAACCACTCTGTACCTCAGCATACAACTAGACACCTATATCATGGACTTAAGGAGTTGGGTAAGAATTTGATGGAAAAATCCATTAAGGTGGATTTTGGAACCATGTTAAATGTGCCAAAAACCAAACCAAATGCACTGCCATGAGTTGACTCTTTCCAACTCATAGTGACCCTACAGGACAGGGTAGAACTGCCTTTATTGGTTTCCAAGACTCTAATTCTTCAAGTGCATAGAAAGCCTTGTCTTTCTCTTGATAAATACTCAGTAGGTGTCAAATATGATTTTCTTATCATTATTGATAACCAGTATATATTTGTAGGTTAAAGTAGCAATACTCAGTAATGGTGGCTGAGTCTCATCCAATTCTTCTGGTCTCATTGCAAAGGAACTGGGTGAAAGGAAGCTGTTATTGATGGTTCCTTCTCTGCTTCCTTTTCCTGACTTTACTTCTGCTATTGCTGCTCCATGTGAATAGAGACTAGTTGTTGTACTCTGGATGGCTGTTTGTAAGCTTTAAAGCCTGAAGGTGCTAACAATGTACTACGAGGTGGAACAGAAGCACTACACGAAGGACACACTCCTCAGAGCACTAACTATTTGAAAGCAGAAGGTCAGCATTTGCCCCAAAGCAACGTTCAGAAGGCAGGAAGGGGCAGGAAAGGCAAATGGAAGCCACAGGGAACCAGGGAAGAAATCTGGAATGAGCTGTTATGTCAAGGGAATTGCAACAAATGTCCTGAAACAAAAGGTGTCTAAATTGTTGAACGGAAAATTGTTTTGTTCTGTAAAGCTTCACTCAAATGACATAAAATGTTCCAAAGAAAACGTTTGAAAGCAGATATATGTATGTAAGGACAAAACCAACCAAAGCCACAAGGGCTCCAAGCAGGGGCTCAAGCAGAACAACAGTTTTGAGGAGGGGGCAGGACCAGGTAGAGTTCCGTTGTGTGTTACACTGGGTCACTGCGAGGCAGTACTGAACACGAGGACTAGAGACATTATCTGGGATGCTCCATGAAGCCGGGACCCTAAGTCTCCAAGTCAAGAACCACATTCCATGGGGTGTTTGGTTGTGCCTGAGAAGCCCCAGCAACTGTTCTTTGATTTCGTTGTGTGTTTGTCATTGTTTCAAACACATCTATCACACAGCTTTTCCCAGCCTAACTTTTAACAGGTGTTTAACGTATTGCCAGACGTTACATGAACCACCTGTGCAACTCCACCTGTAATCAATGAGATCTCGCCATCAAAAGAGGGAAACAGAATCTCAAGTGCTCATGGAATCCAGACTTCTGGAGCCATGCAGGCTGGCTACATTCCAGAGACGATTGTCCTAAATTAATCTTTAAACTGTAAACAAACAAACAAAAATCCCCTGAAGTCTTTTGAAATCCAAGCAGTGTTGTGGTTGATATCAATTGCCATCAAGTCAGTTCTGACGTACAGCAACCCTAAGTACAGTAGATTCAAGCACCGCCTGATCCTGCACCGTCACCACACTCATGGC
>NW_022103896.1:13814513-13821756 GCF_000313985.2 Echinops telfairi
TATCAATTGCCATCAAGTCAGTTCTGACGTACAGCAACCCTAAGTACAGTAGATTCAAGCACCGCCTGATCCTGCACCGTCACCACACTCATGGCTATGTTTCAGCTCATTGCTGCAGCAACAGTGTCACACATCTCACTGAGAGCCTTTCTGCTTTTCATTGACCTTCTACTTGACCATGCGAGATGTCTGCTCCAGGGACTCGGCCCTCCTGACCACTTGCCCAAAGGACATGCAACCAAGTCTTGCCATCCTCACATCTAAGGAACATTTTGGCTGTACTTCTTCCAAGATTGACTTGTTCATTCTTCTGGTAGCCCGTGGTATTTTTAATAATCTTTGCCAACATCATAATCTGGAGGCATTTATTCTTTGGTTTTTCTTATTCATCGCCCAGCTTTCCCACGCACATGAATTGAATAGGAATGCCATGGATCGGGGTCAGGTGTACTTCCACCCTCAAAGCGACCTCTGCCTTTTAACGCTTGAAGAGGTGTCATGCAGCTGAGATGCCCCATGCAGCACCCTCTCATTTCTTGCTTGCTTCAACAAGAGTTTAGCTTTCCTGTAAAGAATATCTGCCTTGAGTATTAGAACTAGCTTTTAAGAAGGAAAGCCTAATGTTTAAGAACTATCTTATGGGATCAGCTTGGCAACAGGCACTTGAAAGATTACATAAGAACTTTAGAGGATGCTGACTTTGTCTATGGGGCAGGAAGGAATAATTCAGAGAAGGAAGGTGAAATGGCTGTAAACTTGCAGCATGCAATCGATGCCACTGAATTGCATATGGAGTAGCTATTGACTTGGTATGCAGTAGTCTGCATATATAGGTACTAATTGAATATGTAGTCACTGTCGGGTATGCAGTAGTCAGTTAACCACAAGGTCAGTGGTTCAAACCCGCCAGCTGCTCCAAAGGAGAAAGATGAGGCTATTTGTTCATGTAAATATTTACAAAGCCTCAGAAACCTTATACAGGGTTGCTTTGAGGTAGAATGGACTTGATGGCAGTGGGTTTGGTATTCATTTTTGGTGTAGTGTACGTTTTAATGTACAATAATGTAAACTAACCATTGTTTAGAAATAAATAAATGATTGTTCCCAAGAACAATACCATAGACTAAAATAAATTAAAAATATGCCTCAAAAAACCCATCCGCTCTCACTTTATGTACTGAACTTGCTTTCTTATTACTAGGGTTCAGTACTTCAAATATGCAGCCTTGTCTCCCAGCAAGGAACTCATGTGGCACAGTGGGTTAAGCATTGCCTGATAATCTCAACATCAGTAGTTCAAACCCACCAGCTGCTCAGCAGGAGAATGATGAGACAATCTGCTCACGTAGAGATTTAGAGTCTCGGCAAAACTCTACGGAGTGGTTCTGTTCTATCCTATAGGGTTGCTGTGAGTTGGGATTGGCCTGCCTGCAGAAATCATCAAGAACATACTGTCGTAATAACAATGATCGCATGAAGGAGCAGATGAGACACAGCTGATCATCAAAATGCCTTTTTAAAAAGAACTAGAAAGCTGTTTTACAACTCTTCGATGCCATTGTTTCTAGCAAGCCGTACAGCATAAAGAAGAGAAATGAAGTCGTTGTTCAAAGATCCGCGGCAGGAATGCGCCAGAGCTGGCATAGTCTTGGTGGTTCCCGGAGTCCTGAAAACACAGTTGAGCTGTGTGCTCCCCTGGCAAAGCTTCTGGGATGGCTGGATTGTTTCTGTGTTTACTTTAAGATAAAGCCACAGGTCTTTAGCAAAGCACTCAGTTTTGGGTTTTTTTTGTTTGATTTGTTTTTGCAGGTTTAGAACCTCTGCTCTATTTATTAACCATTTTATTGGGAGCTCTTAAAGATATTATAACAATCCATAATTCAATTAGATCAAGCATAATTGTACAATTGCTGCCACCATCAGTTTCAAAACATTTTCTTCTTGAACTCTTTGATATCATCTCTCCTTTATCACCTCTGCCCCACCCCCATGCTATTAATGATTATCATTAATTTATTTTTTGCTGATCTTACACCATCCAATGTATCTGTTCACCTCCAATTCTGTTATTCATTCCCCTTGAGTCGGAGTATACAAGCACTAGTTTTAACCAAAGCAGCCCAGGCATTCCTGTTCATTCCCACGGCCCTTGTTCAAAGGTCTGCCAACCTTCAGAGCTGCCTGGTGAGTCTGAGATGCTAGACCTCCTCAGCCAACTCTCCGCGTGCTGACTGGATGCATAGACGCCATTGTTTCTAGCAAGCAGCACAGCACAATAAAGAGAAGTGAAGTTGTTGTTCAAAGATCAACAACTGGGGGCTACTAAGTACCCCCTGACACCTGTCTGTCCGCATATTGCTGTGATGAGGGAGGCTATTTTTCCAGGATTTGGGGTCACTCACGGTGGACAGGCTTCAATGGAGCTTCCAAACTAAGTCTAGAAAGAAAGACCTGGAGGTCTATTTCTAAAATTTTACGTGGAAAACTTTGTGGATCACATTAAACCACTGGTTGACTCATTGACTTGGGATGTTGCATCAGAAGTGAACAGTTGTCGGAGGAAGGCATCCTGTTTGGTGAAGTGGAGGGCCAAGGAGTGTGAGGATGGGGAGCTGGATTGGTACCATCACTGCAGTGATGGGCTAGGGCACATCCCCAATCATGGGAATGATACAGACCAGGCAATGTGTCATTCTGTTGTATATACATGAGGTTGTTATGTGTCAGCATCAACTGGGAAAACCAAACCCAAACTCAAGGCCATCAAGTCTACGTCCATTAATAGTGACCCTACAGGACAGGGTAGAACTACCCCTGTGGGTTTCTGAGAGGGTAACTCCTTAGGGGAGTAGAAAGCCTCATCTTTCTCCTGAGGAGCAGCTGTATGATCGATATCTATCTATCTATCTATCTATCTATCTATCTATCTATCTATCTATCTATCTATCTATCATCTATCCATCTACCTACCTACCTACCAATTCATAACAGTAGCAAAATTACAGTTATGAAGTAGTAACAAAAATAATTTTATAGTTGGGTGACCACAACATGAGAAATTACATTAAAGGGTAGCAGCATGAGAAAGGCTGAGAACCACTGCGTTAGCTGGATGCACAGAGAGCTAGAAGCCCGGCCTCCTTTAACGGAGTCAGCCCCAGCAAAGGGAGCAGCAGCCTGAGGGCCCTACTGTTCTTGTTCCTCATGTTAACAAGATGGTCTGGCTGAGGGCACAGGCTGGGCAAACTCACTCAGACAGGAATTTGGAAGGGCCGGCAAGTAGACCAAGTGACAGAAATAAGATGGGGAAAAAGCATGACCTGCTAAGGACCTTCTGTACAGGGTCACCTTTTAACCCTCGCAGTCCAGAATAGCGACCTACTCTCGTCTCCATTTAATGGATGAAGAGACCCAAGTTTAGGGAGATCACCAACCCAAGACGGCACAGCATGTGAGTTGACGCTCTTTAAAACATCAACCTTTAATTTTGGAATCGCTTGGTGAGGTAACAAAAATGGGGATTATGATTAGACTGGCCAGCCTTATTAAGTAATTACAGGTTTACACCTCTTGGGGGACTTACAAAAATAAAAGAAATGAACATTGTCATTTCTCCTCTCACCCAACTTCCCCTCTGATTAACATCCTACGTGACCCAGCATGGACGCTTTCCCCAATAGCCAAACTCCAGACTTGACTTGGATTTCCCCGGGGTTTCCCAGGACAGCTCTCTCGGTTTCAGCACGGAGTCCAGGGCGCCCTTCCACTGAGTGGCTGTGTCTTCTCCCATCGGTGACAGCTTTTCAGTCATCCCTGGCTTTCATCCTAACAACGAGTTGGAGGAACGTTGACCAGGTATCCTGCGGAATGTCTGGGTAGGCCTGGGCAGGAGTCCTGGAGAGTGCTTGGCTTCTGCTCGTGAGTAGAATGATTTTATGGGCTTTAGGGAAGAATGCCACAGAGATGAATTGTTTTTGTAGGCTGGCCTTTAATCCCAGACTCCAGAGCTCATGTGTAGTTATTGAACTGTAATAAAGATGACGCGTCCCTGGGAAATGGGTGGGCTTGTCTTCTGCTTTTCTTCTCAGACCTCGCCTAGCACCCAGGGGGAGGCATACTAAACACCGGAATGCTGGCTTGCTGCCAGACTCAACGTTCATCCCCTGCCTCAACTACCTTTCTCGAAATAGACAACTGCAGACTGGCCTCGCTCACACACATCTATTCATTACTAATATGAATTTCCAACCACTGAGCTCCCACCACATGGCCGGTGTTGCCGTCAATGTGGAGGTGGGCAGGGAAATAGAGGTCCCCTGTAGGAGCTGAGCTGGGAACTAAAGTTCCTTAGCTCGTCAGGACTCACGTGAAACGACAGGAAAAAGCTAGGGAACCTTTCCTTCTTTTGTAAAAGGTGGAGTGTGTGGATTCGAGTCCTTTCTTGAATATTAATAATCAGCAAACAAAGAAAACCCTCTTAGTAAGCAGTTCCGTTGTGGAGGGAGCAGCTACATGAGTGAGTGGATTAAGATCCTGCGAGTCTAGCCCAGACCTGCTTTTGTTTGCTTGTTTGCTTATTTATAAAATTGCCCCTCTCTTAGCCACCTGAAAGTAGGCAGTCGGAGGCATTATGAGGTAACTTGAAAGAGCCCCTCTTTTGAAATTGGCAGGACTTTTTATAAGCCCCAAGGAGCCCTGGTGGTGCAGTGGTTTCTATTCCATTATTCCCGGCTCCTACTAACCGAAGACCCCTGGGAACCCACCAACCTCTCAGAGGGAGAGCAATGTGTCAGTCTGCCCCCAAAATGAGTCAAGTCTTAGGGACACTGAGGCAGTTTGAGTCTGTCCTGCAGGGTCCTTATAAGTGGGTATGGCCTTGACTGCAGGGGATCCTGTGTGCTTACATAGAGTTGCCATGAGTCAGACTCAACTTGATGGCAGTAGGTTTGGGTGTTTGGGATGGAGCCCAGTCTACTGAGTTACTAACTATCCCTAAAGGTGTCCTAGTATCAGTCTGTCGAACATTAGGGAATGAGAACATCCCTTTTAGGGTTTTTTTTCCTTGCCTATCCTTTACCCCCCATTTCTAGCAACAGTAGGACTCACTCCCATTTATGTCTTCTCAGGCAGCATCCACCGCTAGGGGCTGCAGCCTGCTTTTGAGGTGTCCCGCGTCCCTAAGTCAAGACCTATGCCTTGAGCCAGCCCAGCTGGATGTCCTACCCTGGGGCTTTGAGTCTCAAGAGAAGAACTCACTGTAGAAATGATTGAGGAAGCATCATTCTGAGCGTGTGCTTCTCCACTGGTTCCTGCTACCCAGACCCTTGAACAACTTCAGTGTTGGTGGCTCCCCGCCAGAGCCGAGCTTTCCAGCCTTCCAGCGCATTCTGTGAGTCTCCTCTCTCCTCCGCACAGACTCCTTTCTCTGCAGATGACACCAGCGTTGGTCTCTGTGGTTTCTGCCCCGGGACCCCATGGACATCTCTCAGCTCCCTCATGTCAGCAGCTTGAAGTGACTCCTGTCCTGCTCACCCTCCACATACCTGTTCTTGTCTATTCCGGAGAACCCACGCCCTCTCCTCCTTCCTTTCAGTTCTGGTTCTTTTTCTACCCAACTTGCCTAGCCCACTAAAAGGATAGTCTATTATAAGGTTCAAAGCTACAGGCTCCAGTTTGCCCACTGTGGTGTCAAACCTACACGGACCCAAGGACACAGTACAGAAGCAGGTGGTGCTCATGTTCCTGGGGTCTGTTGGAAGAACTTGGAAGGTCTGCTGGCCCTCCCACATTCCAATTACATCAAGTCACTCCTAATTGGGGGAAGGGCAGATGCCCAAGGTGTCTGCAGGGGAAGGGAGAGGGGAGGAAACGCTGTTCTCAGAAAGTGACAAGAACAAAGCCAGAATCCTGTTTGTGCTTTGGGAAATCACCTAATCTCGCTAGGTCCCTGTTTCCTAATCGCTAAAATGGCGATGATGGTACTTGCATTTCAGAGCATTGCTGGAAGCAGCATGTAAGAAAATTCATTTGGTCTGCACAAAGGCCTCACCAGTCTAGGAATATTAGGAACCCCGGTGGTGTAGTGCACTACTAACCTTCAGGCCAGCATTTCAAAACCATCAGCGGCTCCTCTTGTAAGAGGTCCAGTCACAGAATCCCACACGGAAAGTTCTACCCTGTCTTATAGGGTTGTGCTGAGTCGGCATTGACTCAAAGGCAGTGGGTTTGGTTTTCTGAGTAAGTCTATGAATTTGGGGGAGGTAGGCTTTCTGCCAATGGTTCACCTTTCTGTTCCCATTTGTAATTCAGGTTTGGACGCCCGGGAGGGAGTCATCCTCCTTTGATTTGCTGGATGGGCCAGTGGCAGCTGGTGTTGTGCAGGGACTGAGCCAGCAGCAGGACAATTGCTCAGGGTGGGCACTGCTGTCTGTGGTTCTGTGCAGGAAGCCACAGGCCATGACTTGGGTAGACAGGGATGATTTGCTGGCCAGGATGGAGCATAAACCAAAAGGGTTGATCAAGAAACAAGGAGAAGGCAGAAAAATAATAAAAACTAGAATAAATTCAAGTGGATTTCTTAGGGAGAACAATACTAAGGTGTTAAATTTTAACCTCACTGCATCTGCATTTGTCCAATTTCCAGTGCATGATGCACTCTCTCGGCTAGCAAGGCTGCTTTACTTTGTTGACATTGCTTGTCTTCTGATGTTGTGAATCCAGGATTGATACCTATATACTCGAGTATAAGCTGACCTGAATATTAGTTGAGGTACCTAATTTTACCACAAAAACTACATTAAAAATGTGCTGCAGGGGGGCTGGTCCCAGTCCCAAATACTAAGTGGACGCCTGCCCCTCCCCACAGAAGAACTTATTTCAAAGGATGGCATTGAATCGCAGCTCCAGGAGAGGGACATATCTGATCGGAGCACACAGGAGCAGATGAAGGGGGAGGAGGAGACAGTGGAGCAAATCCTGGCCCCCCAGGTCTTGAGGACGATGACCCCAATTAGAGCAGCCAGTCCACAGAGAGGACCACATGGCCAGCCCCACTATGAGACATGATGCCCCTCACTGATCCATGACCCTGCGAGGGACAGCACCGGAGACACAGTGTGGGAATTGTGCCTGATCTGATCCCGCCACACCGAGGCAAAGTACTGAGGGTGGGGTGGAGGTGGGGGTGGGTGCAGCGGAACAGCAAGGGAATGGAGCGGCGAGGTCGCTAAGGAATGCTGAAGGT
>NW_022103896.1:13823664-13847539 GCF_000313985.2 Echinops telfairi
AGTACATAATTGGATTTCATAGTTTTTTTGGTTATGACGGTGAAGGTTAGGGACACATGAGGCACAATTAATAATGATTAAAAGAAAAAAGAAACTGTTCTAAAATCGATTGTGGTGTTGATTACATATCTCTTTTGAATAGGTTCCAACCATTGAATTGTATGAGTTATGATTATATGATTATATAGCAATGAGACTGTTTTAAAAAAAAATGAAGCAAGGAGAGTTTCCCTAAATCTAGACTTCCTGCTTGGAGGCTCACCTGGGGAGCAGGTAGAGGATTTGGGAGCCAATTACAGTGACTGAAATGGATGAGCTGTATGTGTTAGAGTGTGTCTAAAGGTGGAAGGAAGCCCAGGTTTCAGTCCTGCCCAGGGTACCCGCAGGCACAGCCACCAATCCTCTGGTCTGGGCGGAGCATTCACGATGCTGTGATGCTCAACAGGTTTCCATGGACCAAGGCTAGGAAGCAGGCCCTTGCCATCTACTTCGGCAAACCAGCCCAACTGATCCTGGGGCTGCCTCCGGGCTGGGCAGTGCTTTGTTGCCTCGTGAATGGGGTCAACTTGAGTCATGGACTGACTCAACAGCCGCAAACAACCTGTGGTCAGAGTAGGCAGGCACCACTGATGCCTTCTCCTGACCCTCAATCCATCACCAAGACATGCCCCCAACAGTCCACCTGCCACATCAAGGCAAACACGAACCTGGGAAGAAACGTGTATGTTTCCCTAGGTGTGTATGTTGCTTGCTGAAATCAACTCGTCCCCTTGCGATTTCCTGCAGAGGAAAATCGAGCATCCTTAGCTGCAGGTACAAACCCTGTATATCAAGCTGTCTAGCTCATCTCCTCCCTCAGGCCACCCACTCCTTGATCTGAGAGCCCTTTGCTCCGCCTCCACACAGCTGCTGGTATGTTACCTTCAGCCAGGCTTTCCATTCTCAGCTTGTCTGCCTGAAAAACGCCTGCTCTGCTGGCCACACTCCTCCTCACCTCCTTAAGGGCTGAGAGGGAGGGGCCCTCCCAGCAAACTCTGGCCCCTTCATCCAAGTGCAACCACTCACTCAGATGCTGATCATCCACACGGACTCAGGTGCTTCTTAAGGGTAGGGGCCGTGCGGTCCTTATCCTTGCATCTGTGCTGCTGATGCTAGCAGCTGCCGGGCACCCCGAAACATGGTGACCCACGGACACCAGGACAAAGTCCTGCCCAGCCCTGCGCTGGCCCTGCAATGAAGCGTGGATCAGATGGCTGGGTTTTCATGGGCTAATTTTTCAAAGGCCCTCACCAGGCTCTCTTCTGAGTTTGTTTCAGACAGAAAGCTCTGTAAAAGCCAGCAGCAGCATCTGACAACACAGACAGCCTCCACGGTCAGATAGGTAGGTAGGTGGTGGCCATCTAGGAGGGGCACTGGCCGGGAATTGAACCCAGGTCTCCCTGTGGCAGGAGAGAATTGTACCATAGAAGCCCCAGTGCCTCCCTTGCACTCATAGTTGTGCACATACGGATTGAAAGAGTGAATGGGAGATCACAGCTTCTGTTAATCGAAGACTCGCTGGGGGGAAGGCTAAGCAATGCCTACTGCCCCACATAACCTCCTGTAGGAGACACAAGTGGAAATGTCCTCATGCCTGCTGACTCGCTTGAGTCCACTGATGCTTCTGACAACCAAAGGGGCTCGGCTGCCAGCAGAAGATTGCATAGTTTGGCATGATCGGGAAGGTTCTTACTGGTTTATTTTCAAAGGCAGACCACCAGCCTTTTCTTCCTAGTCTATCTCAGTCTGGAAGCAACACTGCAATCTGGTGTGTATGGGTAATTGACTGGGCTGGTATTTGGAATAGGGCCCAGCATCAGTTCCAGCATCACTTCCTCACCATCACGTCCAGCATCACAGCAACATCTAAAACCCAGCTTTACAGAGAGTAGAGAACTTGCTCAAGGCCTTCCAGTGGCTAACTAGCATAGCAGGGACTTAAATTTCAGGCTCTGCAACTGACTGAGATGTCCATCAAACATTTAAGGAGCATCCACTATGTTCAGGAAGGAGGCCTGGTGATGGAGTAGTTACACATTGGGCTATTAACCACAAGGTCAACAGTTCAAAACAACCAGCTGCTCCTCAGGAGAAAGATGGGACTTTCTACTCCTTTAAAGAGTTACAGTCTCAGAAATCCACAGGGTGAGTTGGTTAGTTAGTTTATTGTGCAATCTGGCTGATAAACACATGTGGGGTTAATTGAAGGGCAGAGAGATAATGGCTCGGTGAGCATCACCTTTCAAGTTCTCGGGTCTCTTGCTTTGTGATGGTTGGATCAGGGTGCAGCTGCCTTAGCCAGTTCCCTGCTTCAACTGACAAGGCTCACTTCCTGCAGAACATTCCCAAGGAGAAGCCACATGGACTTACCCCGATGCAGCCCTGGGTGCTGAAGCAGCCATGTAGAGACCCCTGCCAGCACTGAGATGCTTACACATTCACTGACTTGACTTTCCTCCTGCAGTTGGCATCATTGCATCTGTTTTGTGAGATGGAGGAGGACTTTGGATTGGTGTCGGACATATAGGTTAATGTTGGACTTGTGGACTTGGACAGCGCTGGGTTGGGATGCTTTCTTGATGCGCACTTAACCTTTATATAAAACTCTCTCTTATACATGAGTTTCTGTGGATTTGTTTCTCTAAAGTACCCAGACTAACACACAGGGGCAGTTCTACCTTGTCCTATAGGGCCGCCACAAGTCAGCATCAACTCTATGGCAGTATTATGTTGATGAGAAGCCCTGGTGGTGCAGAAGGTTTGGTGCTAAACTATTAATTAAAAGGTCATCGGTTCAAACCCAAAAACCCTCTGTGGGAGAAGGAAGGGGCAGTGTTGGTTCCCCATCCTTGTACAGCCTTGAAGCCCAATGGAGCAGTTATCCTCTGCTTTACTGGTTACTTTGAGTTAGAATGGACCACAAGGCAGTGGGTTTTGGTTTGGGTTATAATGTTTAGGACTAGTCATTGTAGTGTTTGCTGCTTCTAACAGCATACTTTACAACATTCTCGTTTTAAATAGCAAGGCCCAGGGAGGAAGGAGCCCGGGTGGTGTAGTGGACTAAGCATTGGGCTGCTGAGCACAAGATTGGCAGTCCACAATTACCTGCTGCTCTACAAGAGAGAGAGAGGCCTTCTAATCCCATAAAGATTTATAGTCTTGCAAATCCACAGGGGCCCTGATACTCTGTCCTATTGGATCCCTATGAGGCAGAATCCACTGGAAGGCAGTTTGGTTTGGTTTTGAAGTGAGGAAAGAAAGGATGATTTATTCTGTTCAGAAAAAGATCAGAAACGTAAAGTTACAGCAGCCAAGAGAAACAGTGTACTGAGAAGCACACCTGATAAGCAAGACACCCCTTGGGGCCATTCCCATCCATGGGAAAGGAGTGGGCTTAGCATTCCACAGGACGGGCTCAGGCTGATAAACAAGCCTGCCCTTAGAAGTCTGGAATGTCTGTAAGAGGTGGGCTGTGCTGGTCTCTGCTGAAACCAGTGTGGCTCCCTAACCACACTGGGGGTGGGGGTGGAGGGGTGGGTAGGACGGGTCATAACATTCTAATGTCTTGAGAAATGTTGCTCAGAACACAGTTACCACCTCCAAAGACAGCTCTGGCAAAAGCAGCCAGAATGCAGGCTTATTTTTTTTTATGGTGCAAACTATTTATTTTATTTTATTTTTCTAATCATTTTATTAGGGGTTCATACAACTCTTATCACAATCCATACATACATCAATTGTGTCAAGCGCATTTGTACATTCATTGCCCTCATCATTCTCAAAACATTTCCTCTCCACTTAAGCCCCCGGCATTAGGTCCTCATTTTCCCCCTCCCTCCCCGCTCCCCCCTCCCTCATGAGCCCTTGATAATTTATAAATTATTATTTTGTCATATCTTGCCCTGTCCGACGTCTCCCTTCACCCACTTTTCTGTTGTCCGTTCCCCAGGGAGGAGGTCCATATAGTCCCTTGCTGACCTTGCTAGTTGCCTTTGAGTCAGCATTGACTCCTGGCCACCCAGGGACAAAGGAGCATGCTGCCAAGTCCAGCGTGGTCCTCGTGCCTGAAGTCCACTACTATTCCAACAACCAAGGGGGTTCAGCTCTCCGCAGTGGACAAGATTGGACAGTGTTTGCTGTGATCAGGAAGGTTCTCGTTGGTTAATTTTCAGAAGTAGACCACCAGGTCTTTCTCCCTGGTCTGCCTCAGTCTGAAACCTGCTGTGGAGGGGTGACCAGGCTGGTGTTGGGAATAGGGGTAGCATAACTTCCAGCATTGCAGCAGCACCTAAGCTACCACAACATGGCACGTCGGCAAAGGGAGGGTAGGCACAGTTCCTCAGTTATCCCAAATGTCTCTTTACCACTTTGGAGGCTGGCCTTTGTCTGGAAAGCCCCTTCTACCCTATCCCCCAGCCAGCTACTCCTCCCTGCAGGATCTAGACATGGGCTGCCTCCTCCTCAGGAAGGCTTCCTGATCCCCAGGCTCTGGGCTCCCACCCTGCCTTTGCCTCCATCAGTACAGCTACTGTGTGCTGTCAAGGTGAGTAAACCTAGAAGCTGACAATGCTTAAGCTTCAGGGCCTCTCCACACCTAGGCCCCTCTGAGCACCAGCCACCATGGGACAATCCAGAAGCTTCATGTAGAACCCTTACCTTGACCCAAAGGTAGTCATTGTAACAAGGAAATTCCGCATGGTCTAAAATCAGGAAAGGTCTGTTTCAGGGTTGCATCCTTTCTCAATCTGTGTGCTGAGCAAATAATCGGAGAAGCTGGACTATGTTGTAGGAAGGCCTTTGAACAGTCTGTGATTTGCAGATGACACAACTTTGTCGAAAGTGAGAGGACTTGAAGCACTTGCCGATGATAATCAATGACCGGAGCTTGCAGTGTGGAAGACAACTCAGCGTTAAGAAAATCAAAACCTTCCCAATCGGACCAGTCACCACATCAGGTGACAGGGAGAAAAGAAGGACCGTATCCAGGACGTTCTTTCACTTGGATTCACCCCCAACATCCGGGGAAGCCCCCGTCAAGAAATCCACAGGGTGTATTGTATTGGGCAAATCTCCTGCCTGCACCAGAATGCTCAACAGCGTCAAGAGCCATGGTGCCACTTTGAGAGTGAAGGTGTGCCTGACCCAACCCAGGGGCTTTTCAATCCGCGCATGTGGAAGCTGGCCACAGACTGAGGAAGACCAGAGGAAAGCTGACGCACTTGAACTTTGGTGTTGGCGAAGATTGAAAGTGCCGTGGACCGCCCGAAGAACAGACCAGTCTATGTTGGAAGAATACAGTTAGAATGCTTCTTAGAAGCGAGGATGGTGAGACTTGGTCTCACCTACTTTGGACATGCCATTAGGAAGGACAAATCCATAAAACACAAGGACATTGTGCTTGGCAAAGGGTCTGGAGACACTGCCTGGCCCCGTGCCAACCTCACAAGTGCTATGTTTGAGTCCATTGCTGCAGCCATTGTGTCCATGTATAAATTTAAAAAGCTCCCATTTCTCAGGAAGAAAATTTTTTTTTTTCTAACCAAGAAAAACAGGCTACTTACACTGAGTGGTACGAAGCCCCGGTGATTGATGGGTAAGTGATTGCTTGAAGCTTTGGTGGCTCTAACAAAAAAAACAGTTCCCTGGGAGAAAGATGAGGCAGTCTGCTTCTATAAAGAGTTACAGACTGCTGTATCCGGTCCTGGGGCATCAGATGACTAGATGGCCACACGTTATAGGGGCAGCATGTTAGAGAGCTTGTTTGGAAAGGCTGTCTGTAGAACCCATCCAAAGGTGCCCCGGAAGAAAGGCCTGAAGATCTAGTCTTGAAATGTCACCACTGTTAAAAGCCCTATAAGCATGCTTCTACCTTGGGGTGTGTGGCGTGGCCATGAGTCCAAACTGACTCCATGGTAACTGGTGTGGGTTGTTTTTGTTTGGTGGTTTTGTGGACACATTGAAGGAGGATGAGCTGGCAGGAATTTTATAACCCATCTACTTCCCAGTATCTCCCTCAGCAGCCAGATAGACTCACCTGGTGGACCAACAGCTGTCACCTGGAGTAGGACCACAAGCTTGCCCCCTGGTGGCTCAGCCAGAGGCAGCACTTCATGCCCCTAGGCTGCCCGCCTACTGAGGCCCAAGAGCCAATCCCCTCTAGACTGTTTCTGAACCTGGCCCGGTGGGCAAAGGTCACTTGACTTCCTTGCCCAAGGTCCCATAAGGGGGCCCTGGGGAGTTCTTAGTCCAAACTCAAGCTGTGTCTCTGTGGTGAGCCCGGGTCTCTCTGATGTAAAGTGGCAGGTGTATCACAATAGTTGGTATATTCATGTCTGAAAAAGAGCGTGGAGCAGACAGGGGACCTCAGGGGGCAGGTGGATGGTGCAGAATCAGGCAGTGTTTCATTCTTTTGTACACAGGGTCGCAGTGAGTCAGACTGGATCAAGAGCACCCAATAACTACAGCTGGAGCCCTGGTGGCACAGTGGGTCATGCATTCGGCTGTGTGTTAGGCCGAGCTGACAAAAGAGACAAAGCCAGAGACACTCATATGTATAAGAGATAACTTCATATCAAGAAGAAGTTATATATCAGGACAATATTCCAGCTAGTCCAGATCAAGTCCATAAGCCCAATACTAGTCCACAATATCCTCATGCAGTCACATACAATGATGCAAAGTATAGGAAGGCCACAGTCCAGTGGGTGCAAAGTCTTGTGGATCCATTGTCCGTGGATGCATCTCCAGGGTTCTGGCAGGTTTCAACCACATGGCTCATCAACAGGAAGGTGAAGCCAAAGAGAGAGGAAGTTCCCAGGATCCACCTTGTGAGAAGGCTATGCCCACAAGGAGGTACCATCCGGCTGTGACCTGATTGCCAGGCTAAACTCCACCCCATCACTTCTATATCTTCAAGTTGACACAACATTGTGTACTACTACAGGCTGCTAATTGCAAAGCCAGCAGTTCAAATCCATCAGCCACTCTGCAGGAGGAAGATTAGACTTTCTGGTCCTGTAAAGAGTTACAGCCTCAGAGACCCATGGGGGACAGTTCTACCCTTTTCTCTAGGGTTGCTATGAGATGGAATTGACTGCATGGCCAAGGGTAGTTGGGGCTAGAACTACTTTCCCTAACCTCCCCTTGTTTTAAGGTTGAATGATGTGAAATTGTTATTTGTTATGCCCCCAAAAGGATAAAATATTGTCCATGTCATATGTTTCAACCTAAAGCACATTCAAAATATCTATTCTTTACCCTTTTGCTTTATCTTTTTTTCTCTCTCTCTCTCTCTTTTATTTTATTGCTAATCCTCAGAGAAGTGGCAACAAACAGAACACACATGGACAAACATCATGGTTTCTACTGGAGATACAATGAGGGGGAGAAGAAGAAAGTTTGCAGGCCACACAGCTTCCAGTGGGGTGATCTAGCATCAATGTTGCCCTAAGGGAACATGCCACACTCATTCAAAACTGAAACCAAATTCCTTGGTCCCTTATGTTAGTGAGTAGACCTCCTCCTTTGGTTTTCTTGTGTGTAATATGTCAGGAAACCACCAGGCCTTTCTTCCGCAGTGCCACTGGGTGGGCTCTGACTGTCAATCTTTAGGTTAGCCCTTGCTTGCAAACCTGAACCTTAACACTTACGCACCCAGCTCAGCTCCTCATCACGCACGAAGCTGCTTCAGACAGTTCATGCCATTATCTTCCAACACATTCTTTAAAGCCTCCTTGTCCTCACAGCCGCAGGCTGGACACCTGGCCCTCCTGAAATGAGGACGGCACCACCTGCACTTCCCCAGCCAGGGCTGTTGGCAGGAGTGAATGCGAAACCCCTCTGAAAGGAATCAAGCATGTGACAGATGCCAGGCGTTTTAATAATTAGCAGAGCTTTAAACACACATAAAGAGACTGCATTACGACATCAAAAAGGAATCTATGCTGCACAAGCCAATTAATAATACTGGAACAATTCAGACAAGTAATGCAATTATCTCCTCCCTCTCATGTGTCCATTATGCTGCCATGAGAACAAGCGCTCGTTCAAGGCAGAAGCCTGAACCAAACTCTCCTTGGCCGAGGGGCCAGTCCTCAAGCCCAAATGATGAGGACGATCGAATAAGCACTAACTGTGTACCTGGCCCCGTGCTGGTGGCCGTGGCTTCAAGCACAGAGATACCTCTTATCCCTCTTGCTAGAATGTTGGTCAGGGGGCTCTGGAGACGTGCCTGTTTCCTCATTTGCCAAATGCTGGGGAGGGGGAACTGTCATTATCTACAGGCCTGCTGCACACAGGGACAACGTGGTGGTCCTGGAGCTCAGGAGATACTGAAGACGAGGTTAGTAGGTTTATTCGAACAGATGCCTATCAATGATCTTTCTCTAACCAATGTAGTGTTATAAGTTAAATGTGACACCCAAATCCCCCACCCCCACCCCAAATGCACGTTGGAGTCTGAACCGCTCTATCTGCGGGTATAATCCTGTGAAAGGAGCCCTGCTAGGGCTAAGCACTGAGCTGCTACCTGAGCACTTGCTGGTGCAGACCCACCCAGTGTCACCATGGGAGAAAAGAGCTGGAGATCTGTTCTCATAGAGATGAAAGAGTCAAATCAAAGCCAGTGCCGTGCCATTGAGTCAGGTGTCAATCACCGCGGCCCTGCATGACAACGTATAACTGCCTTACTGAGTTTCTAAGGCTGTGATACTCATGGAAGCAGACTCTTTAGACCCACCAACAGCTTAAAGTCGAGCCCCTTGGCTACGATGCCAACAGGCCTTCTCCCTGGGCACAGTCTAGGAAACCTATCAGGGCAGTTACAACATTGAGGTGCAATCTGAAGGGTTAGCAGTTTGGAACTAGTGGCCACTCCGCAAGAGAAAGATGGGGCTTTCTACTCCCATATACAGTTACAGTCTTGCAAATACATAGGGGTAACTACTCAGTCCTACATTTGGTTCGCTATGAGTTGGCCTCGACTCAATGGCTTTGACTCTCTCCTATAGTATCTACATGAATAGATGTCATGGGACACTGGACCACTACCATCAGTCTGCTTAGAAATAGGGTTTCCCATGTTAGGTGAATGAGGCCATATCAATGCAGGGTGTGCCTGAACCTACTCACCAGATTAGACCCCAGGACAGGTACACCTGGAGGAAGGCAGGTGCCATCTCAGTATCCTATACACGCCAAGGAGTCTACGGATTTCATGAACTGCCTGAACCCACTCCCGCCGATTAGATTCTGATTCACATGGACCCTACAGCGTAGAGAAAAACTGCTCCTGAGGGTGTCTAAGACTCTAAATCTTTATGAGAATAACTGGTAGGTTTGAACCACAGACCTTGTGGTTAGCAGCCCAATACATTAGCATGCAGCACCCTGCACCAGCGCTCCTTTGGGACAACTTACAAGGAAGGGATTCACTCAGGCGCTGAGCTTGACTTCAAACTTCCAGAACAGAACAAAAATAAAGTCCTATTCTTTCTTTACAGCAGCACCAGGCAAGGGAGATAAGCAGCACACGATCGCTACGTTCCAACAGGGGCAAATGCCTCAGAGACAGGTGCTTCTGAACAGGGGCTCCATGTTCACAAAGCCAAACTCGACCAAACTCACTGCCATCGAGTCGGTGCCGACTCATAGTAGCCCTACAGCACAGGGTAGAACTGCCCCTGTGAGTTTCTCAGACTGCAGCTCTTCATGGGAGCAGAAAGCCCAGTCTTTCTCCCAAGAGGCTGCCAGTGGTTTCAAACTCCTAACCTTTCAGATTTCAGTTGAACACTTAAGCAGGACCATCTCCAGGAGAACCCCAAGTTCTGAACCCCTGGGCTGATAGCAGATCAATCGAGTAACCACACCGTAACCACACAGAACTATGCCATAACAAACACGAGGACCCTTAAGTGGCAACTAATGTAATTGATCAGCATTTTCTGGAGTAAACTCATTTCTTCATTGCCATGATTGCGCTTTGTTTAGTATTTATTGGGGCCTTCACATTCCTGTAAGATTAGATCCCTCCCTATTACCAAATCTCCATCCTGTCTCTTTTCCTTGATGAGTTTTCCTTTGTTTCTTCTTGCTGCCCCGTGGGAGCCCTGGTGGCACAGTGGTCAAGCACTTGACTGCTAACCACGAGATCCTTGCTTTAAACGCACCAGGCACTCTGCGGAGGAAAGAGGTGGCAGTTGGCCTTCATAACAATTCACAACCTTGAAAACCCGGTGGGATCGCTTTGTTCTGTGCTTGCTGTTAGTGCTGGCCAGTCAGCTCCACACTCACCGCCATCAAGTTGATTCCAGTTCATAGAGAAACTATGAGACAGAGTGGAATTGGTCCCGTCGGCTTCCAAGGCTGTCAATCTTTTATGGAGAAGTTGAAAGCCTCATCTGTCTCCCATGGAGCAGCTGGCGGTTTCAAATCGTTGCCCTTCTGGTCAGCAGGCCATTGTGTAACCCACTACGCCACCAAGGCTCTTTTTCTATAGAGGAGAGGGCACCCAAACAACAACAACAGAATTTTTGTTTACAAGCTATGTATTTATTTATTTTTAACAAAATAACCTGATCACCTTCAAAGCACTTGCCTTTACACTTATTAACATTGTCAAATCTGCGATTCCATTTTTGGGAACATTTTTCAAACCCATCTGTTTGGATGGCTGACAGCACCTCTCTCGTTTTTTTCTTCACCTGTTCTATGTCATCCAATTGGTGTCCTTTCATGTCCCTCTTCATTCCTGGAAACGAAAAGGTCGCAGGAAGTGAGGTCAGGTGAGTAAGGTGCATGGGGCAAGAGAGAGGCATGCTGTGTTTGCCAGAAACCGTCGCACTGAGATGGCTGCGTCTGCAGGTGCATTGTTGTGGTGGCAAAAACAGTCCCCCATCTGCCACAAAGCAACCCTTATTTTGGTCGCACAGTGTTAAATGCGATCTGTGCAGAATCTCCAAATTGAAAGCTTGATGAACAGTCCGACCTGGTGGAATGAACTCCAAATGCACTACGAGTTGATATTGTTGTCCATTTGGGAAGTTGATGGATGTCCAGAATCAGGTTTGTCATCAATCAACATTTCACCTTTTTTGAAACAAAAAACTCATTCATACACTTGAGCTTTTCCCTTAGCGCTGTCCTTGTAAACTGCTCAACTTCACAACAGTTTCTGCGGTATTTTTCTTGAGCAGGAAACAAAATTTTGCAGCTGCATGCTGTTCTCTTAAATCATCCATGACAAAAAAAAAACAAAAAAAAAACGAGGTTCAAGCGAAACTGCTTTTATGAAAAAATTCACTATGACCAGAGAGGACCTTCCCAGGCGACGCTACTGGGAGCATTAACTCAGAGCAAGTTGCTTGATGCTTGCTGCTCACCTAGAGGGAAAAATGTGTACCATGAAAGCTCTACCCAGCAGAGCTTTTTTCTGCTTTTTGGGCGGGGTGGAGGTGGGGTGTGGGGGCTATGCCCTCTTAAAACAGAAGGAAATGCTCCCTGGTCCTCCATCATCCTCAGGATTGTTGTTATGTTTGAGCCTATTGCTGCAGCCATGCTGTCAATAATTGTGGGTCTTCCTAGAGCACTGGTTCTCAACCTGGGGGTCACGACCTCCTTGGGGGGTCAATTGACCCTTTCACAGGGGTCACCTAAAACCACCGGAAAACACATATTTCCGATAGTCTTAGGAACGAAGACACCACTCCTCAATCTGTCTCCAGGTGGGCCCGCTCACATGCAGACACACCCACAGATGAATACCCAGGATGAAGACTGTTATCCATGCTACACCATGCTTCCAGACAACATTTCATGTATTTGTAATTAGAAATAAATATTTCACAATATGTACTTACATATTGTTTTTGTGATTCATCACCATGCTTTAATTATGTTCCATTTGTAACAATGAAAATACGTCCTGCAAATCAGATATTTACATTATGATTCTTAACAGTAGCAAAATTACAGTTATGAAGTAGCAATGGAAATAATTTGATGGTTGGGGGGTCATCACCACATGAGGAACTGTATGAAAGGGTCGCGGCATGAGGAAGGTTGAGAACCACTGCCCCAGAGGGTTGCTGTGGTCAGAAGTCAAATGAGGGCAGTGATTTTTTGTTGTTGTTCGGCGCTTTGAGTAGGTTCCAACCCAGAGCAACTCAACGTCCGATAGAACAAAACACTGCCCGGTTCTGTGCCATTCTCACAAACAATGCTGTGTCTGAACCCACTGCTGCAGCCACTGTGGGCTTCTCCTCCTTTTCGCCACCTTCTACTTTACCAAGTGTGTCATCCTTCTCCAGGGTCTGGTCCCTCCTGGTGACAGGTATATTAATCGCGACTTAGTCTATGTGAATTTACTAAGTATATGTGCATGTCCATCAGATGGACGGACACAGTAGTTGCAACAATGGGGTCCAGGATGGAAACCACTGTGAGGACAGCATAGGACTTGGCAGTGCTCCGCTCTGTTGGGCTTAGGGTTGCTTTGGTCCAAACGGACTCAATGGCTCCCCAAAACAGCATGTGCATTTGCTTATTGTCGGTCCCTCCCCTTGGGGTGTCAGCTCTCAAATTGTGGAGAGCTGGTTTCTTTGCTCGCTGTCCAGCCCGCATGCTGAGAACCGTGTGCCTGGTACCCCCTGGGCCCTCAGTGCTTGTGAAATGGCCATCACAGTACACCAATGGGGGGCTTAGGATAACAGAAGCACATCACCTCACAGTCTTGGAGGCTTGAGCAGAAATCTAGGGTCTCAAAAGGGCCTTGCTCTTTCCAAAGGCTCAGGCGTCTAGCCTCCCCTGTCTCCTCCAGTGTCTAGTAAGTGTGCAGTGTCTAGTGAGTGTGCAGCTGCAGCATAACTCCATGGTCACCGGACTCCCTCTCCTCCAGCTCTGTCTCTGGGGGTCTGTTTCCCTCTTTTACGGAGCCCACTCAGATTAGATTAGCATGAACCCTTCTCCAGTATGGACTCTTGGTAATTTAACACATTCAAAGACCCTGTTTCCACCCAAGGGCATAATCATAAATCCTGGGGGGAGGGGGTGTGAAGACTTCCACAGATCTTTTGGGAGAGGGGCACAATTCCAACCTTAACACCTTCCTCCTTGGCTATTCCACACACCCTGAGCTGGCTTTCAATGCTTTGCTATTAGGCAGCAGCCTCTGCAAATTGACTTAAAGTTTAATCACCTCTACAGGGAGAAGGAATTATTGAAATGCCGGGGGACTTCATTCCAGGTGTCCTTTCATTAACCTCCCTGGGCCTGAGAGGAGCGGGGCACGTCTTCCAAAGTACAGGCTGAGACAAGTTAATGCCCAATTTACTACAGGACACCCTCATGTCAGGGAGAGGGCATTATCGTGCGGTTTATCTGCAAACCATTAGGTGGGAAGGTTTCTTGGGGGCTTGTGTTGAGTGGAAGAGAATGTGTACTTGGGAAGGGTATACATACAGCTGTGGGCACAAGTGGGGGACTCTATAGGTTGAAGCTTCCTAAAACCAAGCCTTCTGCCATCTGGTTGATTCCAACTGATAGCAAGTCTATGTAGGGTTTCCCAGACTGTGAATCTTATGCTTCATCTTTCACCTGAGGGGTCTGAACTGCCAACCTTGTGGTTCTCAGCCAAGTGTCAAATCCAGAGCATCACATTGTAGGAAAGAAACGTTAAATATTGGCCATTTCATATGATTTAATGCATGTCTGACCACATGTGACAGGTGTGTATTTATTTCTGTGCACCTATTAAGTTGGAGTCCTGATGGCGTAGTGGTTACACATTGGGCTACTAACTGCAAGGTCAGCGGTTCGAAGCCACCAGCCACTCCACAGAAGAAAGACAAGGCTTTCTACTCCTGTGAAGAGTTACATTCTCTGAAACTAACAGGGGCAGCTCTACCCTGTCCTATAGAATTACTACCTATCAGTATCTACTCGATGACAGTGAGGTTTTTAAAACTCCATTATTATTATTGGACTGAATCTCCCCACTCACAATTATGTTTTTCAAGGCATAACCCTTATACTTGTGCACAGGCCAACCTTAGAGATGTTGTCGGTCTGCTCCCAGACCGTCACAGTAAAACAAAGAGCCATGTGAAAGCCAGCCGCACACATTTTCTGGTTTCCCGGTGCATATAATATTATGCTTATGCTATACCGTAGTCTATTATGTGTCCAGTAACATTGTGGAAATGTGTGAGATCTTGTTGGAACTATCAACGTGCAACACAGAGACAGGAAGTGAGAACACACTGGGGGGAAATTGACACCGATAGAGGCCCTCAGTTTGTCTAAAACAAAACAACTCTGCCATATTTTCATAGCACAGAGGAGTGGGGTGCGCCTTCATAAACCCTATCTGGAAAGAGAGACTTTCCATTGTTACATAACTGAAATCATCCTTGTGTACGATGAGTCCTACATCTAACCCTTTCCATGTACCAAAACCCACTGGCACGGACTTGATTCTACCTCATAGCGACCCTATGTGGGATTGCCTAGGCCGTAGTTGTTTACAAAAACAGGTTACCTCCTGCTTCTCCCAAGAATTGGACGGTGGGTTTGAACCAACAACTTTGCATTCAGGAGCCCAACTCCTAACCCTCAGCAGCACCAGATGGTAACAGACCAGAAGCGCAGACCCACACAGGGATGGCAGATGTGGTCTGAAGCTTGCAAACAAGCAAAGAACGCCAAGCAACACTCAGCGCTAAGGAATGGGAGAGGCAAAACTCTTTCCCGAGAGTCTGTCTCCACTGAGAGAAAGAGCCCACGCCTGTAGAGACCCCCAGCTTCCAGAGCCGTGAGACAATCCACATCTGTAAAGCCTTCTACTTCTGGTGGCTTTTGGGGGCGGGAGATGGCAGTACTAGGTAACTAAGGTCCTTCACCACCAACAAACTGCCCGTTACGTGTTTCCAGGGGGAGTGGGACGCTTCCTGTTCTATTCTTCACCAACCCTGAGAATGTATTCCCTACTATCTGCAGAAGAATCCTCGTCTGAACAGGATCCCAGCAATGAAGCACATCAGAATGACCCAGAGGCGGAGTGATAGCCGGAGACGGAGGGGACGGTGGGCAGCAGTCAGCCTTAGGAGGCACCAGGAGAAGGGACAAGAGGGAAAGGAAGGGAGAGAATGGAGGGGGAGGGTGTAGAGAGGAGGGCTGCAGGAGAAACGTTCAGCATTCACTGTCTAGTCCGAGCACAAGCTGAGACCTGGGAGGAAGGCAAGAGGGAGAATCTACCTGAGGAAATCAATGCTGTCTGAGCTCATCTATGCAGACCTGTCAGGAGAATCTCTGATGAATTTCAAACTCAAGTTTTGAGCTAATTTGAAGGTGGTTAGTCCAGCATACAGAGAGTGAGTGGTAGAGTGGTCAACGTACTCAGCTACTGACCAAAAGCTGGGCAGTTCAAACTCGGCAGCTACTCAGAGGAGAAGGAAGTGGCAGTCTGATTCCACAAAGAGGCATGGCTTTGAAACCCCCATAGGGGAAGATCCTATAGAGATCCCCTATATACTCAACCCCCGTAGGGTTTGGGCAGGAACTCTAGGGTGCTGTCAATATGCATTAGGCTGCAAACCACAAGGTCTGTGACTTAAACCCACAAGTCAGCCTCAAGAGAAAGATGCGACTGTGTGCTCTGGTGACGAATTACAGCCTCAGAAACCCCATCGAGGGTCACTGAGAGTTGGAATCGACTCGAGGACGGTGGGTGGGTTTAGCAAGTAGTTTGTGGTCAACTACTCACCGAAAGGATCGTGATTCACATCTCCCCAGTGGTATCCTGAAAAGCCAGGCCTGGGGTTTGGCTTCTGTAAAGACTACAGCCAAGAAAACACAGGGAGCTCGGCTCTACAGTGTAACCCATGGGATGGCCAGGCGCCACATCAGTTCCATAGCAAATGGTTTGATTTGTTGGCTTTTTGGGCATGTCCCTCAAACACTTTAATTATGTTCCTTTCATTAGAGCCTGAGTAGAGGCCCCAGGGCGCCGCCTCACACTGTGCAAAAGCAGGCTGATTTCACAGCCCCTGGGCCTGCGATGCGGCTGCTCTGACATTTTTCATGGGTTTTCCATCTGCTCCAACCCGTCACAAATCCAATTTCATATTTGGCATAAAGTAAATCACTTTCAAGAAAGATCTTGTCATCATCCAAATCAAACGCCCCAGTCAGAATTCTCCATGCCAGCTACAGAGAATTGTCGGAAGGGGCTGAAGGAGCAGACTTCGCCACGGGCGGGAGGGAGGGCGGAAAACACACATTCCAACACAAGCAAGGCGTCTAACACGCAGAGGAAGCTGGGAGGAAATTTTAAAAAGCTTGGCCAATCTGTCCTGCGGTTAACAACCGCCTTCCTCTCAAGTCTCTCTCTTCTGGAAGTTTCTAACAGCAAGAACCCCTTCTGAGAGTGGGTCAATCCATTTCTTCTGTGCCTCTGAAAAAGTAGACAAGACTTGCCCAGGATCGCTGGGGTTTAGGAATCGTTCTTAGGCACCCGATGTCTCCACAGCTCTGCTAGGATCTGGGAAGTTTCAGGGTCGTTGTTTTACATTTAAAACTGTAGCTTGGAATGAAAAAATCAAGGCGCTCTGTAAACTTTCACCCCAACTAGTTTTGCTGACTGACATGTGTTATAATCCCTTCAATGTGACAGCACTCCTCCCACTTCCTCCCTGGATGATTCCCATTCCCATCGGTCCTTCTTCCCTGCCCATGCCTGCCCCCTGAGCCTTGTCTTTGAGCAAATGCTGCTCTTCTGATTTCATGCGGGGAATACACTCCTCCCTGGTGATCCTGTTCACTTCTACTGTTCGGCTGAAAGGTGACACTCCTTCAGTTTCAGCCCCAAAGGGTTTTCCTAGACTCTAGAAGACCAGTAAGTCTGGTCTGGTTTTGTTCCCCTCCCCATGATTTTGAGTGTTGTTCTAGGTTTTTGCTTCCTTATTACTCTCTCCAGAATTTTGTATTGTGAGCCTAATCTGAGCAGTTGATAGTGGTAGCCGGGTACCATCTAATTCTTCTGGTCTCTGCGTGGTGGAGGCTGCGGTTCACATGGGCCATTAGTTCTTTAGACTAACTGATCCCTTGAGTCTTTGCTTGTCTACCCATCTGTGTTCTGGACCTGGAGAGACCAGTAGTGGTGTCTCAGATGACTGTTATAGGTGCTCTTCTTTTCAGAACAACCCAGCAGCTCTCTATAGACATGAGGGAGCTTCATTCAAACAATCTGAGTCGTGGAACTGGCGGTCAGTGTGAGGTCTCTTGACACACATTGACACCTCCTACAGGGCTGCCCTACGTGCCCCATTTCCAGTATGGACTTTGAAAAAGCCCTGCTGAGGGAGAGATTCTACATTAGCAAGTTAACAAACAGAAACATTTATCTAGTTTTCTGCGGAGTAGATGTGCACCACCCAAAGAGGGACTGGTGAAGTGTTGAAAATAAAAAGAGGAATGGAACTGGCCTCCCCCGGGGAGAGACTTAAGGCATCAGAATGATGGTTTACTCTGGAATAGATGAATTGAGGGCATCAGTGAATGTCTGGTCTGATCTTGGAGCTAAGAGAGAACTCAACCTTTGCAGACTCAAAAAGAAAGGAAGAGAAACACAACAACGACCAGAAAGACATACAAGCAGACAGACAAGCGAACCCTACCAGTTCCTGTAGAGTCAATTCTGACTCCCGGTGAGTCCCGGGGTGCAGGAGAGCTCTCTCCATAGAGTTTGAAAGACCGTGGCCGCTAGGATGCAGACCACCGGACTGTTAAGATCTTTCATCCCAAGAGCCACTGGTTGGGCTGGAGCCGCCAAGGGTTAAGAAAAGCATAGAGAGCACTTACCCGATGATGTCCCTCAGAGCTGATCCATTACAGAGCAGACCCTCGCTTCTCATCATCGCCTGACCTAGAACTTTAGAAACGGAAGCCTCCCTCTCTTAACTACACATTGACAAAGCTCTCTATCTTGAAATTTTTAAAGAATAGTCCATCCCAGGGCAATACTTAATGGAAAGTAGTGAATAATAACAAAACGAAGAGTCATTTAAAGGAAAAACGGAGCTAACTATTTTTCTTCAGTCATAACCTTCATTTGTACATGATTGAATCCCTCCCCCCTCCCTTTTGGTCTGAAGCGATTCAAGCTGGGCTCTCAGTTTGGGGAGAGTTGACAAGAAAACAGGAATGAAAACAAACCCCCAAACTGTGATCTGTGATACTAACTAACACTCTTTGTACAACACAGATCTCTGCCTGGTTCACCTGGTGAGATTCACTTTTCTTCTGTCTTTTTACAAACGTTCCAAGGTATGAGGAGAAGAAAAGAGGCCGTTCTCATAAAAATGGGCACCTGGACTTCATTTAGTGATCCCAAAGTCATGGCTCAGTTACTGACCTGGATCAAGTCCATTTACAATGGAGAAAGTTCAACCTTACTGGTCTTCAAATACTGCAAGCAAGCATCCGCTAGTGTTCTATTTCTTTTCTCCAGGCTAAATTTGTAACGAATAAAACCAAAATGGCAGCAGTGCAGAGAAGGAGGCCAGAAGGCAAAAAGAAAACATGTACAAGAGGAGGAAAAGCAAATCGCAAAACCATGTGTGAAATCCACTTGTCGATTTGCATTTAAAAAAACCAAGGCACTCACATCCATGCACACACAGAAATGGATATTTACTCTGGGATTTTATCAAACAAACAGATAGGTCTACTCCCTCCCAGGTGTCAGTTCTAACTCAATCTAAGGAACGGTGTTATTCTGCACACACAGGGTCTGGCCATAAATGTTCAGAATGGACTTGTTGGCCATTGGTTGGGTCCCCTTATTCGCGTGTTTGTCGGTTTGTTTCACTTCCTTTCGTTTTGAGTCGGTAAAGGCTGGGATCTCTCCTAACTCCTTGTCCAGACACAGATGGATGTTTGACACCGCGGATGCGTCTAATCCAGACTAAACCACCACTTCGACTGGTGAAGTCTCTCCCAAGGTGAGACAGCTCCTTGCCTGCTTTTTATTTTCAATACTTGACACTTTTTATTTTCTACTCTCTTCAGGTGGTGCGCCTCTACACCACAGAAAAACAAAACAAATCTTTATAGGAGTAGACTGTGTGAGTCAGGGTACTTTAGAGAAACAAATCCACAGAAACTCATATGTATAAGAGAGAGTTTTATATAAAGGGTAAGTTCACATCAAGAAAACATCCCAACCCAGTGCTGCCCAAGCCCACAAGTCCAACATTAACCCATATGTCTGACACCAATCCACAAAGTCCTCCTCCATCTCACAAAATGGACGCAATGATTCTGACTGCAGGAAGAAAGCTGAGTCAGTGAACATGTAAGCATCTCAGCGCTGGCAGGGGTCTCCACAAGGCTGCTCCAGCACCCAGGGCTGCATCAGGGCTTCTCCTCGGGAATGTCTTGCAGGAAGTGAGCCTTGCCAGCTGAAGCAGGGAAATGGCTAAGGCAGCTGCACCCTGGTCTGACCATCAGAAAGCAAGAGACCTGAGAACTAGAAAGGTGAGGCTCACTGAGCCATTTATCCCTCTGCCCTTCAATTAACACAACATGTGTTTATTGGCCACGTTGGCACAATAAACTAACTACCTCATAGACCATCTGATATTTCTCAATTATTATAGGAGTATATTAACTGGATAATTTCATATTTCTATATATTTTACCAAGCCAACTCTAAAAGGCACTAAGTCCAAATAAGACTTACTTATGAGTGAGATAGCAGGCCTGGCGGAGCCACATGTTGGGCTGCTAACCACAAGGTCAGCAGTTAGAAGCCACCAGTTGCTTTGTGGGAGAAAGATGGAGACTTTCTATTCCTCTAAAGAGTTACCGTCTTAGAACCCACGGGGGCAGTTCTGCCCTGTCACATAGGAGTCAGAATTGAGTATACCCTGTCACCAGAAGTCAGAATTGACTCTACCCTGTCACCAGGAGTCAGAAGTGACTTCATTGCAGTGTTTGGCTATTTTTGGTATGAGTGAACTCTAGTGCAATTTACCTGGTGACTTTACTAACCTCACAACTCAAACCTTATCCTATTCTTTTTCTAGAAAGTAACTCAGAACATCCACCTCTAGTAATAATTCCAGTTGATTGGATTATGCTTGTTTGTCACTATTCTGCCCATATTCCACGTCACCGCATTTAACCTGGTAAACTCCTTCAAAGCACTGGGCTCCAGTACCTTGTGAATAACTGAGGCCCCAAATTTGCTTGTTGGAGACATTGATTTTCCAAACTGGTCTTCAGCTCTCTACACATGCTATCTCTAAAATTTGTTAATAATTTCTCTCAAGAAACTTGAGCTGCTCTTTCTCATTATATATAGATATATAATGCAATGGCAATATACTAGTATTTTGCTCTTTAGAACTATACAGGTAAGTAGCCCTGGTGGTGTAGTAGCTATGCATTGGGCTGTGAACTTCAAACCACAAGGTCAGCCATTGAGAACCTGGGGAGAAGATTGAAATGTTCTACTCCTATGAAGCATTACCATCTCTGAAGCCCCCAGAGGCAGTTCTCCCCGGTCCTGCAGTCTATCTGAGTGGGACTCGCCTCGACGGCAGTGAGGTTAATTTTGGAAGGCTTATTCATCCTTGGGTGGTCAAACTGGTTTGGACTCCACTACTAACCCAGAAGTTGGCAGAAGAAAGATTTGGCAATCTGTTTCCATAAAGATCACAACCAAGAAATCCTGTGGGGCAGAATGACAGCTGGGTTGTCATGAATTGGAATCCGCTCAACAAAAACATTTTTGGCTTTCTGAATCATGATTAGAAGAGGCCCTGGTTGCTTAGTGGTTATAAGTTGGACTATGAACCTACAAGGTCAGCAGTTCCACAGGGAGAAAGTTTCTTGCTTCTGTAAAGAGTTACAGTCTCAGACACCCACAAGGGCGGTTCTACTTTGTCCTACAGGATTGCAAGAAATTAGAGAGGACTCAGTGGTAGTGAGTTTCTTCTTCTTCTTCTTTTTTTTGAATCAATATACTCCATTCTTATCAATGGAGGTAAACACTTATCAACCTTCTACCAAGGACAGAGAGCTCCTTAGTGAGAACCTGCTTTAGTTACCTCTCGCTGCCATCTGGTTGATTCTGACTCAGCGAGACTGAAGGACAGGGTCGAGGACTGCCCTTGTGGGTTTCTGAGATTTTAACTCTCTCTCTTTTTGAAGATCATTTTATTGGAGGCTCCCACAGCTCTTATAACAATTGATACATCAATTGTATCAAGCATATTTGTACATAAGTTGCCATCATTATTTTCTAAACATTTATTTTTTATTTGCGCCCTTGGTATCAGCTCCTCTCTTTTCCCTGCCCCTCTCCTACCCTTGTGACTCCTTGGTAAATGATAAATTATTATTCATATCTTACACCGACCCCTGTCTCTTCCCCCATAAATTATGTTGTCCAACCCCTAGGGTGTGTATGTGGTTATGTGTCAATCACTGTGATCAGTTCCCCCTTCAACCCCTCCCCACCTTCCCCCTCCTCTCCTAGTATCGCTACTCCTATTTCTGTTCCTGAGGGGTTTTTCTGACCTGGATTCCATGTATCATGAGTTCTCATCTGTACCGGTGTACATGCTCTGGTCTAACCAGAACTGAAAGGCAGGACTGGGGTCATGATAGCAGGGGGTGGGTGGGGAGTGGGTGAGGAAGCCTCAAGGAACGAGAGGAATATTGTGTGTTTCATCAGCGCTATACTGCACCCTGGCTGACTCATCCCTTCCTTGTGACTCTTCTGTGAGGGATGTCTCATTGTCTACAGATGGGTTTTGGGTCTCTGCTCCAGCCCTTCTCATTCTCAACAATATGTTTGTTTGTTTGTTTATTTGTTTTAAGTCTTCTGATGCCTGATACCTTATCCTGTCAACACCTCATGATCACACAGGCTGGTGTGCTTCTTTCATATAGTCTTGTTTTTTTCTCTGCTAGATGGCTGCTTGTTTAACTTCAAGCCTTTAAGACCCTAGATGCTATGTCTTTTGATAGCAGGGCACCATCAGCTTTCTTCACCACATTTGCTTGTAAACCCATTTTGACTTCAGCAGTCTCGCTGGGAGGGTGAGCATCATAGAATGCCAGGTTGTTCAAGGAAAGGGTTCTTGTGTTGAGGCAGGGCTTGAACAGAGACCATAGGCCAATACCTCGAATTTTACAACTTAATATATTTACATATGCACACCACTATGTTTATACCTCTATCCATAGCTTTGCTCCCTAGATCTTCCCTTTGTTTCCTTTTACCTTCCTCCTGCCCCACCATCACACTCTTCTTCTGCCTCTTAGTAATTCCTCTCACCTAGATTGTTGTTGCTCCAACACCCCTGGGATCTTTATATCTTCCTTGTTGTTGATTTTAATTCCCTAGTTGTTCCCGTCTCTCGCATTGTTTACTCACCACTCCCTTCCCCCTGCCTCCTTCTCCCCACAAGTCCCTCTGGAACCATCTGTCCATTGCTTTCTCCGTGGGTTTGCTTCCCATGCTTTATACAGGTAGACAAAGTAACAACAATGGAGACAAAACAAAAGGTGGAATAGAAAAGGAAAAAAATAAATACCTCATAAGAAAAAACCCCAAACATACATAGCTTCAGGTTTATCCGCTGACCTTTACAACTATCTCCCCACCAGTCCTGGGGGGTTCTGGGAACTGCCCCTCTTAGCCTGAAGTCTAATTTGAGTGCGCTCTGGGGGCTTTGTGGCTTTGCTTTGTCCCTGTTGCTGGTCTGTTATTTTTTCTTCTTGATTCACCCACTCTGGGGGGTTAGGCTGGACTCACTCCTCATGTGTGTCCCCAGTACTGTCCTCTGTCCCAGTGTGCTCCAGCTAGGGGCCATCATGTCTCCAGTTGTTGTCAGCCCTAAAGTTCTCTCTGTTCCTTAGCAGCTCCATGCAGGGATGTCATCATCAGGGCTTGGTGTGCCAATATGTGGTCTAGTCCCTCGCTCTCTTTTTAAAGCTTGGTTTGCTTCTGTGTGGGCATGGCAGGCCGGCCCCACTCCCCAACCTGTAGGTTTTGTGTTGTCCTCTGTAGCACACACTTCTAGGGAGGGGTCAGTTTGACTCTGATTAGGGCCGGCCTGTAGCCACTCTGTTCATGCATTGCTCCATGTGGTTACGTTGCCCTCAAGGTTTGGCCTGCCGTGGTGGGGTCTGCATGCACACTCCCGATTCTGTGGATAAGACAGTAGCTCCTTATGGGAGTAGAAAATCCTATCTTTCTTCTGAGGAATGCTGATGAATTTGAACTGCTGAGCCCATGTTTAGCAGCACAACACATAACCCACTACACCACAAAGGCTCTCTTGCTGCTACAACCAACATTTAACAAGGGGATGAATCAAACAAATGACTTTGTTGTTAACAGGCCAATGTGTACTCGCTACACCACCAGAAACTTCCTTTTTTTTACCTCCAAAAGTGGGTTCTGAGTTGATAGAGGACCAGCCACATGGTCATAAAGGTGGTATGTTTTTACTCTGTGCTCATGGGCAATTTTGTACATTTTTCTCTATCTTCTCTCCCTCCCCCCTTTTTAATACTGTATATATTCGTGTATAAGCTGAGTTTTCCAGCCCATTTAAAAAATAATTAAATCATCTTATTGGGGGCTTGTACAACTCATCACAATCCACACATACATCCATTGTGTCAAGCACTTTTTTTTTCTTTCTTCTTTTTGTTTTTTAACTATTGTATGGGGGGCTCATACAACTCATATCACAATCCATACATACATCAATTGTATAAAGCACATTTGTACAATCTTTACCCTCATTATTTTCAAAATATT
>NW_022103896.1:13848948-13863071 GCF_000313985.2 Echinops telfairi
CCCCTCCCTCCCCACTCTCCCATGAACACTTGATAATTTATTAATAATAATAACACTGTCTGACATCTCCCTTCACCCACTTCTCCACTGTCCATCACCTAGGGAGGAGGTTATAAATAGATCCTTGTAATCTGTTCCCCCTTTCTCTTTCACCTTCCCTCCACCCTCCTGGCATCGCCACTCTCACTACTGGTTCATCTGTCCTGGATTCCCTGTGTTTCCAGTTCCTATCTGTACCAGTGTCCATCCTCTGGTCCAGTCAGATTTGTAAGGTAGAATTAGGATCCTGAGAGTGGGGGAGAGGGAGCATTTAAGAACTAGAGGAAAGTTGTATGTTTAATCATTGCTATGCTGCACCCTGACTGACTTGTCTCCCAATCACCCAAATATAGGCCCTGGGTCCCCACTCTGCACTACCCTTCATTCACAATGCTATGTATCTTTTGTTCTTTGATGCCTGATACCTGATCCCTTCAATGCCTAGTGATCTCACAGGCTGGTGTGCTTCTTCCATGTAGGTTTTGTTGTTTCTCAGTTAGACGGCCGCTTGTTTATCTTCAAGCCTTTAAAACCCCAGACTCAGCACATTTTTTAATGCAGTTTTTGTGGTAAAATTAGGTGCCTCGGTTGATATTCGGGTCAGCTTATACTTGAGTATATATGGTACGTAGTCTATTGTGCCATACATGAGAGAGTGACATCTGTTTATCTTTTTTTTACTGTTCGATGAATTCCTAATAGTTCCTATGAAGTAGCTACATAAGACTATAATAATTAAACAAATAAGGATACAAACATCATAAAAGTAATTACCAAACAATTAAAAAGTACTGCAGTGATGTGAGACTACTGTGGAAGGGGATGTGGAAATGATTACTCAACCATATAAGAATTAAATGAGAAGCAATACAAGATTTCACTGAGAATGTGGAAGAACTTTGGGCATTTAGAACCGATGCATTTTGAACCTCTTTCCAAACACAGGCTCAAAGACAACACGAGAAGCTCAAGCCACCAGAAACATGAAATGACTCTTTTTAACCACTGAAAACTCAGCTGTATCCATGTGCTAAAATACATGATGATTCACCTTGCTACCAGTCAAAGTCAATATAAGTGAAGGCAGCAAGACCCACTGCCAGACAAGAGTGCTCAGCTATTTAAAAAAGAGCCAGCCTTCTCCCCCCTGCTTGGCTGTTGACCTAAGTGCAAGAGCAACAGTGATGTCAGTTAGAGAGGATGACTTTGTTTTGTGAGTGAACTGGATCACTAGTACGTCTCTGATTTGAAAAATGGAAAACCACAGGTTAGACAGATACCGTCCACTGATGCTTATGGCATGTCCAAGAGATGATAAGGCAGACAAGCCTAGTCCATTCTCCCACACTAGCCAATCAGAAGACATAATCCTCCTGAGGGGGCAGAGGGGAGCTGAGAGAACCCAGAAGTGTTCAGGCAATGGAGATTTCTCACGCAGGAATAGGAGATGTGGTAAATTGCCATCAACATGACAACGTGATGTGTAGCCGGTGAAATGTTGCTTAGGCCTGCACCGTCTTCACGATGGTTGGTGTACCTTCCAACCCACGGGCCTCATCCTCAAGCATTATGTTGGACAGTACTCTGTAAAGGTTTCATGAGCTGATTTTGGGAAGTAGATTTCTCAGCCCTTCTTCCTAGTCTGTCTTATTATGGAAGCACCTATGAACTTGTCCACAGCGGGTGACTCTATTGATATTGTCAATATGGGTGACACACCTTCCAGCACCATAGCAACCCTACATAGATAGACTGGCAGACAGGTGGTGAATTCTTAACAGAGCAGGGTTCCTGAATTCTGTCTGTGGTTTGATATTGTACTCTCCGTAAAACAAGGTGAGGGATGCCGGCACTCTGGAGAGTTTGCTGTTTGACAGGTCCAGTGGGAGAGACTCCCAATAGCAGAGAGCAGTATATTTGCGCCCCCTGGTAGCCCTGGCAAAAGCTGATAGAAATGCAAAGACAGTCACGGATAATAAATATATAAGTAGGTCTGAGCTTCAATAGCCAGGCACACAAAGAACCACGGAGCATGAAATAAAGCTGCTTAGGATTCTGTTGACTGGGCTGGAGCAGAAACGGGATGGTTGATTGTCTACTTCTTCTGTCTGTACCTTGAGTGACACAAAGGGATTGTTATAGAAAATCCCAGAGCAGTTATGAATTCACAGTCACAAGTATGCCATTGTTAATGTGCAGCACTAGCTGGGGTTTAGAATAGCATCTTTCAATTTAATTTTTTGGGGGTATGGGAGATATGAAGCATAAGAAAGTATGTTGATCTTTTATAGTATCAGGTCTTACCTGGCTTAGTTCCTTTTATCCTCAAAGGTAGATACCTATACACTTTCAGGTAATTCCATGATGGGGGCTGGGGAGGGGGCGCTTCTGCACATATTGTTCTGATACCTAAAGTGTGTCTCTTTGAATATCACAATAGCTTCAATATTGTTTTCCTTTCTCTCTTTCTTTTTTTTTTTTAACATTTTGACACATTTTAAATCAATTCCTTGAACTATTAACAGTTGGGCTTGAGGTAAACATTAGTTCTTTCTTGATTTCTGAAATCAATCAGTCTGATCAGCGATGACTGTGGCTATGGAAATAGTTAAAGAAGTCTGCACGTAATGTGGCACGGTTTGCTGTGCTTCCAACCTGCCTGTCACAATCACGTTCGATTTTTTGCGTGTGTTTTTTTAAAGATAAAATTTCCACACCATGCACTGCATATATCATTTGATGAGCTTTGATATATGTTTTGCCATTGTGAGTGATTAACATCCCAATAAAGATAGTAGAATATGCTTATCACTACAGAAAGCTCCCTTATTTTCTCTTCGTCTTTTGAAAAATATTTTAAATCCTTTAATTCAGAAATTTTTTGTGGTGATTATCTCTCTCTTCATCATAGAAAGAATAATATTCCTAACACCATTTTTGTGTTTTGAGTTCTCAGTTGACCAAACCTCATCCTAGGCACCCAGATGTTGTTGATGCTCAGCTTATTACACCCAGGTCCTTGGACATAACTTCCACCCCTGGGGAGCTAGCATAATTTCTTTTTATTTGTTAGTTTAAAATACGTTTCAGGTGTACGTTTCTGTTAAAATCACTTTTTGTCAGAGGCAGATAATCCACTGTTAGCCCTTTTGTAACCGCTGTACTAGGTTTGGCAACAGTAAACAATATCCCCATCCCCACCCTCTTTTTTGGTGGTGGTGGGGGGTGTCTCTGAAGACTGACTCTGTCCCTACCAATTCCTGTTAGGGCAACTGCAGGCATCATGGAAGCGAGCATGGAAACTGGAGCGTTTATCCTAAATTAGAGTGAAGTTAATGTGAACCAGAACTGGTGGGATTAGCCTGATTTTCCAGGTTATTCTTTGCTAACTATACTCCAGCTCCTTTATACATAATCCTAGAGCTGATTGTGTATATATATATACACACACATTATGTATGTATATATACACACACACACACACATACATGTATGTCTTGCTTCAAATAACACAAAATTAATCTGTTAATAGATCATGAAACTGACATAAAAGCTAAAACCATACAGCTTTTTTGGGGGGTGGGGTGGGGTGGAAAACAAGTATAGGAGAAAACCTTTACAACCTTGAAATAGGCACAGATGTCCTAAACACAACTAAAAATCACTAAACATAAAAGAAGTGTTGATAAGTTAAACACATAAAAACGAACAACCCCCCCAAATGAGCACAATATATCACTGATCACTGAGAGAATGCTACATCATTGTCCATGTATTCGTAGGCATTGGTATGGACTGTCAAACACTTTGACAGAGGAATTGTGTAAAGAACTGGAATATGTGTAAAGAACATCTACATATCAGTGATAGAAGACACTGTCACTGTAAAAATAGCTGGAAAGAAACAAACACTCTTCACTACAGAAGATTGATGAGTGACCAAGGAGCACATTTAAAAATGCCCGACATCACCAGTTATGAAAGAAATGCAACATAAGTAGCAGTAATACACCTCTTTATGCATACTTGATTGGCTAAAATTTAACAAAATTCGACAGCGGCAAATATGATGAAAATTTGAAGCAAGTGGAAGGTAAAACCATAACATCACTTTACAGAACAGTGTGACAATTTCTGCACAATGTCAACATAGGTTAACTCCAAAAGACAAACTCACTGCCATCTCCAACTTATGGCGACTGGGGCAGCTGGTGGTTTCGAACTGCTGACCTTGTGGTTAGCATCCCAATGTGTTACCAGTATGCCACCAGGGCTTCTAAACATATGTAAATACCCAGCAATTTCATCCTTAAGTATGTACACAAGAAGCATGAATGTTTATGCTCCCCTCTGCCTTTAAAATTTTTTTTTACTTTTTAAATTGGCATTTAATTCCTATAGTATGCATTGAAGAGCTTTCCTTTAAGAGGCAACAAAAACAGAATAATAAAGGGAACTCAATAAAGCTTGACCATTTATTATATACCAGGTAAGCAAGTAATGACAGGAAAGCTTTCTCATATCCACTTAATTCATTTGTCAAATATTTAATGATTTTCTGTATTTTGATCACTGGCCTGAGTGCTGGATACATTGCATACAAAAAGGAGGAGGAGGAAGAGGAGGAGGACGGGAGGAGGGAAAAATGAAAGGGGAGGAGAAGAAACAAATGAGAGGAGAAGGAAGAGGTGACGAAGGAGACGGTTGAGGAGAAGAAAAGACAAAAGTGGAGGAAAAGGAGGAGGAGGAGATGAAGCAGCATCAGAAACAGCAGTGCTGAGACAGGGTGCTCTGTCCCCTTGCAGTCTCTGTGGGTGCTCTTGGGTGTATTTGTGGGACAGACAACAGAGCCCTAGCCACATAAGAGATTGTAATCACCCTCAAACCTGGAGTTCGATTAGTGACAGATTCTATGGGCAAATGTTGAATGCAATAAAAGAAGCACTGAAAAGGGTGCAAAGAATGCAGAGTCACTGTGCCGAAAAGAGCTAGTCGACATTGAACCCATTCAAGAGGCAGCACAGGAAGAAGAAGCAATGGTCTGCACTGTGGACTCCAAACTGCTCTGAAGGCAGGAGCCACACATAAGGCTCTAAGAACTGACAGACTACCCAGATGGCACGCTGAACCAAGCTGATGACGCGCAGGAGGAATTCACTAGTCTATGCCCTGCCATTTGGAAAGACACTCCCTGACTCACTGACTGGAAAGCTACACATTTGCACCCACTCGAAAGAACGGTGGCCCAATACAATGGACACATTGTAGACAATGTCATTGATAACACATGCATATAGAATTTTGCTGAAGATCCTTCAACAATGGTCGCAACAGTACATTAGTAAGGAATTGCCAGAAATTCAGGCAGGAGAGTACATGGAACAGCGGTTCTTAACCTGTGGGTCATGACCCCTTTGGGGGTCGAATGACTCTTTCACAGGAATCACCCGATTCATCACAATAGCAAAATTACAGTTATGAAGTAGCAACAAAAATAATATTATGGTTGGGGGTCACCACAACATGAGGATCTGTATTAAATGGATGTGGATTAGGAAGGTTTAGAACCACTGACGGAGCACAACGTATCATTACTGATGTCAAATGGATCTTTGCTGAAAGCAGAGAATACTAGAGATGTACCAGAGAGTACAAGATGTTGACTTGTATTTTATTGACTTTACCAAGGCACAGTCCATGTATTAGTAGACTGTGTGGATCTTAATAAACTGTGGACAACCTTGAAAAGAATGGAAATTCCTAAACACATCATTGTGCTCATATAGAACCTGTCCATAGATCAAGAGGCAGTTATGCAAACATAACAATGGAGAACTACATGGTTTAGATTCAGGAAAGGTGTGTGTGTCAGGGTTGTATTTTCTCCCTATACTTGTTCGACCTGTATGATGAGCAAATAATCTGAGAAGCTGGCTTATACAAAGAAGAATGAGGCATCAGGATGGGAGGTAGGCCTATGAACAACCTGAAATATGCGGATGACACAACTTTGTTTGCTGAAAGTGAGGAGGACCAGAAGCACTTGCTAATGAACATCAAAGATTGCAGCCTTCAGTGTGAATGACAACTCAACGTAAAGAAGAAGAAAACATCCTCACAATGGGATCAATAGGTCACATCATGATAAATGGAGACAAGATTGAAATTGTCAAAGATTTCATCATTTCATCAAGAGCACAATCACTGCTCATAGGAGCAGCAGTCACGCGATGAAATGACACATTGCATTGAGTAATTCTGCTGCACGAGACGCCTCTAAAGTGTGGAAGGACAAGCGCGTCACTTTGAGAATTAAGGAGCACCTGACCCAAATCGTGTTTTTTTCAGTTGCCTCATACGTATGTGAACGTTGGACTTTGAATGAAGAAGACCAGTGCATTTGAAGTATGGTGCTGGTGATAAATATTGAAGGCACCAGGCCTGGGCTTCCAAAAGAGTTAAAAATGGTCTTGGAAGAAATTCAGCTAGAAAGACTCCTCCTTAGACGTGAGGATGGATCTGGATCATGTCCTAATAAAATGATTTGGGAAAAAAGAGAAGTGAGGATAGCAAGACTCCACCTCACACACTTGGACGTGTACTCCGGAGAGAAACGTCCTTGGAGAAGACACCAGGCTTGGTAAACTAGAGGGGCACTGACAAACGCAAAGAGCCTTGACAAGATCAATGGGCACAGTGGCCACAACCGACTCAAATATAAGAACCATCACGAGGATGGCACAGGAGGACAGTGCTTTCTCCTGTTGCCCATGGAGTGACCATGAGTCAGAGTCACCTGAAAGCACCTAACAACAGTCCTCCTGTGGGGACACTTCTTCTCTCCCAGGTACCCCAGAACAGCAGCCGTGGGCATTCTGGGGGTAGGATTGACTTAGGCTCTAGAATGTAGGTTTCTTAGCATTTTCCTTTGAGCTTTATTGCCAGCATCTTCTTTCTCCTCTGCTACCTCTTCATGCAATTTCCACCGTAGGAGAATGTATGATTTACCTAAGTTAACTTGTCAAGTTCAGTTATAGAAGACATGTGGTATGGCCAGATTTAATTGGCTGCCCTTAGATCAAAGACCTCATCCATGGTCCAGTCAACTGTGCCTGGGATTGGGAGAGTGGGAGGGCAGAGGGCAAGGCCTTAGATCATGTGCTTCTGAGAGGCAGGTCTATGTCCGTCTTAAGAATACAGACTCCATAACCAGCTGGCCCACTTTGTCCTGGATCAGCAGTCTGCTATCTGTGTGAACTTGAGCAAACTATTTAGTCTCCCTAAGCCTCAATTCTGTCATCTGGAAAATGAAGATAACACAGCCGGTAGTTGATAAGGCTGGAATGAGAATTTTTTTTTTTCAGGGGAGGTCAGGGAGGGGGAAGCACTCAAGTGCCTGGCACATGGTAACTTAAACATTCATTATTTGTGTTATTATGATTATTTTTATACAGATTGTAGCTATTGCCTGAGTAGTGGTTCTGACTCCTGGCAGCCTTGTATATAATAGAATGAAGCATTGCCTGATCCTGCTCGATCTTAGACTATTCAATTGCTTTGAGCTCTTATTGCAGCTTTGAGACACGGGGTGTAGGGGACTTATCTTAGGAGGAAATGTGGGCCAGAGAGGCACCGAGGACCCTTTCTCTCTCTCTCTGAAGGAAAGCATTGATTTTAACTGTATTCCCTACAGGACTTACACAAAATCTTGGAAGAATAACTAGGGAGCCAATCTCAGTTCTAGTTCTAGGAGTCTATAATACGCAGTAGGATCTTTGGCACATTCTAAAATCATTTTTTTTTTTTGGCTTTCAATATTCTCTGTTCAGTAAGGAGGCTGGACTGGATTGTAATAAATTTGTCAGAACACTTTGCTGGCTAAGAACATGGAGTCTGGAGAATCCCAGGAGAGTCAGCTACAGGCCAGGAGACATTGCATACCTTACCTACCCTCTGTCTCTATATCTCGACTGGGCAGAAGATACATTCCTGTTAACCCTCAGGTCCCACTTCCTGCAGGATAAAGATATTAATCGCCACAGTTGCTGGAAGTGTTTGGTGGTTGATGGCTGAATTCCTCTACACCAAAGAGCACTGTGTCACGTAGGGTCCCATTATCTTCCAGGGAACAACTTGGATCCAGTGGGGGCAGAGAGATGAGGCAGGGCAGAGAGAAGGCCAGCTCTCTTATCTCAATAGAAGGCATCTCCAAACGCCCATGTCTGTTCCAGAGCTTGTCTGAGATGGCCAAGGCTTGTTGAGAGCCATCACCGTGCACCTCTCTCAGGCCTGCTTTAGTCCCTTGTACACAGGTGTTGATGCTACAGGTTGCCCTCGACAAACCTTCTGTGAGCTCACCTTCAGCTCAGTAGCATGCCGCCTAAGACCCTTCCTCTTGGAGTACAGGGCTACTTGAAGTATTAAATGAATGAGGACATGGATCATAGGATGGCTCCATCGTAAGTTCTCCATTGCTATAAGTTGATTCCAACGAATAGCGACTTGGATAGAAGAGTCCATGGCTGGTATAAATTATTACATGGCCAGTGACTAGCCGAAAAGTTGGCAGCCCGCCACCAGGCACCTCCGGGAACAGCTCTGGTAATCTGATGCTGAAGGTCACGGTCCTGAAAACCCTATGGAACAGCTCTACCCTGAATATGGGGTGGGGGGTGGGGGCGGGGTGCCGTGTAAAGATCTTGGGTTTCCAAAGACTTTTTCTTTCATGACTCTGTCAAACATGATTTTGTTTCCCACTTTATCTGAAGGGTAACCAAAGGATGTCTGTGACACAAGCCTGTTCTTAGAGGAGAGAAAACTAACACGTGTTTACTGCACATGACATAGACCTTGTTTCACTCTTTACAACCTTGCAAAGCAGCTCTGATCTCCTCCTTTCATGGAGAGAGACGTGAGAGAAGATGGTAGGTGGCTTCTGCTCACCCAGTCAGCACCTAGCAGAAGTGGCCTTTGAACCCGCCCCTTTCTGACTGCAGGGTAGTCATCTTTCCATATACACCCCATCGCCTCCAAGTGTTTGAAGAATTAAAATAGCCTCTTCTTAGTTATGCCTCAAACTTTCTACTTAGTATCATCACTCTTGGGGTTCTTAAAATAAGCCAAGATAATGCCTACTTATGATCAGGGATTCAAGCTTATATTTCAAGACCAGGGTTGATCGCAGGAACACCACGATTTAAAGTAGAGGATGTGAAGAAAGCCGGAATACCATGAGTTTCTGCAAAGAGTCTGAACGTTAACTGTGCCCAACATTTGACTACCCTCCTTGAACCGTTGGAGAATTAAGATGCCACTATGCTTCCATGGACAGAATTCAATCCTGGCCCTGATCCCCAGGATTTGTGGGGATTTTCCATTTGGTAGCATCAAGTTGCCTTATTAAAAATAAAGATGGGCTTAAAGAGGAAAGCTTTTCATAAAGACTGAATCTTCATCTTTGCTTGACACCAATTTGCATAATGCAGGGGTCTAACTAACCGCTAACGTGCTTTCAGAACGAAATAGAGAAAAAATGAATTTTCGTCTCAAATTGCAATGTTCCATATTGCCCCAAATCAGCTAATGTGGAATTTCAAGGAATAATGAGGCAGAATTTTCAACTAGAGACTCAGGTGGCGGTCCTTATTAAAATTCAGTGTTAATGTAAAAGGCGACCTCAAGTAGACCCACTTTGTCAGTATATATAAGTAACTCACTTGCAGTGCCATCAGGAAGGGCTCTCCGTGTATGAAGAGTTTGGTACACCTCTTATGGTGGTTACATAATCTCCTGTCAACTTGAGGGAAGGGGTGGAGTCTAGCCTGTCAATCAGGTCATAGTCAATGATGCCTCCATGTGGGTGGGACACACACTTTCTCTGTTTCACATTCCTGTAGATGAGCCACATGGAGCCATGCTGATGCCAGCCAGAGCCCTGGAAATACTTCCACCACCATTGGACCCACAGGATTATCCACCCACCAACCTGTGATCTTTCTGAATTAGCATCATTGCATATGCTTGCATGAGTCTGGAGAGGAATTTGTGGGCCCATCTTTGAATTATGGGATAATAATGAACTTATGAACTTGATCTGGACTGGGCTGGGCCTGGGTGTTTTATTGATGCATATTTACTCTTCCTATAAAATTCTCTCTTGCACACATACGAGTATCTCTGGATTTGTTTCTCTAGTCAACCCAAACTAACACACATCTATTGGCTATTGGCATCTCTTATTCTCAAGAGCGATGATGTATGCTACCAGAAAAATAATCAGAACGTGATCATAAGGGCTGCTGCACGTTTGAATAAATATTCGTTTTTGTTGAATGAAGCAGGTCTGAAAAAGTACATTTGCAATCATTTTGACCCCAGAAGTGACTGCTACGAGCCCCACCTGAGGGGGTGGCCTCCTCCTGCCCCAAGTCCACTTCTTAGCCTCCGGCTTTCTTCCTTCTCCCTCTTCCATCCAACTCTTGCACTAACGAGGGACAGGTAGCGCTTACATCATAAATTATATTAAAAAGTGAGTGATCATTAATAACAAAAAATGGACAGCTTGATTCTTTTCCCACAAGACTCCTGTCTGAGGGGAGCCTTCTTTCCTTCCTTTCCTGCCCAGTCCTGAGTTTTGGTGCAAAGATGGAGGAGGAGGAGCCTCCTGCCGTGCAGAGGGCATTGGAATGAATTCTGCCTCTCTGTTAGACTGTTCTAGAGCTGGTCTCTTGGGTCTTTGCTAAGGATCAAGAGTGGTGGTGGAATTGGCAGGGAGGGATTGGGGGTGGTCACTTACTAGACCAGTCTCCTGTGTCCCACAGCACTCTTTACTTTTAAGCTGGGTTTGAGAATTCATTGCAATAGCCACATAGAACCCACTGATGCTACTGGTCATGATGGGGTTTACTAGAGAAGTTCACAGGTACAATTCAGGTGTGAAATGTTCCAGATACAGTCATTTGACCTGGACCGTTTCTTCTCTGCTGTGCCACAGGCAGGCAGACCTCTCACTGGACCTCCACCTCTCGGTCTGGCCTCTGTCCTGCTCATACAATGCCACCACACTTTTGAGCACTGGCAATCCATGCCCAATGGGCATTCTGTTCCATCGAAATCTTCAACCCTAAGGCTCTCAACTCCAGCTCCATGCATCAGCAAACCCTTATCCCTCAATTCAGTGCTCAAAGGCACCCCACTCCGTAAGTCAGCCTCCTGCTCAACAGCACTCTGCTTTCCCCGCTGGCGGGTGGGGAAGTCCACCTCTGTGACTCAAGCTCTAGCTTCTGCTTCTGCGTCTCCTCAGTTGGGCCTCTGGTGTCAGAGCAACGCATGGGGATATCTGCATCCTGAGGTGTTATGGCTCTTTTCTCCCCGATGATAGTGACCCCCCACCCCAATTCCCACCCACTTCCTCCTTCAGAGATGGTTCACTTTATACCCAGCAGGAAGCCAATCACAATTAATCCTGTCAACAACCACTCATAACTGAGTTGTATCATCCAATCGGTATCTTTCCCCACCTTCTTACCCAGACCCATCAGGAAAATGAAGGTCATTTGGGGGGAGCAAAAGAGGCTATGACTAGAAGAGCCAGGTGAAACAATTCATTGCATTGCAATCAGAGTGAAGCTGGAGGAAAGAGGACCAATTAGAAGGCTGCTATAGTCCTGAGCAAGGAGCTCTGGGTTAAGTCATGGTATGCTAACTGCCAAGTCGGTGGTTCAAACACACCAACTGCTCCATGGGAAAACCCCGAGGCTGTCTTAAAGATCTGCAGTCTGGGAAGTTCTAGCAAGCCATTCTGTTCCATCTGATAGGATCTCTGTGAGTCAGCATCAACTCAATGGCAGTGGGATTGTTTTGTTGTTTGGTCCTAGATAAGAAACCTGGTGTCACAACCCTTACACACTTGACTGTTAATCGAAAGATTGGCAGATTGAACACATCCAATGGGGAAAGATCTAGTGCTCAGCCCCTAGAAAGGTGACAGCCTAGAGAAACCAAGAGGGCAGCCCTATTCTGTCACACACAGTCACTGAGGCAGAAAGGACTCCTTGGTACACACAGCTGTGGTCCCAGCTGGTGGCTCAGGGGAACAGACTCCTATTACTCCTATTACTCGCTGGGCTGTTCCTGGGGTCTCCTTGCCTCCTAGCAGTGCCCCTCCTAGGGCTTCCACTCTCTTGGCATCACTCCAGATGGCAGAAGCAGCTCAGTTTCTGTCATTGATTGGCTTCTACTGTCTCCCAGGTGGGCTCAGCTTGTGTCTGGTCCTGAGCATGCTCACGGCTCCCTGGCTTCCTGACCCTTTTTTGCCGCCTCCATAGCTTTACACAGTGCTTTTACTTAGAGAAAAAATGAGTTCTGCAGAGCACTTTGCTGTTTTCAAATCGTAGGATGACCACTTACTAAAGGAATGAACCCAATGCGTTATCTTCCTTGAAATGTCTTCACCCTAGATGCTGAAATCCACTCTAAAAAATGTGGAGGTGTTTGCAGAGGGAAAGCCCAGACTGGGTTTTAAGGAATCCGAGCATGGATTCCACGGGCAGCTCCCTGTCTTCCCTGGAGCCCCTACACTCTGTGAATGTGAAGTGAGCATGGTTCACCCTTTCCCTTCTCAATCAGCTGGGGTTTGTGCTGTTGGTTCACAGGTAGAACTCTCCATTCCCACGGTCCCATTCTCAGCCAGTGCACCTGATGTGTACCCCACATGTCTGTCAGTGGAGACTTCCATGTTGCTATAATACTGGATTGGTTTTAGTAGAGCTGTTAGACTCAGATCCTGGTGATCCACTTCCACAACTCAGCCAAGGCAAACTCCAGGGATCACAGTGGTCTGATCTGCAATTGATTGCGGGGAGGGAGCAGGACACATTTGCAGATTGTTCTGTTGTGTGCGGGGCAGCTGAGTTGGGGTAGCTCAATGAGCACTAACTACAACAGCGGTTTCTAGGCACAGTGCTGGAATCTGGGGATTCAGTGGGGTCCCAAGTACATACAGGGTCCTAAGTGTATGATGCTATGAGGGATGTTTGCCTCCTCAACTGATGGACTAGAGAGGACCCTGATGATCTCAGCATGGGTGGAAGCTGACCTTCCTGACCAGGATGAAGCTGCTGGTAGAAGCAAGGTCTGGCAGAAATCAGGAGACCCAGGCCAGGTAGGGTATGCGATCACTTGTCCCCAGAATATCCTTCCGAATTTGAGATCAGAATTTTGAGTTCTGTGGATTACGCTCAATTTCTTCTGTCTCATTTCCACTCATTGCCCAGACAAAAGCCATCTAGCCACGGGTCTACTGACAAAAGAGGATGTTCTCTGGACTCATTGTAGCAAGCCCTAACTTCTCTATATTGCCTGATGTCACAGAATGCCCCCCATTTGTCATTTCAGATTTCCTAGGAGCCAGATGGGCCTCAAGAGCATGGCTGGTCACCGCAAGGTGGGCGGTGTGAAGCCACCACTGCTCCAGTTCATGGGAGAATGACAAGGCCATCGCACCCCCAAAGATGACAGCTTTCAAAACCCAACAAGGCCGTTCTACACTGACCTATAGGGTCATTATGAGTCTCAATTGATTTGCTCAGAGTGGGGTTGGTTTGAACATTTAGTAACAACATGAAAAAACATAAAGCAAAGAAAAAATAAGTGGTATTAAGTTTAAGAACATATTCTATAGAATTCAATATATCCTAACTTCTATAATTTCAATATACTGTAAATATTATGAGATTTTTTTATGTACTTGATTCTTTACTTTTATTTCAATGTTTTCCCAGTGAGTTGTTCCCTAATATCCTGTAGCAGTAACTAAACATTTTTTTGAACATCACTACAAACTCATAAATGTAGCATATTTATGTCTTAACCCATTACATTAAAAATGTTTTCCATCTAGCTCAGAAGCAATGAAGCCCACATGGAAGAACACATCAGCCTGTGTGATCATGAGGTGCCAAAGGGATCAGTTATCTGGTGTCAAAGAAAAAAAAAATTTATCATTGTGTGCTCACCTCCATGATACGATCGCTGAAGACAAATGAGTGCATAAGCAAATGTGGTGAAGAAAGCTGATGGTGCCC
>NW_022103896.1:13863959-13869586 GCF_000313985.2 Echinops telfairi
GATGGCAGTGACTTAGTTGGGGTGTGTGTGAGGGCGTGGGGTCTCAATAGGAGCCCTGGTGGTGCAGAGGTTAAGTGCATGGCAGCTTACCAAAACTTTGGTGGTTTGAATCCCTCAGCCACTCCATGGAAGAAAGATGTGTTAATCTGCTTTCCTTAATGATTTACAACGTTAGAAACCATGCAGGGTACTTCTATTCTCTCCTACAAGATCACTATGAACCAGAATAAATGCTACAGTGATTGGCTGGGTTTGGGTTTAGTTAAAGCCTAACAGAGAGGATTTTCTTTCTCTACCTCGTATTTCTGTGTACAGCTCCTTGCAGATGAGAGCGCTTCAAAACGTTTGTGGAAAAACAGAAAGAAAGATACTGGAATTTTTGCATGAACTCTTTGCTAAAGTGATACCAGCCATTAGGCCACACTTTCCCTCTCCTGATGTAACTTATTGTTAGGTGTTTAAGGTTCTGGAGCTAGACTGCTTTGGATTTTCATTTGAATTCTTCCCCTTAGGTCTGTATTCTGGGCAAATCGCTTAACTCCTCATACTTCACATTTCTCACCAGTGTAACAGAGACTATGGGTTTATGATAAGAGTTAAATGACTTAATAGTAAATGTTGGCTTACAATTCAAAAAAATTTTATGGGGGGTTCTTATAACAATCCATACATCAATAGCATCAAGGATTTTTATACATAGGTTGCCATCATCATTTTCAAAACATTTTCTACTTGAGCCCTTGGTATCAGCTTCCCTTTTTTCCCTTCCTTCCCCCATATGAGATGTTTCATCTTCATTTTAAGTCAGTGACATGTCCTGGGTATTTGATACCTTCAGCCCATCTCAAATAGGACGAGGCACATTTCAAGAACTCCAGGGCCACGTGTAATCAGTGGCCATTGCGTGGGACAGGGCAGGGTTCCTGCACGCCCTCCATCCGCTACTCCATCCCTTTGAGCTTTGGTTCTTCCTCTGTAAGATGAAGGTTACCCGGCGAAGCAAACAAATCAATCTTTTCCCCAGGAGTTGATTCCAATTCCTAGTGATCCTCTAAGACAGACTAGAATGACCATACAAGGCTTTCATGGATGTAATCTTTAGGGAAGCTGACTGCCACATCTTCCACCCTATAGCAGCTGAAGGGCTCAAACAGCCAGCTTCTCTGTTAGAGCTGAAGGCTCAACCAACACAGTGTGGACACATACGTTATCAATGAAGGTTTCAATGAAGGAAGCTCTATTGCACAGCGATGGGCGCGAACCCTCACCATGGCCGGCTGAGTTGAAATGTGTAGCAGATGATGCAGGCCAGCACTAAAGCCAACGGAGCAGGCACAGGGGCCTCCCCACAACATCGTCACCGAGGGCCACTCCGCGGTACGGAAATCTGTTGCTTCCTATCCCAAAGGCTCCCTTCAAGGTGCTTCCTCAGTCTGGACACAAGAGAGTGGGGAACTCTGCATTCCATGACACAGACCAGCCAGCTCATTGGGAGCAACGAGATGTCAAAGGCAGAGAGCACCGCCAAGCAGGAAACCCAGCGATATTCAATACAGAACAGAACCAAAGAGCAGCTGCCATCGAGCCAATCCCAACTCGTGGGGGCTCCACAGGTGTCAGAGGAGAACTGTGCTCCATGGGATGTTTTGGACGTAAATTGCCAAGCCTTTCTTCAGACACATCTCTGGTTAGACTCCGATCTTTCCATCAGCAGCTGAGCATGTTAACCATTTACGCTCTCCAAGGACTCCTGTTTATACATTAGTACACCCGTTCTTCCCAAAGATCTTACGTGGGTCCAATTGGTGGCCCTGTAAAAAGTTCCTGAAGGGTATGTCCCTCAAACTTTCTCCAGAAAGAGGAAGACCCTCCAGGAGATGGCTCGATGAGTAACCCTCTCTCCTTTGCCTTGAGGTGCTCCATGCCTCAGCCATGCAGAATCCCGCTTCTCCTTGGCCAGGATGTTTCTATGCAGTTTGACGGACATGAAGGCCCTCCCTGAACCACTCTCAATATTCAAGAGTGAAATCACCCAGTGTTTCTGCCATGAAGCCTGGGCAACTCTTGCCTGGCAGAGTAAGCGGTGGCTTCCATGCACCCTCGTGATGTTGTGTCCAAGCGACCCTCACGGCAGCAGGTATCAAGTTCACTGCAGTGGGAGAATGAAGGCCGAGTCCACTTCAAATACCCACAACCCTCATCACTAGCCTTGTGTACTCTGACCAAGTACGCAGAGGCTTACAAACTTCTCATAAATTACACAGGAATAAAAATACCTACTTAAGAACATTGGCATGGGTTTCTATTTTTATTGTAGATTCGTCTTTTTTCTTTTAGCAGAATGCCATGAAGTAATGTTGACCACTACCAACAGTATAGTCTTATACATAAAGGGAAACTACCATTGAGTTGCTGCTGACTCCCGCTGTCGTTCTAGGTGCCCTCCAGTCAGTGCAGACTCAGAGTAACCTAATGTTCAATGGACCAAACCACTGCCTGGTCCTGTGCCATCCCCCCAATTAGACTAATATTTGAGCCCTCGATGCAGCCTAGGTGTCAATGCATTTTGGGGAAAGGCTTCCTCGTTTCCACTACCCCTCTACTTTACCAAGCATGATGCCCTTATGCAGGCACTGGACTCTCTTGGTAACATGGCCAAAGTGAGAGAAGTCTCGCCATTCTTCCCTCGAAGGAACCCTCTGGCCGTACTTCTTCCACTACAGACCTGTTGTTCTTTTGGCAGCCCACGCTACTTTCAATGTTCTTCGCGAGCCCCATAATTCAAATACGCCGGTTCTTCTTCAGTCTTCTTCATTCAGTGTCCAACTTTCACAACGTATTCAATGGCCAACTTTTTCCTATGCATATGGGGTGATTGAAAATGCCAAAGTTTGGAGCCACATCAAAGTAACATCCTTGTTTTTCAACACTTTGAAGAGGTCTTGTGCAACCTATTCTGACTCATAGTGATCCTATAGATAGCGTTTCCAAAACTGTCATCTCTGTGGAAGCAGATAGCCTCGCCCCTCGCCCTCAGAGCAGCTGGTAGGCTTGAACCCAGTTGGTACCGGATGATTACCCGCCAGCACCACCAGGGCTCCTTATAGTATTATAGCACGTGATATCTCAACAGCAGCATTGTTAGTTACCATCAAGTCACTTCTGATTCAGGGTTTGAAGACCCAGCTTTGCTCCGTAAGGCTCACAAGGCTGTGACTTCCAGAAGCACACGGCCATGCCTGCGCCTTCCCATGGCTTTAAACAGCCTGCCTTTGGCAAGTAGTTGAGATCTTGACTTTGTGTGCCGCACAATGATTTTGACCAGTTTTAGGTTTCATTGACATATAATTCACATATCATACAACCCAACAGTTGGAACACATTACACAGAGTTGTGCAATCATCATTACAATCTGTTTGAGAACATTTTCTCCTTCCTTCTCCTCATTATCATTGTTGTTGCTGTTAGGGGCCATCACGTTGGCTCCAACCCATAGCGACTCTGTACACAGCAGAAGGAAACCCTGTGCAGTCCTGTGTCATCCACACAATTGTTCCTATGTCCGAGTCTATGGTTGAAGCCACCGTGTTAGTCCATTTCATCGAAGACCTTCTGCTTTTTCACTGTTCCTCCACTTTACCAAATACGATGTCTTTCTCCAGGGACTGGTCTCTCATGACAAAACGTCCAAAGTATGTAAGACAAAGTCTTGGCATCCTTGCCTCTAAGGAGCACCCTGGGCTTATTTCTTCCAATACAGATCAGTTTGTCCTTTTATCAGTACCTGTTACTTTCAATATTCTTCTCTAGCACCACAATTCAAGTGCATCTATACTTGTATGATCTACTGTATTCAGTGTCCAAATTTCACATGCATATAATGCAATAAAGAATAGTATGGCTTGGGCCAGGTACACCTTAGTCCTCAAAGTAACACCCTTGCTCTTCAGTATTCCAAAGAATATTGCCGCAATTTTCCTAATGCAATATATCTTTTGATCTCTTGACTGCTGCCTCCGTGAGCACTGATTGTGGATCCAAGTAAGACAAAACCTTTGACAACGTCAACCTTTTCTCCCTTCGTCATGCTGTCTCTTGGTCTAGTTGTGAGGCTTTGGGTCTTCCGTACATTGAGTTGTAACCCATAGTAAAGGCTGCAATCTGTGATCTTCAATCAGTGCTTTGATTCCTCCTCACTTTTAGAAAGCAAGATTTTGTCATCTGCATGCTGCGTGTTGTTAGTAAGCCTTCGGCCAATCCTAATGCCACACCCTTCTTCATATAATCCAACCTTTCTGATGATTTGCCTAGCATGTAGATTGAACAAGTATTGTCAGAAAATGCAACCTGGACCCACAGCTTTCCTGATTTTAAAATATGCACTGATTCCATGTTCTGCTTGCACAACTGCCTCTCGATCCCTGTACAAGTTCCAACTGAGCACAATGAAGAGTTCTGGAATTCCTATTTTTCTCAAGGTTATCTACAATGTATTACGGTCCACACAGCTGAATGCCTTTACATAGTCAATGAAACACAAGTAAACATCTCTCTGGTATTTTCTGCTTTCAGCCAAGATCCACTTAACACCAGCACTGATATCCTTTGATCCATGTCCTCTTCTGAACCTGGCCTGAACCTCTGGCATCTCCCTGTCAATGTACTGCTGTAACCACTGTTGGATGAACTTAAACAAACCTAAACAAAGATTTTACTTGTGTGCGATATCAATGATATTGTTTTATAATTTGAGCATTCTGTTGGATCACCTTTCTTTGGAATGGGCAAAAATATAGATCTCTCCCAGACAGTTAGCCAGGGAGCTGTCTTCCAAATTTCCTGGCACAGAGGAGTGAGTGCTTCCAGAGCTTCTTCAGCGTACTGAAACATTTCAGTGGGCGTCCTTTCCTGCAGCCTTGTTTGTGGCTCAGGCTTTCAGCACAGTTTGAATGGCTTCCTTCAGCACCATTGGTTCTTGCTCAGATGCTATCTCCCGAAATGGTGGCCTGTTGGGAATTCTTTTGGGCACACTGCCTCTGTGTATTCTTTTCATCTTTTCTGGATGCTTCCTCCATCTTTCAATTTTTCTAAGCCCTTGCACATTTCATTATAATATTTGGCTTTGTCTTCCTGAGCTGTCCTTTGAAATTTTCTATTCACCATCTTGACTTCATCCTTGCTTCCATTTGCTTTAGCTACTCTAATATTAGTAGTAAGTTTCAGTGTCTTCTCACATCCACTTTGATCTTTGCTTTCTTTCCTGTCTTTTTAATGACCTTTTGCTTTCTTTATGCATGATGGTATTAACGTCTTCCCCCAGCCCATCAGCTCTTCTGTCATTAGTGTTCAATGTATCAAATCTGTTCTTGAGATTCAGGTGTGATAGACTCAAGTTTGTATTTTGGCTCCTGTGGACTTATTTTCATTTTCTTCAGCTTTATCCTGAACTTACATTTGGGCAATTGATGGTCTATTTCACAGTCAGTCCTGGTCTGATTTTAGCTCCTGATGTTGAGCTTCTCCATCACATATTCCAACAGATGTAGTCAGTTTGATTTCTGTGTATTGCATTTGGGAAGTCCATGTGTATTGTTGTTAAAAAAAGGGAGTTGCTGTGAACAAGTCA
>NW_022103896.1:13874631-13875601 GCF_000313985.2 Echinops telfairi
AATAATAATGAGAGCAAATGTAACATAGGTCAATAAAGAGAAAGAATGACTTTAACTTAGCTACATCTGCATTAGTCCACTTTCCAATGCACTCTATCTGATAGCCAGGCTATTCCCATCCCTACAGTACAGTGACTTTCAATTTCAATTGGGCATTGTTGCTTTCAGGTGCCACAGAGTCAGTTCTGGCCCATAGTGATGCTCTGTAAACCAGAAGGAAACACTGCCTGGCCCTGCGCCATTCTCACAATTGTTCCTGTGCTTGAGCCCCTTGTTGAAGCCACTGTGTCAATCCACCGTGTTGAGGGCCTTCCTCTTGTTTGCTGCCCCTCTGATTTACCAAGCACGAGGTCCATCTCTGGGGACTGATCTCTCTTGACAACAGGTACAAAGTCTGTGAGACAAAATCTGGCCACCCTGGCCATTGAGGAGCACTCTGGCTGTACTTCTTCCAAGTCATTAGCACATATACTAATTTTCACTCCCTCACCACCCCCAAGTCAATTCCAACTCATAGTGACCCTGTAGGACTGGGTAGTACTGCCCCTGATGTTTTCTGAGACTGTCACTGTTTACAGAGTAGAAAGCCCCATCTTTCTTCCAAGGTGGTTTTGAACTACCTACCTGGCAGCTGGCAGTTTAACTAATAACTGCTTCACCACCAGAGCTCCACATATTATGAATTAGTACATTCCATTGTATGAACTGTTACTGAACATGTTCTAACTACTGAACTCTGCGGTGGCAGAAAAACACTCAAAAAAATAAAAATCCCCACTGAATTGATTCCAACTTACAGCAACCCTATAGGACAGGGTCGTAGTGCCTGGGCCTGTTTCTGAGACTGTAACACTTTTTTTTAAATCGTTTTAGTAGGGGCTCATACAACTCTTATCACAATCCATACATACATCAATTGTGTAAAGCACATCTGTACATTCATTGCCCTCATCATTCTCAAAACATTTCC
>NW_022103896.1:13876033-13880159 GCF_000313985.2 Echinops telfairi
TTGCTACATCGCACCCTGACTGGCTCGCTGAGACTGTAACTCTTTGCGGGAGTAGAAAGCCTCGTCTTTCTCCCCTGGAATGGCTGCAGGCTTCAAACCTCTCATTGTGAGGTTAGCAGCCCAACTTGGAACCCACTAGGCCACCAGGGCTCTAGGCTTACAGGAGAGATTTGGTCAAACAATTGGCCCAGTCCCTGCCTGAGAACAACTTATTCTCTCAGCAAACAAAGCCTCAGCCTTTGATCCTAGACCACAAGCTCTCTCTCATGCTGTTCTGTGCTCAGGATGGCAGGTAAACAGCAATGATTTCCTTAGTGGCAGCTCTGCTAGGAAGCCCGAGGTCTGTCTAAAAAAGGGAGACCATTGGAAATTGAACAAGACCGAGCTCTCTTAAGTAAGGCAGGCCTGCAGAGGAGGCTACACTGACCCAACAATTAGAACCCACCTAAAAAGGTGGCCTAGACCCATTCCTTATCGTCACTTTTTTCCTAAAGGTCCATTTCTCAACAGTTCTCTCTCTCCTAGTTGGGTTCCCAGAAGAGGAAGGCTCAAAAGGTGGAGGCCTGATGGAAAATTAGCAACCTGAATCATGAGTGGTTCCTACAGGCGCCCGTAGGTCTCAGGGCTGCATCCGCCCCCAGGAGCTGGGTGGTTGAATAGGTAGCAAACCCAGCAACACTGCAAGACCCCTGGCTTACTCCCCAAGAGAGATGAGAACCCATTCTAGCATTCTAGCTCCCCAGGTAGTAGTTAGGCTTCAAACGAAGCCCCAGACCAAACCCACAGCCATTGAGGCAGTTCTGATTCCCAGCCACTTGTAGGGCTGAGGCAGCCTGCTGCTGAGAGTTTTCAAGACTAAATCTCCAGAGACGTTGGAGGGTGGGGGGTGCAGAGAAGAGGCCACAAAATAGAGGTCCAAGAAACAGGGGGCCGGTACTGTGGTCCTTCTTTCCCATGTTCGTCCACATAGATGAGGGCCCTTCAAAAAGTTGAGGGGAAATTTCATGACTCATGTGTCCATGAATGTTCTGAAGCCACCTTGTAAGGTTCTGCAGACCCTAGGTTGCTCCAAGCTGAGAACTTCATTGTTATTGTTGGGAAGTGATGGGCAATCGGTTCTGACTCAGTGGCCATCATGCACAACAGAAAGAAGCATTTTCTGGTCCTGCCCCATCCTCACGATTGCCACTATATTTGAGTCCATTATTGCCACCTCTATGTCAATCCATCTCAGAGCAGCAGTTCTCAACCTGTGGGTTGTGACCCCTTTAGAGGTCGAAAGACCCTTTTGCAGGGGTCGCCCAATTCATAACAGTAGCAACATGACAGTGATGAAGTAGCTACGAAAATAATTTTATGGTTTGGGGCCACCACAACATGAGGGTTGTGGCATTAGGAAGGTTGAAAACCACTGTCATAGAGGGTTTTCCTCTTTTTTACTGACTTTACTAAGCAGGGCAGACTGGTTTCTCTGGATCAAATGCCCAAGGCATGTGGGACACACTGTTGCCTTCCTCACTTCTAAGTAGAATTCTGACTGTACTTCTTTCAAGATAGATTTGTTTATTCTTCTGAATGCCTATGGTATATTCTATATTCTTCACCAACCCCATAATTCAAATGCACCCATTCTTCTTTTGTCTTCCTTATTCATTGTGCAGTTTTTGCAGGCATGTATGGCAATGAAAAAGACCGTGACTCAGGTCAGACCTACCTTAGTCCCCAAAGCGACCTCTCAGGTTTTAAACACTGTATAGAGTTTTCATAGCCCCAGAGCCCTGTGGGTACACAATGCCCAGAAGAAAAGAAGGCAAGACGGCAGGATGGAAGCTGAAGGGAAGTAGGAGGAGAGAGAGAGAGAAGGAGAGAAGGGTGGAGATAAGGATAGGAAATGGAGAAGGTGGGAGAGGAAAGGCAAGAAAAGCCTCAGAGTGAGGAAGATGGACTGATGCAGTCATCTTCAAAGTCAGCTGTCTCTCACGTACAACTGCGATGCACCGGATTCTAGAGCTGGACTGTGCGGAATCATTTCCTGGAAAAGCTAGATGGTCATCTTCAGTAAATTTGATATCCTCTCTGTGCCTCGGTCTCCACTCAGGTAAATTCAGATTGTGACACTGTTCTTTTTTAGGGTTACAGGATCATTTAGTGCCAAATGGTTGTTCATTAGTTGCGGCAAGGTTGATTCTGATTCAAGAAAGCATTGCCCAACCTTGCACCATCTTCATGATCATAACTAGGTTTTCAACTTCCAGCACTCGATTGAACAATGTTCCCTTGTGCCCCATAGGGTCCCTTTGGCTGAATTTGGGAAGACTTTTCTGTTTACTCTTAGTCTTGGCATTCTGCTGGAACCTGTCCACCAAGGGTGAAGAACAGTAGACATCGGCATGAACACAAGCACTAGCATCAGACCTACCCACAAATCCTAGATTATGTAGAGGAACGTAGCCTGTCAGCCTCAGATGCCTCAGCCATGTGACAGGGACGTAGCCTGTCAGCCTCAGATGCCTCAGCCATGTGACAGGGAAGGCCAGTGTGGGGATCATTGATGGGAGAAAGGGAGCAGAGCCTTTAGCTCAGGGCGATCACTGCATCGTACTCGCTGCGCTTCCCGTCATCCCTGCTCAGTGCTGTCTCTTCTAGATCCGCGGCAGCTCATGGCATTCTATAGGAGCAGAGAAGCCAACCTCATACCTGCACGGCTGCCAAGAAAGGTGACCACATCGAGCCTCCCTTGGACACTTGAAGTGATCTTTTCCCAGACTTGATGGACAGCATGAAGTACCTGGGGCTGTGGTGGCCACTGGTGTCAGCCTGCTGCCACCACTGTGGACAGATTGTCATCAGATAGAGCTGCCCTTCCAGAGGACGTGCCTTTCACAGGCAGCACAGAATGCAAATCAGAGAATATGCAGCTTTTGAGACAGCTTTATCAACTTGACAGACTCCCCGGAAGACGGGGTGGCATCAAATATGAAAAAAAAAAAAGGGAAGATTCACCAACTCCCCACCAAAGTTTCATAAATGACTCAAGAATGACAGTTCTATAATTCCAAATAAGATAGGGGGGCCTGATGTGCAAAGAATGAAAACTTTCAAACACCACTTGAGGTTTAATTTCTGCCTCCAGCATCAAGGGAGTAAGAGCATTTCATGCCCATGAAAGCAATCATTTCCAACTCTGTTCCCTCCTCGACCTTCCAGCTTCCCACCCCCAAACCAGGGCTGAAGCTATATGCTAAAAAAGGAGTATAGAAATATGTATGGATTGTGATAAGAGTGTACAAGCCCCCAATAAAATGATTTTAAAATGTTTAAAAAGAGGATCTGATACCAAGAGTTCAAATAGAAAGTGAATGTTTAGAAAATAATAAAGGTAACATATGTACAAATATGCTTGATACAATTGCTATGTAGATTGTTATAAGAGCTGTAAGAGCTCCCAGTAAAATGATCTTCAAAAAGAAATGAAATAGAAGAATCAGAGAATTGGACACTAAGATTGTTAAGTCTGTTTCAGTAATTCTTTTTAACCGATGGCTTTGGATTGAATTCTATCACTTGACTGCAGATTGAATGGTGACATTCCCCTTCCCTATCTCCTGCATATATGTGCTGGAATCCTGATCCCTATCACTGTAGATAAGGAACCCTGGTAGCATAGTGGTTATGTGTTGGGCTGCTAACTACAATGTCAGCAGTTTGAAACTACCAACCTCTCCTTGAGAGAAATATGGGACTTTCTACTCCCAGAGAGTTAACAATCTCAGAAACTCACAGGGGCCATTTTACTCTGTCCTATAGGGTCACCATGAATCAGCATCCTAAGGGGTTATCTGTCCTGAATTCCATGTGTTGAGAACAACATAATCTTTCTTCTTGAGCCCTTTGTTATTAGCTCCTCTTTATTCCCTCCATTGCCCACCCTGCCTCCCTTGCAAACCCTTAATATATCATGTATTGTTATTATTATTTATACATATCTTATATCACCCATTCTACCCCTACACTACTATCCTGGTGTTCCTCCACCTTAAGGGGGGTTATTCTGCCATCATTGCTATCTGTTCCCCCTTCCCCGCTTCTTCCCTGCCTTTCCCTACCTTTCTGGAATCATTACTCC
>NW_022103896.1:13880307-13890479 GCF_000313985.2 Echinops telfairi
TGAGGAGTATTGTGTGTTTCTTTGGTGCTAAACTGCCCCCTGGATATAGTTTCTCTTCTATGCAGCCCCTCTGTGGGGGAATGCCCAATTGTCCACGGATGGGCTCTGGGTCTCTACTTGACCCCTCTCTTTCACCTTGATGAGGTTGTTTATTTTTGAACTTCTAATGCCTGTTCCCATCAACACCTCAAGATCACACAGACTGGTGTGCTTCTTCCATGTGGACTTTGTTGATTCCCTGCTAGATGGTCGCTTGTTTGGGGGCACAAAGCTGTGAATAATATGGAGCAAGCACTGTATGCTAAGTGGATTTCCAGACATATCCAAAAAGATCTTGTTAAGAGGTAGTCAAATCCTACCCTGAGTGCATTAACCCATGTATACCCAAGAGATTTGTCTAGAGAATAAGCAGAGAGAATGTCATTACAGACCACTTTTGACCCCCTAAAGAACGTGGATCCAGGATTGTGATAGGTGGGTTTGTTGTGCCAACATGGCCAATGAACACATATGAGATTGGTTGAAGGGCAGAGAGATAAATAGATCGGGTGAGCCTTGCCTCTCTCTCTCTCTCTCTCTTTGATCATCAGATGAGTGTGCGGCTGCCTTGCTTGTTCTATGCCTCCATTTGCAAGCTACACTATCTGTGGGACACCTACCCATGGACTGTGTCACTGTAACTTGAGATTCCTTCAAGACTTGATTCACCATGCTACTGTAAGGCACATCTCTTGAGCTGAGGACTGTCAGACCCTGTCATCTGGCTCACTGTTGGTGACCTGCTTGCTGTTTGCTGTCTGGGGCCGGATAGCCTGAATTGCACCACAGAGGACTACCTGGAGGCCCTCAAGACTTGAAGGACTGCCGGTGAACTAGCTGTCTCATGGAAGTGAGATGCACTGAGCCATTTGTACTGCTTTATAGATTAGTTAACTGTTTATTTCTTATGTTATCTATATAAATATATACAAACTTATTAGTGTCCTGGTTTTGTTTCTCTAGAGAACCCTGTCTAACACATTGGTACCATGAGTGCTTCTAGAGAAATAAGATGATAAATATGGGCTTCTTAAATTGGCTTTCCAGCCTGATTAGTCTTAGCAACATTAATAATGTTATTTCTACACCTAAAGGCATGGATAAGTCTGCCGCTCTTACTAATCCATGGTGTGAAATAGCAAAGCTAATACCTACAGTAGCACGACCAATAGAGGTGCTGTTTAAAGGAGAGGCCCTGGGTGATTGTATGTTGGATATTTTTCCAGCAGTTTTGTCAGGATGACAAGTATAGGGAAGATGGTTAGCTGGCCCTCCTTTTTCCTCTGCCACTCCTGTTATCACCCAATGGGCACATAAACAAAGTGGACATGGTGGCAGTGATGGAGGTTATGCATGGGTGAAGCAACATGGACTTCCATTCACCAAGGCTGACTTGGCCACTGCCACTGCTGAGTGCCCCATCTGACAGCAGCAGAAGCCAACATTGATTTCAAGATATGGGACCATTCCTCGGGAGATCAACCGGCAACTTGGTGGAAGGTTGATTACTTAGGATCTCTTCCATCATGAGGGGACAGTATTTAGTTTTTACTGGAATAGACACCTACTCTGGATATGGATTTGCCTTCCCTGAATGCAATGCTTCTGCCAAAACTACCATTCGTGGACTTACAGAATGCCTCATCCACTAGTGTGGCATCCCACATATCATTGCTTCAGATCAAGGAACTCACTTCACAGCAAATGCCCATGGAACCCACTGGTCGTATCATGTTCCTCATCATCCTGAAGCAGCTGCTTGATAGAACTTTGGAATGGACTCAAAGGCACAATGATGGTGCCAACTAGGTAGAAACAACTTGCAGGGCTGGGGCAATGTTCTCCAGTAAGCTGTATATGCTCTAAACCAGCGGCCAATATATGGTGCTGTGTCTCCAATAGCCAGAATTCATGGGTCCAGGAACCAAGGGGTGGAAGCTGCAGTGGCACCACTCACTATTACTCCTAGTGATCCACTTGCAGCATATTTGCTTCCTGTCCCAGCAACTCTGTGCTCCTCAGGCCTGGAGGTCCTGGTCCCGAAGGAAGGAACTCTCCCACCCGGAAACACAGCACGGATTCCACTGAACTGGCAGCCAAGAATGCCCCCTCACCACGTGGGGCTTCTCATGCCTCTCGATCAACAGATCAGGAAGGGTGTCACTGTACTGAGTGGTGTGATTTACCCTGATTACCAAGGAGAAATTGAACTGGTGCTAAATAATGTAGATAAAGAAGAATATGTCTGGAATCCAGGAGATCCCATAGGCTGACTTTTAGTGCTACCATGCCCTGTGATTAAAGTAAATGGTAAGGTATAACAACCCAATCCTGACAGGATATCTAATGACCCAGACCCCTCAGGAATAAAGGTCTGGGTCACCCCACCAGGCAAAAAACCCTCAGCCACCTGAGGTGCTTGCCGAGGGCAAAGGTAAAACAGAATGGGTAGTAGAAGAAGGTAGTTCTGCCTATCAGTTATGACCACATGATCAGTTGCAAAAGCGAGATTTGTGATAGTCTGTGTATTTTCTTTATATGTGCTTATTGAATATCTTTCCTTCATTCATGTATGCTATATCAGATACAATTGGACTCAGTGTGTTTTCATTTATATATATGATAGATGTTTGATGTTAAGTATAAGTGTGATTTCATTAATATCTGGAAATTATATATGGCTAAAGAATTGTGTACAGGTGCCAAGTCGGCAAGGGGTGGATTGTGATAGGTTTGTTGTGCCAACATGGCCAATGAACATATGTGGGATTAGGTGAAGGGCAGAGAGATAAATGGCGTGGCAAGCCTCACCTCTCTCTCTCTTGCTCTTTGATCATCGGACAAGTGTGCAACTGCCTTGCTTGTTCTGTGCCTCGGTTTGCTAGCTACACTACCTGTGGGACACCTAACCCGTGGACTGTTTCACTATAACTTGAGGTTCCTTCAAGACCTGCTTTGCTACACTACTGGAAGGTACATCTCTTGAGCTGAGGACTGTCAGACTCTGTCATCTGGCTCACTGTTGGTGACCTGCCTTGTTGTTTGCTGCCTGTGGCTGGATAGCCTGAATTGCACCACGGAGGACTGACTACCTGGAGGCTCTCAAGACTTGAAGGACTACTCGTATACTAGCTGTCTCAAGGAAGTGAGACATCTGTACTGCTTTATAGATTAGTTAACTGTTTATGTCTTATGCTATCTATCTATCTAAATATATACAAAATTATTCGTGTCCTGGTTTTGTTTCTCTAGAGAACCTGTCCAACACAAGGATGCTCTCCATATTCAAGCCAAGAAAGGGGGTTCAGTGTCACCAGACCAACAAGGCATCCGGTGAGAAAGTTCCTGGGACAACATGCCTCTGCGTGTGTGGTAGGCAAGGAGTAAGGGGTCTGACTGTTGTCCTGGGAACCTGGGGAGACAGAAGGCAGACTAGAGCTGGGAGCATCATTCTAGAACTTCAGCCATGAGTACCAAGATAAGGTGACTTCAAAAAGGTTATGGAAAAATAGAATTAGAAGTATGGTGGACCTTTTCCACAGATTTTTTGAAGCTCCTTCCGTTACCATATATTGAGTCCTAGGAATCTTCCCAGGGCCTCATGGAACGTGGGAGTGTTCTCAGGGACGGTAGCACAGACCCTGCCAATGCCAGCACTAGAATGACTGTTTCATGGAGGTCACAGGTGGCAGATATAGGACAGCATCAGTCCCTTCCAACCATTTTTAGACCTCAATTTCTCTCCGTTCCGCCTGAGCTGATCCTGGATAAAGCAGAAGCAGCATGGGGTGGGGGTGGGGCGGAGAAGAATGACGTGGTGTGTGAACCCAGAAGAGGAAATAAACAAGGAGGGTGAACCTGGTCCCACTCCCCCCCCCCTCCATTTGAGGATTCTGAAAACGTGAGTCTGACTTGAGATGAGGGAAGGACAGGAAGCAGGTGGGGAAATATATTGAACAGAATTAGAGATTAAAATTTTAATACCTAAAAGTGGGATTTTCTAAATAAAGGAAAGCAATTTGCAGGAGCCAAAGAACATGATCTCCCTGAAGGGCTGTCAAGGGTAGGGAGCCAGGGGCCAGGAAGTGTGCTTGAGCACAATTGCAGAAGCAGCAGAAATTGATTTCTTGGCTCAAACCAGTTACCACGGAGTCGATTCCAACCCAGGAAGACCCTGTGTGCTTCGAAGGTGAACTGCGCTCCACCGGGTTTTTAATTGGCTGATCTGGGGGCTGTGGCATAACAGGTGTTTCTTCCAAAGTACCTCCTGGTGGACTTGAACCTCCAGCCCTTCTTTAAGTTAGCAGCTGAGCATATCAACCATTTACATCACCCAGGGCCTCCGTGTGATAGAGACCATTCAATAGAGCCTAAATCCACCATCTAGATGCAACCAGGCATCCAGTAATACCGCATGGTATGTCTTGGTGGAGGTATTCATTCAAAGGACAAAGCACTGGCTTGGGATTCCAGCTCTGCTTTCTCAGTCATGTGATTTGGGGGAGACACTTCTTAATTCATTTCATCCGGGTTCTACTTCCCTAAGCTGTGAACTTGAACACCTTCCATGTGGGCCACTGTGAACATGATTGAGAGACCGTGTCTGCAGTGCCAGGGACACCTGGAGAACTCAGCAGGAAGTGCTCACCCCCCTGCATCTTTTGGCTGCTGAGCCAGCCCTGCTTTCTTCAGAGCCTTATGAAATTGTTGGAAGAGGTGTGATTTTGTAAAGTTGTATGTTTCCAGGTCTTCCTTTTGCTTGTGGTTTTAAACATTTGTCTGAGGTCGTAGGATTAGTTGTTAATGATGGTGAGATTTGGGCCAAGTGGTCTCATTTCCCTGTTGCCTCTATCACCACCTACCTCTGCTTTGATACACCTCTCTCTCCACTTGGAACATTGAACACTACGTCTCCACCACACAGCACTGGCCTCTCACTTTGCCCAAAGGGAATTCAGCTTGTGTGTCTGTCCCTATTAGAAGCGCTATGTCGATGAGATAATGCTTTAAAAAATAAAAGCAGACATCTCCACATCCTCCCCAAATTCATCTGGATCCATGACGTGGACCACGCAGCCATGCCTGAAATACACAGGAGACAAAATATTGAATTCAAACAAAGTAGGGGGGAAAAAATCCAAGTCAGAATTGGGGTTGGTTTTGATTTGTGCATAAAAGGAGTCCTGGTGGTGCCTCGGGTTACACATGGTGCTGCTAACCACCAGGTCAGTAGTTCAAACCTACCAGGTGCTCAGAAAGAGAAAGATGAAGCTGTCTGCTCCTGAAAAGATGTAAAGTTTCATAAACCCCAAAGGAGAGTCCAACTCTGTCCTGTATGCATCACAGTCAACTTGATAGCAGTGAGTCTTTTGGGGGAGCGGGGTGGAGAGAGGGTCCTGTGCATAAGGAGTCCCTAATTGGTGCAAATGGTAAAGTGCTGCATGACTAACCCCAAATTTGCCTGTTCATGCGCATCTGGAAGTACTGGTTCTGGTGATCCACTTCTGAACTGTCAGCCATTGGATACCTATGGGGCCCAGTTTTCCTCTGACCCCCAAGGCTCATCAAGACTTTGACCTGACTCAAAGCCAACTGCTGCCCATCTGTGCTCCAACGAATGTCTAGCACCATGTCTGTCCTCCTTCCACTAGACGCCAGCAGCAACGCCACCCTCCCCAATTGAAACTACCCAAATGTCTCCACACATTGCCTGATGTCCCCCCTGGGAGCAGCCTCGCTCTGGTGGAGCCCGCTTCTGTAACTGAACATGATGGCCCGGAGCCCGCTAGGATTCTGGTACAGTCCACTCGCTCCATGTGTTTGGAGGCCGAGCCAGCACCGTGGGTGAGTTTCCAATGGGAAAGCCCCAGCTGAAAGGGAGGCAAGCTTCCATAGGCTCAGCTGTGTCAGCTCCATTTAATTGTAAACGTGGACAGGCTCTGCGGAGTCCAGTACAGAATGCTTCTTGCTCTGGGCACTGATATCCTCTTAGAATAAAAGCAACATGAGAGGTTATTTCTTTTCATGGCAAGCGTGTGCCTGGGCGATGCTCTGCTTCTCAGATTGTCTTGAATTAATGCAGAAGCTATAAATACATTCGCTCTCTCTCTCTCTGAACTGGCTTTGATCTATTGTTAGCCCCTTCTTTCCAGAATCCAATAAAAGCAATTTTCATTCAGATCCTTCATCGGTAAAGCAGACAGACTTCAATAATTCCACTCCAAAGCTTCCACATGCCCCGCGTCCCACAGCTGAGTGACTGGCTCGGTGGACAGTGAGCTGTGCCCCAGTGCCCTGGAGGACAAGAGATGGGTGGATATGCTGGGAGAATGGGGACAGGCCGGGGCATGGAGAGAGCAGGACAGGCAGGTGATGCTTTTTCCTGCATTAAGGTGACCGGATAAATGCCCTGGAATTACAGCACTCACAATCTTCAGGGGCCCTTGGAAAGGGGCACGGAAGAGCTGTGGGTCCTCCAGAGGTGAAGGGGCAGGATCCAGAATCCTGGGCTCCAGGCTGGTCATCAATAGTTGCATCCTATGCCGACAGCCCTCTGTTCTACAACGGCTAAAATCTGGTGTGAGCGAAGACTTGGCCATGAGGGGAAATACAGCAAGGAAGAGAATCGCCCCTGAAATCGCTCCAGCCCTGCTTCCTCACTGCTGTCTTGCAGTTTGAGGGCCCCTGAGACTAGGTCTCCCTACATTTAAAATGAGAACAGTCATTCTTCTCCTGTAAGGTCATCAACAGGGATATGTTAGGGACATGTTAGGAAGCCATCTGACATTGTGCTGGGTCCAGATAGAACCTTCTACTTTTCCTTCTCCTCCTCCTCCTCATGGTCATCACCAGTATCTTCATCCTTACGATGATCAATTTCATTATCATTTCTTCTTAGAAAGATGAAGGAGGGGGTGGACATGAGCTGTATTCTTATCCAACCACGGCAAGGAGACGCTAGTTAAGATTGTTTTTTCTTCTACGGGACACTGGGAAGAAGGGCTGCTCTCCAAGGTGCCTCAATTCTCCAAAGCAGTGAAAAATTCCCCAGGGTTCAGAATCCGTGCAGACTTTCTGTGGGCGAGTCCATATTAGCTGCTTCCATAAATATTCAGGTCAAAGGTTCAACAGCCTACAGAGAAGGTTGTGAGAGATGTAGGGTCAAGGTCACTGTTTTATCCCAGGTCAAAATGGAGCACCAAAGAGAAGAGGCCCTTCCCTCCTCCTGCTCCTCCACCTCCAGGGAGTGGCCACTCTGGGCAAGACTGGAGGAAGGACTGGAGGGAATTCCAGACAAAGGGCACGTGTCTCTCAGGCACAAAGGACCAGAGAGTCCCAGGTGAGATGACAGAGAAGCAGAGCTGTGTGAACTCATGGAAGGTGACCTGAGACCCTTGGCAGAGGGAAGAAGGATTTGTTAGGCGTGAGCACTTGATGTTGGGATTGACTCAGAAGCCCTAATTTGCTTGTCACTATTGTGTCACTGGTTATTTGCAGGCTGGCATCCCGTGGGCAACAGAGGGTACTCATGGTTTTACAAATTGCTCATCCTCGCTGCGAACAAGAAAATATACACTATCAGCTCCGCTTTGAAAGGGAGAATTCGTTGTTTTTAGTTATTGTCCATTTATTTATTTGTTTTTAAGTATAATAAATCATTTTACTGGGAGCTCTTAAAGCTCTTATAACAATCCATACATCAGTTGAATCAAGCAAATTTGTACAGATGTTGCCATCATCATTTCCAAAACATTTTCTTTCTACTTGAGCCCTTGGTATCAGCTCCTCTTTTCTCCCTTCCCTCCCCACCCGCACCCCACACCTTTGTGCCCCCTTGATAATTTATAGATTATTTTTATTTTCATATTTTACACTGTCAGCTATCTCTCTTCACCCACATTTCTATTATTCATCCCCCGGGGAGCAGGGGGGTTGTACGTTGATCCTTGCGATCAGTTTCCCCTACCTCCCTCACCTTCCCGCTACCTTCATGGTATTGCTATTCTCATTATTGGTCCTGAGGGGCTTATCTGTCCTAGATTCCATGTGTCAAGAGCTCTTATCTGTACCAGTGAACATGCTCCAGTCTAGCTAGATTTGTAAGATAGAACTGGGGTCATGATAGTGTGTATGTGGGGAAGCATTAAAGAACTAGAGAACTGTTGTGTGTTTTGTTGGTGCTATACTGCACCCTGACTGGCTTGTCCCTTCCTTGGGATCCTTCTGTGAAGGGATGTCCAATTGTCTACAGATGGACTTTGGGTCTCCATTCTGAACCCTCTCATTTGCATCCAAATGGTTGTTTGTTTTGGGTCTTCTGATGCCTGATACCTGATCCCATCAATGGGCTGGTGTGCTTCTTCCATGGGGGCTTTGTTGCTTCCCTGCTAGATGGGGCCATCTTTAACTTCAAGCTGAAAGGCAGAATTCTGTCAATGAACACTGAACTCAGAATCAGGTGTCCCGTTCATCTATTTGACCTGCAGGATCTTCATCTGTCAACTCAAGCTGTTGAAAGTGAGAGTGATGCTGTGGTTCTTCGATCTGTGACATGGGAGCCTTAGGCCTGAGGCTCCTGTGACCAGTACCCATGGAATCTCTGCCCTTCCCACAGCCATCCCAGGTTGGAATGACGGAAAGCCGCCCTACACCGGAGCGAGTAATGAGCCCAAAGCACTCACGGAATGCATTTCCTCTGTCACTTGTGCCTAACACATCTCTCCTCCCTGCAGAAAACAAGAAAACCCAATTCTAACCACACGATGACCTGCTGTGGTCCTCCGCATGGCCATCTCTCTCTCTCTCTCTGTCTCTCACAAAGCAGGTCGCCTGCCCTGTGATACAGACCGGCTCTGTGATGGCTCCCCAGAGCCCACAAGGAATTGAAAGTAGAAACAACTTCACTTCTCCGTGACTCTGGAGACTTCCCTCATTTGGAGTGTGTGTGGAGAGGAATGTTAACACACCGCTCTGCTTCCAGAGTTTGAAGCAAATTGGAATCTTGACCAAAAGGAGTGAAGGTGGTTAATCTAATTTGAAAGCTGCTTGCATGCAAATGAGTGGATGAGAGCTTCCTGGGACCTGTGTCCTCCTGTTCCCAACCCCCTTTGAGAGAGGCAGACTGATGCATTTAGCTTCGGGGCAAGATAGGTCCCTGAAAAATGCTCAGCACTTACTTCCAGCACTAAAGGGATATGACTCTCGGGGTTGGTGACCCTTCAAATTGCTTGATAAAACTAGAACTGCAGCCCAGAAGACCCCCGGACAGTAGTAATACACGTTGCTCACATTTCCCATTGTTCTCATCTACCCTATATCAGAACATAGTAGGGACTTTTTCTTCTCTCTTCTCTCTTTTATTATCTAAGGTCTTTTTCTAACTCTCTCTAAATAGGCATAGATGTAGGCAGATAAAAGCGCATGTCTCTTTCTGCCTCTCTCTAACCGCTCTTCCCACCCAAAGTCCCCACTGCCATCGAGTGGCTTCTGATACCTAGCCACCCTGTACAGGTGCAAGAAGGCCTTAGAGGTGGTGTCTACATACATGTAGAAAAGCTCTGACCTTTCCTGCCACTTTTCAAGGGGAGAGGATCATCAAAGGCCACATCAGCCCATGGCCAGCTCCTGTGGGGCAGGTATCAGACACACCTCCACTCTCCAACCTCCCACCAATGCAGACACTGGCCAGTCTTCCCACAACAACCTCAACTTCTCTGCTGGAGTTGAAAATGCATGATAACGGTCACGCAAAACTCCCAAGCCATCCTCAGAGGACGAGATGCATTAAACTCTCTGCCATCCAGTCAATTGGGACTCCAGGTGACCCTGAAGGGCAGGATAGAACTGGCCCCGTGGGATTCTGAGACTGTAAGTGAGATTTGTTAGAGAAGCTAACAACTCCGGATCAAACATGTTTGGGACACAGCTGTTTTTGTTTTGTTTTTAATTAATCATTTTATTGGGGTTTCTTCAAAATCGTATAACAACCCATCATTCAATAGTATTAAGCACACTTGAACATATGTTGCCATCAACATATCCCAAACAATTTCTTTCTACTTGAGCCCTTGGTACCAGTTCCTCTTTTCGCCCCCTTCCCTCCCCCGACCTCTCACCCTGGTGAATCCTTGATC
>NW_022103896.1:13894880-13907745 GCF_000313985.2 Echinops telfairi
TCCATGTGGGCTTTGTTGCTTCTCTGCTAGATGGCCACTTGTTTATCTTCAAGCCTTTAAGACCCCAGATGCTTATTTTCATATTTTACACTGTCTGCTATTTCCCTTCACCCACGTATCTGTTGTTCATCCCTTGGGGGTGGGGGCAGGTGTGTGTACATCGATCATTGCAATTGGTTCCCCTTTTCTCCCCCATCTTCCCCCTACCCTTATGGGATCGCTACTCTCAATATTGGTCCTGAGGGGTTTACCTGTCCTAGATTTTGTGTGTTGTATTAAGAGCTCTTATTTGTAGCAGTGTACATGCTCAGGTCTAGCCTGATTTGTAAGATAGAAGTGGGGTCATGATAGTGATGGGGAGGAAGCATTAAAGAACTAGAGAACTGTTGTGTGTTTCATTGATGCTGTACCGCACCATGGCTGGCTCGGCCCTTCCTTGTGACCCTTCTGTGAGGGGATGTCCAATTGTCTACAGATGGGCTTTAGGTCTCCATTCCAACCCCCCTCATTCACTTCAAAATGATTGTTTGTTTTGGATCTTCTGATGCATGATGCCTGATCCCATCAACACCTCATGATCATGCGGCTGGTGTGCTTCTTCCATGTGGGCTTTGTTGCATGCCTGCTAAATGGCTGCTTGTTTAACTTCAAGCCTTTAAGACCCCAGATACTATATCTTGTAATAGCAGAGCACCATCAGCTTTCTTCACCACATTAGCTTATCCTCCCATTTTGTCTTCAGCGATCATGTGGAGAAAGTGAGTATCACAGAATGTCAAGTTATTAGAACAAAGTGTTCTTGCATTGAGGGAGGGTTTTTCTACCTTAATGCTTAACGTACAAATATATGTACATAGACCTATATCCCTATCATTATATATTAATGTATTTAAATATGTACATGCCAATGTTCATACCTCTTTAAATGTCTTTTGCCTCCTAGTTTTTTCCTCTATTTACTTTTACTTTCCTCCTGTCCCACTATTTTGACCTTCACTTGACTCTCTGTACTTCCTCTCGACTACATTGCATTTGGTCAAAGACCACAAGGCATTCTCCACCCTCCTCACAAGGCTGTAATCTTTATGGAAGCAGACTGCCTCATCTTTCTCTCATGGAGTGACTGCTGGGCTAGAACCACTGACCTTTTCCATTACCAACCAGATGCTTCACCAGGGATCTTTTCACTCATAAAACATCTTTCTCTAATGGGTCATATTTTCTTTCAGAAGTTCATCTCTTCACCAAGGGCTCAAATAGGAAGCAAATGTTTTGAGAATGATGATGGCAACAAATGTACAAATGTGCTTGACATAATGGATGGATGGTGATAAGAGTTGCACGAGCCCTCAATAAAATGAATTTTAAAAGGAAAGAAAAAAAAGTTCATCTCTTCTAGAGCTATCAGTATCCAGGGCCATCACCAAGCTATTTGTGACTCCCTGTTAGCAGGTGTTTGTGTAGAGTTGGGCGGAGGGCAAACAAACTAAACATTTCCCTTGGAGGTTTCATCTGCTGCTCAAGGGAGGCTAATCCTGAGAGCCGTGCTACAAGTGCAGCTGAAGCCATGGCTGTGAGAGTTTGCTGCCACAGCAAGTATGGGACCAGATGCCCTAAGTTTTCAGAGCATTTCTGTGACTCCATCCCGGAGTAATTTGAAAGCTCGCTGCGTTGGTGGGCAGGGAGTTTAGGCACCTTCTCCTTTACAAAGTAGCTGAGGACCACCCTGAAGCTTTCTAGTGCTAAAAGTGCCATTGTGTCACCAGCACTCTTGATGCGTCCCAATGTTGCCATAACTCAGGATCACAACTGGGTGGCTTATGACAACAATAATGTCTTGTCTCTTAGTTCTGCAGGATAGAAGCCCAAATTCAGGATATTGGATTTGGGCCTTGACCTTAGGAATTGTAGTAAAACCCTCTTGGATACTGCAAGCTTGCACACAACTGATGCACAGTAGAAGCAGTGTAATATCATCTCTTTAATGTGGCATGGTGATATAATTGAATCAGATAAGTTGACTTCACTATATATTTTAAAGATCTTTTCTCCCAGTTTTATCAATTGCCAGAGGGCCAGGATTTGGAATGAACCCCAAAGAAGTGAGGTTTATTTATTTTTTGGAGAAAGTAATAGAAATACGAACCGATAGATAAACTATGTACCTGACATAAAGCCATCAGCTTTATTTCAGTATCATGCTCATACACATTCTGCACTACCCACTGGATTTGAGTCTTGCAATAGAATTCAAGAAACATGTCCTGAGCACTTCAGTGTGTGTTGTGCTGGGTGGTTTAGTCTACAGGTGGGAGAGAAGACCCAGCTGGATGCTGGAAAAATCAACAGTCAGAAGCTGAAAATATAGCAGAATGAGGTCAAGGGGAAGGAAGCTGATCCTGGGTCAGACCCTTCCAGTGGTCTGTACACAGCAGCTGTTCCTCATGAAAACAGTAAGGACCTACCAAGCTTCTGGCGATGACCCCTGCACTTCTCTGCCTGAGGGTTTTCTTTGGGTCCCCATGGCAAACCAAGAGGTCCAGAGACCAAATTGGTAGACCAAAAGATATAAAGACATATCGCATCATTGATGATGGATAATTGGCCCAAGTGTCCAAATACTCAGCTGTACTGCTATCTGGGAGAGGGTGTTTAATGGAGAGCTGTTTGTTTCACAGGGGTTCCCTAGTGGGATTAAGCTCCACTTCCCCACCATGGTGGTCAGTTTTATGATGTGCCTTTATTGAAGCCCTTCCCTTTCTGATCTTGCTTCTCTACTCTGCTACTGCGGTCTTCACATCCCACATAAACAACTGGCACCCAGCCCCTTGCTTCAGGAGCTGCCTCTGGGGGACACAAAGGTTGAAGCTAGCCATCAAATCTGAAGGCGTCGTGTGTGACTGGGCTAGGCAATGCCCATGAACTGGGGACTTACTCTCAAGGTTGCATCAACTCAGAGCTTCTGTGTAGACATCAGAGACTAGACTGTGGCTTTCCAACCTCCAAATGGGACTTTGTCGAGGGGAAGGAGAAAGGTGCATGTCCAGCCTAGAGCCCTGGAGGGAGTGGAAAATGATCTCAGCTGTGAAAGCTGAGGTGACATCGCTTCAACTATTGATGGTCTCTGGTTTGTCCTCCATCCTACAGCACCATCGCAAGCTCTCTTTCCTCCTCACATTAACAGAGGTTCCTGCCCTCCCCGGGGTACAGATGCTTGGAAGGTGTCTGGAAAGGATCCATTCTCTTCTTGGTCTGGTAAAAACATCTGCTAACATTCAATGCACGAGCAGCTAATGCTCGTGTTCCTCTCTGGAAGAGAACCCTCAGGTTGTATTGCTCCATTGTGTTGTGTCCCTACCCTCTCCTATCGCACCCTAAACCCCCTCAAGACAATGGAAACCAATCAGACAAGACTCTGACTTTTCACCTCTGAATCCCCAGCCTCCTGCACAGGGGCTGGTTACTGAGCATTAAAGTGAGAAAGAAGAACAGAATGTAGGGTGGCAGGAAGGAGAAAAGGAGGAGGGGAGGAAAGACCAGAAGGAGGAAGAGAGGAAAAATGAAAAGAAAAAAAGGTTTTGATCATGCAAGGTCACCACCCAGCTGACTATAGAGGTTCGTAGGTGGCTTTGATGCAGCACAGGATGCAGTGAGCTTCCAGACTAAGAGAGACTAGAGGGAAAGGCTAGTGAGTTCCATCTTAAAGTTGGCTGATGAAAACTCTATTGGAAGAACTGCTGGGAAGATGATGGACTAGTCCGACATGTTACCCAGACCCCCTACACTAAAGACAAAAGCAACCAAGTGACATAGACACAGAAGATCATCCTAGAACCCTAAGTTTCTGAGGAAAGAATAGAGAAGGGGTTGAAAACTGCTGGGGCAGGAGGTGGGGGAGGTGGCGGAGAAGCTGAACAGAATGGCAGGAGAGGGGACAGACAGAATGGGAATTACCAGCTGGGCTAACACAGCTGGGCCATCTTGAACTTTTGCAAGCAAGTATTCTATGGGGACAGGCACTTGAAAGCAACAGTGCCCGTACTGGTGGCTGGCAACCAGAAAGGTACAAACCTCCCTTGTTCTCACATCTTCCTGGTGACCAGAAGCTTAGCCAGCTGGTGATACTCACACCCTGCACAGCCTCGGCTCTGCCTGAGATCAGAGCCATGCCCTCATGGATTGGGCATCTGGTCCACCACTCCCACATTTGGAGGTGCGTGAACTCTGTCTCATCAGTCCAACAGAACTCACAGTATTGATCTCCAGCCATTCTCGGTGGCCAAGAACTCCTGTAACAAGCTTCCCTGGCCTCGAAAGGGTTTCTTTCAGGAACAAGTACCCTAACCTAAGCCACCCTCTGAGTAGACGTGAACTACTGGATTAGGTGACCTGATCCCAGACACCATCTAGGTTCACAACACTCCAGCTAGAACCAGGAGTCCAACCCTCTCCCCATGCCCCCCTAGCCCATGAGCTTCTTGGCTGGCAAAGGGCACTAACCCATAACCAGTCATATTCCCATAACCCATGTCCTCCAGTTTTCTCAGCTCTCCACCCCAGTATTCTACTTTGTTTGTTTTGCTTCTTTATGTCCTTTCCCTTTCTTTGTTTTCTTAATCCTTGTGGTAGTTACGTAATCAGGTGTCAACTTGAGACTATTAAGAGTGAAGAGGTAGAGTGTAGCCTGTCATTCAGGCCACAGCTTGATGACCTCACTTGGAAGCACTACAGAGATAAATAGCTTGCTGGAAGTGGGACACACTCACTCTCTCCCTGTGAGACATTCCTGTTAACAAGCCACATGGAGCTACTCTGATAGAGCCAGAGTCTGGAGCTGAAGGAGCCATGTGGAGACCCACACCAGCACTAAGATGCTTCCACTGCCTCTGGAGCCACAAGACTTTGCACCTGCTGGCCTGTGATCTTTCTGCAATCAGCGTCATTGCATGTGCTGCATGAATCTGAAGAGGAATTTACAGACTGGTATCAGACACTTGGGCTAATATTGGACTTATGGACTTGATCTGGACTGGGCTGGGATGTTTTCTTAACGTACAATTGCTCTCATATAAAGCTCTTACTTATACACACGAGTATCTATGAATTTGTTTCTCTAGTCAACCTGGACTAACACAATCCTTTCTCTCTGTTTTCCCCTTTTCCTTTCTTCTATTTTACTTTCTTTTGTATTGTTCTCATTTCTTCCTCCCTAGTTTTGTTTGTTGTATTTCGCTTTCTTTTATATCTCCTCTTATTTACATTTTCCCTTCCAGTTTGTCTTTTTAGTTATCAAAATTTTTGCTGTTGTTTCTCCCAATTGTTTCCTTTAATGTATTATTCTCTCTCTCTCTCTCTCATGTTGTTATTGTTGCTTTCTACTTGTCCCACCCAACAGGAGATAGCAACTAATCATGAGGATGGCCCAGGATGGAGTAGTGCAATGTGCATGACGTCACCATGAGTTGAGTGCACTGGTTGACTCCGCAGAAGAAAAATCCATAGCAGTGGGCCAGCAGCCTACAAATGCACCAGCAAATACAACAGGGAAAGAAGGTAGTGGACATCTATCCTTAAAGTGGACTTGGTAGAATAGAGAAAAAAAAATCCAGTTTACTGCTCTAGAGCTATGCAGTGGACAGCCTGGAGAACATTTGGGTGAAGAAACAGAGGCCTGGGGATCAAGTGTTCCTTCTAGTCTGAGATGTGTGTCCAGAGGAGCGGTATCTGGGGCTGGGCGCGTGCAGCCAGCCAGTCCCGTGGAGGAGAATCTTGAAGCATGCACTGGGAACCAGCCTCAGCGGCATCATCAAGGAACTCTGAGAAAGGCAGACTCTGGCCCCTGCAATAGAGCCTGTGTTGTTGCAATGTTCCCACTAAAGTTTGAGAAGCACTGAGGCAGCATTGCTGGCTTGCTAACAGGACAGGGATGAGTTCAGATAGAGAGCATGTGAACGTCTCCATCAGCCAGGCAAAGGAGCAGCCTTGACATGTCCCTCAGTCCAGAGTTTCCACTGTCCAATGCTCATCCTAATGTGGCCATATGGCCATTATCATTCAGCTGTGTTAGCAGTTACCTGTATAATGTCAAGCTGGAAAGAAGTTTTTTTTCCTTCTTTCTAGTATCACTTCATCCAGTCTTTGGCAAAACCGCCCTGGGCTGTGTGTGTAGGTTGCCAACTATAAGTCAATTACCCAGCTATCGAAAAGTAGATATCCCCACTTGCATGTGAGCAATTGAATTCAATTTTCATCCCGATGTTCTTGTGTGGAAGCTGCTGATGACTAGGAAAGATGTGCAATGCAGATCAATAACTCAGCAGCATTGTTTCAAAGGCATGGATTCCTAGGTACTATAAAAAGAATGAGTTGCATTGTTTAGTGTCCAGCACATAGTAGGTACTTGATGTGCCTTGTTGGATTGTTAGCGTAAAACGCAGACTTCAAAATACCACATTCTTTATCAGCCTTTACATCTATTCGATGCCTTTCCTTGAATAGCCTGCATTGATTGGGGTATACACAACTACTGTGTGCCTTAATTTTAGGTGCCTTTAAATTTAAATAATGATGCTCTACGGGAATATGCAAATAAGATTCACTCGAAGAGCGTGAACGCTGATAATAGGAAATTAATTAAGTCACGGGAACTATGTTTGCCACGAAGTCAATGTGATAGACTTGGACTGATTATCCCATTTGAACATATTGCCAGAATTTCCCTTTTCGTGCGGTGGGAGTTTCCTAATGTGAACTAGAGGAACTCGCCCAGCCCAAACGAGGCAAGTGCAGCTGGTGTTTGCAAAGGGAGGGTGGTCTTCTGTGGGCATAGGCAGGAGATGTTGGATTGCAATTTCCGGTAGTGTGTGAGGATGGGGCGGGGACTTGCTGGAAGAAGGGAAGAGGATGTGGAGTTCTTAGACTCCGAAGTCTGGGGGGGAATGGAAAGTCACGTGACTCATGGGGTTTGGGTTCCTAAGCTCATAAATGAAGGCCCTTGTCTGGCTTGTAGGTATATGAACTCAATTAATCAGATACCATAATTAAGCCTTCAGGTCTATTGTTCTTGTTAGCTGCCATTGAGTTGGCCCTCAATCCACCTCATGGTGACCTCATACACAACAGAATGGAACTATTGTGGTCCAAAGGGTTTCATTAGCTATTTTCAGAACAATATCACCAGGCCTTTCTTCCTAATCTTTGTCTAGAAATTCAGCTAAAACCTATTGAGCATTGTAACAACGAGGCTGCTTCCACCAGCAGACAAGTAGTGGCTGTCCTTGAGCTGCATTGGTTGGGAACTGAGCCTGGGTCTTCTGCAGGGAAGGAGAGAATTCTACCACTTTCTTTCATTATTAGGAGAAAACAAACAAATAACACACACACACCCCAAAATATAATCTAAAACACACAAACTGGGGCCCTAACCACACCCAAGGAACTGATTCACTTTCTCTGAGCTTCTACTTTTTTGTAAAGTGGGTTGATTGTAAAGATTAAATGTGAAATATTCATCGTGAAGAAGGCTGGCACTTGCTAATAACAATGCTGATATTTGTCCCCAAAAAGGAAACTTCTAGGATTTGAACTAGGATTACTTTTCTCTTGTACTTTCCTTATTTTGAAATTAGGTATGTGTTAATGCAAGCTAGCTGACCTTTCTCAGCTGTATAGACTTTCTTTTCTATACAAAGCAAGAAATAGTAACACCTACCTTTAGTTTGTGGGACCGTGGTGGTTTGAGTTGCCATGATGCTAGACGTTAGGGCACTGGTATTCCAAATACCAGCAGGGTCCCTACGGGAGGGCAGGTTTAGCAGAGCTCTCAGACTAAGACAGACTGGGAAGGGGGATTTAGTGATGCACTTCTGAATAGTAACTAAAGACTGCTATGAATGACAACCAAGTGTTGTCAATAAGGTGCTGGAAGATCAGCCCCCTCCGCTGGAAGGCACATACAATTACAGAGGCCACAACAACCAACTGATGGGTCAGGACTGGGTCATGTTTTGGCTGTTTTCCATGGGGTTGAAATGAGTCACTGACTTGGCAGCATTTAACATCTTATTTTTTTAGGTATTCACAACCATACTAGGAGAGATGTTATTATTACCACTGTCTGTAAAACCAATCGAGGGCACAGAGCAGGTATATGGCTTATGTTAAACAGTGTTGCGGTGGTGGTGTTAGGGGCTGTCCAATAGCTTTGGATTCATAGCAACCTGCTATATAAAAGCACGAAACAATATCCAGTCCTGCACCATAGTCATCGTTGTTATGTTTAAGCCTATTGTTGCAGCCACTGTGTGAATCCATCAGCTTGAAGCCCTTCCCCCTTTTAGCTTCCTGTCCATTTGTCCAGGGAGTTCCGGTGGTGTAGTGGTTACGAGTTGGGCTGCTAACGGCAAGATCTGCAGTTTGAAACCACTGGCTGCTTGAAGGAAGAAACACAGGGCTGTCCACTCCCATAAGAGTCACAGTCCTAGTCACTCAGGGAAAGTTCTACCCTGTCCTATTGGGTCCCTATGAGGCAGCATCAGCTTGATGGCCGAGAGTTTGGGTTTGGTGCTGGTCCATTTTATCAAGCATGATGCTCTTCTCCAGGGACTGGTCTTTCCTGATCACATGTCCAAAGCAGGTGAGATGAAATCTCACCATCCTTTCTTCCAAAGATTATTCTGCTCATAGTTTCCCAAGACAGATTTCTTCATTCTCTGGCTGTCCAGGTACTTTCAATTTTCTTTGATAGCACCGTGATTCAAATGCACCAATTATCCTTCTGCCTTCCTTATTCAATGTCCAACTTTCACATGCATATGAGGAGATTGAAAATACCATGGCTTACATGAGGCATACCTTAGTCCTCAAAGTGAAATCCTTTAAAACTTTAAAGAGGTCTTGTACAGCAGATTTATCCAATATAATATGTTGTTTGATTTCTTGACTTCTGTTTCCATGAGCATTAATTATAGATCCAAGCAAGATTAAATGTTTGATAACTTTAGTCATTTCTCTATTTATCACAATCATATCTATTTGTCCTGTTGGGAGGATATTTTCTTTACATTAAGCCGTAACCTGTATCAAAGGCTCCAGCCCTTGACCTTCATCAGCATGTGCTTCAAGTTATCCTTGCTTTAGGCAAGCACGATTGTATCATCTGTATATAGAAGGTTGTTGATCAGTCTTGCTCCAACCTTGACGCATGTTTTCCTTCATATAGTCCAGCTTCTTGGATTATTTTCTCAGCATACAGATTGAATAAGTATGGTGAGAGGATACAATCCTGATACACACCTTTCCTGACTTTACACCACATACCGTTCCCTTATTCTGTTTGAGTGCCTGCCTCCTGGATCACATCCAGGGTCTGCATGCTCTGCTGTTTGTTTTTGGTAGTTTGGTTGTAGTTTCTCTGGAAGGGTCAAAACTGGAAAATTAAATTGAAAAAATAAATGATATATTCTGTATGCATACACACAGGCACACAGTCTCCCTAAATATATTCATGCTTATGTAATTATGTTAAAGTCTGCCTTAAACATCTATTTAAGCAAGACTATTGATCCCTTTGTTGCCTTCCATAGTTCCTTCACAACTTACTCCTGTCATTAATTCCTCAATTGATAAAGATAGTGTTTAGTGTTCATAACAGAATGATACCTTACAAGTGCACTGATCAAAGATTTCAGATTCCAGTAAGATGGCAGCCTGGATAGTATTTCAATCGTATGGATTAAGAAGTAAGTTAACATGGATCACATAGGAACAGTATGAGAGACAGGTATGGTGGTCGGTTCATCCTTCCAGCTGAAAATGAGCCATCCTCATTTTTAGATGAACTTGAGAATTTGAGAAGTTGAGGGAACTTGGCCAAAGTCACATGGTGGCTAAGCAGTGGCAGCTGGGATTTGGATCTGGATCTTCCTGATTCTGCAGCTCCCACCTCCTCGACTTTTCTCCCACACCACTTCACCACCAAACTGGTTTTCACTTGGGCAGCACTATTTACATATATGATTTTGCATATATTAATACAACATTTACATATATGATTTTGCTTGGGATTTGAATCTTGTAACATGCCGGTAGAAGTGGAAACGTCAGTCATCATTACCATTCTCATTTCCAAGATATGGAAATGGGAACTCAGATACCAAATGAGTACATGGCAGAACTGTCTACCAAACCCTGTGGTTGGAAGGTTTGGATGGGGAAGAAAAAGGCATCTGTGTTGGCAAGGACGCATCCACACGGGCAAGGCCAACTGTTTACTATTATCCTTCTCTGACTTCCAAAGCTCGGGGAAAATGCGGGGCTCTAACCCAGACATCATTGACAAAATACTGTCTTGAAACACAAAGGTGGTGGCAACGGAAACTGTGGTTATATGTTTAAGCAGGCTCCCCTCATACACACAGCTTGTTTTTGGAGTTGTTTTGAAAAGCTCTTTTCATTTCCCAAGGAGGTCAGGGTTCAGAGTAGAACAAACAGCTACATGAACAGCAGTCTTAGAGCCTGCACCTGCTGAAAACAGGCAGCTTGCAAATTAGTCCCAATCGATTGGGTTTCCAGCGAGAAAGAGGAATAAAAAGACAATCAAGTCAACCCCCTGCGCCTGGCCAGCCAGTGGGACACACAATTCACATCTGAAACTCAGTACGAGCTGTTTATAAATAGCCCCTGACCCCATGAGGCCAAGTGAACCCTTTGCTGTTTCTGGCCCATTTGCGAGACTCAGGGGCAGTAAATCCTGGAGGCTGTGCTTGTGGTTTCCAGAACTTCACAGAGCACCATCCCTAGGCACTCTGATTGGCATTAAGATTTCACCAGGGTGTGCTGGACTCTGGCTACAAACAAGGGAGGGAGTCTGCCTGGGAGCAGCCTGCATGTGCCACAAGGCAGCTGCCTGGTGATCCCCACTGCTGTAGCCAGCAAGCAAAATGCTGTGGCTGAGGAAGAGATGAGGAACTTCCACATCATTCATATTCCAAGGATCTCCTCGACACAAATAGGGCTCTACATTAACCAGAGTCTAGTTGGAAATGAATATAGTCAACCAAAAGTCAGCCCAAAGGAGGGTGTGCCAAGTGGGTGAGGTTGTTGCTCTGCGCCACTAAGTTGATTCGGACTCAGGAGACAACGTTGGACCAGCCCCACAGCAGAGGGTCTCCAGGTCTTCTTCCTGCAGAGCTGCCAAGTGGGTTCTAAAGGCCAGCCTCTGGGTCGTCGACCAACCCCTTAACCATTGGGCCACCATGGGGTTCAGTCATCCATTGCCAGGAGTCAATTCTGGTTCATAGCGACCCTAGAGGACAGAGTAGGATTTCGCCATAGGGCACATTATTCATGGGAGCAGACAGCCTAACGGTTTGACTGGCTGCCCTTTTTTAGAAGCCCCATGTTTCTGCACCACCAGGGCTCCTTGGTGGTTCACAGGAGGGGATTTCATACAGGGAACTTGGTTAGGAAGATGTTGAGATATCCGAAGAGCCAAAGAGTATTAGTTCACAGCAAGGTAGAATTCCAAAAGACCAGACTTATGGCCATTGAGCTGATTTGGACTCATAGCAACACTATAGGGCACAGTAGAACTGCTCTTATGGGTTTCCAAGACTGTAAACTGTTGCTGTTGTAGAAAACCTTATCTTTCTCCACAGAGTGACTGGTGGTTTTGAACTACCTACCTTGAAGTTAGCAGTCAAATGAAAAGCCCATTCCACCACCAAGGCTCAAAGTTCAAATTGTTGTTAGGTGCCATCCAATCAGCTACGACCCACAGCTACCCTATGCACAACAGAAGGGAACACTGTGCGGTCCTGCGCCGTCCTCACACTTATTCCTGCACTTGAGTCAATTGTTGTAGCCACTGTGTCGATCCTTTTCCACTGCCCCGCGACAAGCATAATGTTCCTCTTTGGGGACTGGTCTCGCTTGACATGTCCAAAGCCCGTGAGAGAAAGGCTTGTCCTCTTTGCCTCTAAGACACATTCTGGCTGTATGTCTTCCAGGATAGATTTGTCTTTTTTGGCAGTCCATGGTACTTTCCGTATTCTTCTCTAGTACCCTAATTCAAATACACCAATTATTCTTTAATCTTTTTTATTCAATGTCCAACTTTCACATGCATGAGGTGATTGAAAATACCATGACTTGCATCAGGCACACTTCTATCCTCAAAGGGACATCCTTATTCTTCAACACTTGAAAGAGGTTTTGTGCAGCAGATTTACCCAATGTAGCCCATTGTTTGATCTTTTGACTGGTGCTTCCATGAGTATTGCATGTGGATCCAAGCAAGATGAAGTCCTTGACACCTTCAGTGAAAGGTAGAATTAGGCATGCTAGAGATTCATTGGGGGAGACACCTGGGAAGGGTAGGAAGTGCAGCAGGATCAGGGATGGGCAATGGGAGCCTTCAGAGAGTCAAACTGACCAGGCACCTGTGCAAACAGCCAAGGAAGGAAGGGTTGACAGGGAGAGTCTCAGGCCAGGATTGACAGTGAGAGCATGGTTCTAGCAATGACTCAGCAATTGGATGGATTATCTCCGAGCTACAACTGACTCTGGGAAGAGATCGGTGTTGGTAGAAACGAATTGGTTCTAGAATGCCTATGGCTGGCTTAGAGCTATCTGGGGGAAGGAGCATCTTCCAGCACCAGGTGAATCTGTCCATCAAGTATGCTTTTCTTCTAGTTACAGGGGCATCTGAGCTGCACTCCTCCATGACCAGCAGAATGAGACAATCCAGGGATTCGCAGGAGGAGGAAAGCACAAGCAGCTAGAGAGAAAGGGGAAGGAGATGATATTTCAAATACTGCTGCCTGACGGTACTGGGACAATAGCAAAAATGCAGCCACTGCAGGAG
>NW_022103896.1:13908579-13910583 GCF_000313985.2 Echinops telfairi
ATTAAATTTGGGGTGGCAAAACTCCACTTCTAGGCAAGATGGAATAACCAGGACTATGTTCTCCACATTCCTTGCCCATCAGACTAAACACTGATCTGAGTGGTTATAAAAGGAGGAAAAGTTAAATAGAAACTGACTTAAATTGTTTTATGACACACAAGCTAGTTTCAAATACAACAAGCACCATATTTACTCTCCTAGCTAAAAAAGCTAAAAACTCAGAGAAAACATAAGAAACCAATCATCTTCAAGGCATGTCAACACCATATTAGGCTGAGTTGACTAAAAAAACAAATCCAGTTATACTCATATACTTCTAAGAAAGAGCTTTATGTCAAGAAGTAGCTATATATCAAGAAAACATCCCAGTCAGTCCAATTCAAGTCCAGAAGCCCTATCCTAGCCCATTAGTCGCTCTTCAGCCACATGCAATGAGGCTGAACGTAGGAAGATCACAGGTCAGTGGGTGCAAAGGAATGTGGATCCAATGATGGTGGCTGTGGCGGCAACCAGGGTCCGCCAGCAGGAAGGTGAAGGCAGAGAGAGAAGAGGAGGTTCCCCAGGGTCCTCCTAAGGGGAAGACCACACCCACAAGGAGGCACCTGATCCACATGTTGAAAAGCACCTGTACATTTTTACATTTCTTCAAGTTGACATGAAACCATGTATCTACCACAAGCACGATGGACAATGGTTTTTGGGTAACATGGAACAAATGATAAGAGCTCTATAAATAAATGCCCTCAGCTGTTAATCAAATGGGGGAGGTTTGGGTTCATCCAGTGGTGCCTCAGAGGAAAGGGCTGGCAATCAACTTCTGAAAAAACGAGCCACCCAAACTCCACAGGGCACATTGAGGGCAAACCCAAGTGAAATCTACTGAACATCCTGAGTGGAATATACTGAGGAGACCGCAAGTTCAGAAGAAGATTTGACCTGTGCAGGACACTGAGTGAGGGAGGACCAGAGATGGAAGCCGGCTTGTCTCCTAGCTCGGTTGTTCTTCCAGGGTCAACTCTCTCCACGGCGATTTGGTCAACTCTAGAGTGTTCATAGCGGGGTGTTTATGTGCACATGTGTATTTATCTCGAAAGAAAGACCAGAAAATTCACTTCCAAATATTAGTGACTGCAAACCCTATAGATCACAACAGAGCAGACTGGCAGACAGAGTGCCAGAAAAGGAGCCTTGTAGGGAAGACGGCAAAAAGTGAGGGCAACAATGATCTCAATCAAAACATACCAACCATGACATTGGAGCCAACTTTAAAAGAGCAGCACATTGATCTAGCCATAGATCTATCTCTATTTATTATATTTGTATCTATATCTATATCACATGAAGGTAAGTCAAAAGGATTGTTAGGAGTGCTCCAGTTTCTATACATACTGGTTGGTTTCCAACAGAGCAGCCTCTGTGAACAGTGGATTACTACAGATGCGTTCCCTCAGTAATGCAGTCATTGTCTAGTCTTAGGAGCCTTTAAAAGACTTTCTTTTGGTTCTTTCGTAAAGAATGATTTGCGATCAAGATTGATACCAAAGTGTTAACAAAACAAGTAGACAAAATTTTAACAAAACGAAAGCAACCGGAAGATATGATGAAGTCAAAGAACTGAACAGAATTTTTGAAAGGGCAGCTCAAGGAGAGAAAGTCAAATATTATAATGAAACGTGCGAAGACCTAGAGTTATAAAACCCCAAAGGAAGCACATGCTCAGCATATCTGAAGTGGAAAGAACTGAAGGAAACATTCAAGCCTCAAGCGTGTCCCTCCTTTCCAACGCTCCAAACCCCATTTGGGTAAAAGGCTGCCCTTCTGATCTCAGATGGTTACTTATTCTAACCTAAGAGTGAGTTCGGCTCCAGATCTGAAGGGGAACTCAGGGTTCACAGGCTTGTGGGTGCCACGCTGCTCAGGAACTCAGCCTGGGCTCTTCTGGATGTTGAGTTCCGGCCCACACTTTCTTCCACGCTAGCCCAAATTCTATCGCCTCTGTGTGCC
>NW_022103896.1:13911671-13913476 GCF_000313985.2 Echinops telfairi
TTGGTTGTTTTTGATTTAATAAAAGGTTATGTGACCTTGTAGCAATACTTGCTGGCCTACCCTTATATGTACCTATTTATTGATCTGTGCAGGTGTATGTTTATATGCATACATGGGCTCATGATCCACTCACTCACATACTGTTAACTCCTAGGCATGTGTGTGCCTGTTCAGACAAAGGCAATTTGTCACTAACGTCTTCGGTATGGCCCCACTTCTGACTTAAAAGTGTCAAGAAGGAACCATAGGTATTCAAGTGGCTTTGGTTTCCCTGGGGCATCCTGTGGTCCCATATTTGATGTTAATTTAAATGAACTGAAATGGAGCATGAGATCAGGGCAGGCTGACTGCCGATTCCATCTCCACTCCCAGCTGGGTCACAAATGGAGCCTGGAAATTCATCTCTCCTGCTCCCCAGGCCGGGACTAAGGTCTCTTTCCATTACCCTTTGTTGGCAGCTGGGCCACTGCTTTCCAGGCCGCCGCCTTGTTTCCTGACAATGGGTTCAGCAGCAATCATTAGGCAAGTGCACTATCTGGGGTCCCCTGCTGTACGTACTCACCCGAAGCTCAAAGCAGCACACTTCACTACCATCTCTCTGTCAGAAATATTCTGTATCTCCCTCTAAAGGACTCTTTCAAGTGACACGTTTCCAGCTGCTGCCATGATTTAGCTGTTAATGTGGCTGGAGGCTCTGGAGGAGCCATCGGGCTCGGGGGCTGTGCTATCCTGAGCACAAACGCACCTGAAAACCTTCAGGACCATGGACAACACTTCCATAAACAACCTTCTCAAAGTCCACAGTCATTGGGGGCCCCCTGATGCTTAGTTAATATGCAATCAAACCAGAGTTTTCGGGGTTTTTTGTCGATCTTTGTGCTGGCAAACTATAAACTTAGATGTTCTTACTGAGTGCTACAGAAAAATGATCATCTGAGTTTAACAGTCTGATAGTTAGCTCCCTGCGCTCCAGACTCAAAGCCTTTTCTCTTGCTATTGCAAGGGACACCCTGAGCAGCTTACAGACATGGTAGCCAGCATGTCATGTTCTAGTGTTTGCACCTATGGGAGTCATTAACAAAGGGAGTTCCAGGGTCCCTCACCAACGAATGCATCTATGCTTTTCCACGGGTGAGTGCCAGCGTCATCTTTCAAAATGCAAACCCGATCACATCAAACTCTGCTGAAAGCTCTTCAGCGAGGTCTCATCGTTGCGAGAATGAAAATGAAAATTGATGTTGCTTGCTATTGATTCTGCACTGATAGAACACAAGCTTGCCTGGTCTCATGCGAAGCGCATGATCCTTGGCATGCCTGAGTCCATTTCTGGTGGCTACTGTGTTAATCAGGCAGACCTGCCTCATCTTCCTGCTGCATTCTCCCCCTTGACCCCACCCCCGACAGACCACGTGGCTCAGTAGTCCTCACTCGCAATGCTCCTTCCTGTGAGTGTTTCTTTCTTAGTTGCTGTTCCTCTCCTAGATAATCTCTCTTCCACCCTTGCCCTAACTAACCAGTCATTCGCAGTCATACTACACCTTCTACACCTCTACACCAGGGCAATCCCCTCCAAAGACTCTTTCACAGTACCTTCACTGGGCCCATGCCAGTGGGGGATGGGATGGGTCTTCGATTGGGTCCACTGTAGTTCACTGGACCCATGAGTTTTCATTGGACCCAAGTCCATGTTTATTTGTGTAATTCTGCCCTTCCATTTGCCTAGTAGGTGAAGAAACCAATCCCAGAGCCATCAAGTTGACTCCCACTCATGGGTTTCTGAGGTTGTAAACCTTAACCAGAGCAGG
>NW_022103896.1:13913813-13915999 GCF_000313985.2 Echinops telfairi
CCTACCCTCATGAACACTTGATAAATTATAAATTATTATTATTTTCACATCTTACACAGTCCGCTGCCTCCTTTCACCCACGTTTCTGTTGTTCGTCCCCCTGGAGATGTGGTGGTGATTATATGTAATTATTGCAATCAGTTCCCCCTTTCTCTCCCTTCTCCCCTCACCTTCCCCCTACACTCATGGTATCACTATTTCCATTATTGTTCCTGAGGGTTTTATCTGTCCTGGATTCCATGTGCTGAGACCTCTTTTCTGTACCAGTGTACATGCTCTGGGCTAGTTGGATTTATAAGGTAGAACCGTGGTCATGATGGTGGGGGGAGGAAGCATTAAAGAATGAGAGGAATGTGTGTTTACTTGGTGCTATACTGCATCTTGGCTGGCTTGTCCCTTCCTTGTGACCCTTCTGTGAGGGGATGTCCAATTGTCTACAGATGGGCTTTATGTCTCCACTCTGACCCCCCTAGTTCACATCAATATGATTGCTTGTCTTGGGTCTTCTGATGCCTGATACCTGATCCCATCAACACCTCATGATCACACAGGCTGGTGTGCTTCATCCAAGTGTACTTTGTCGCTTCCGCTTGTTTAACATCAAGTCTTTAAAACTCCAGAAAAATCTATCTTCTAATAGCTCAGCACCACCAGCTTTCTTTACCACATTTGCTTATGCACACATTTTGACTTCAGCAATCATTCCAGGAAGGTGAGCATCACATAATGCCAGGTTATTAGAACAAAGTGTTCTTGCATCGAGGCAAGGCTTGAGTAGAGGCCCAATGTCCATCCAGCACTGGATTCTTAGTACCTATCTGATGACTGGTATGTAGTAGATGTCCAACAGACGTCTGCTAACTGAATGAATGAGTGCGTGACTGAGGCTTTAATGGTAATTATAGCATGGCGTGAATTTTGATGTGCATTATGCCCCCACCCCCACCTCTACCCCCACTGGCCCCCCCAGCTCTGGGCTCTGGGTCCAACAGCACACACCAGAATGGTGACCCTCTAAAGATGTATTTATGGCACTTGGTTAAGCAGCTTCAGCTGTGAGGCAGAAAAATACACTCCATAGCATTCCAGCTGCCTCTCTGAGATAAGGGAATGCTGCTTATGAATCTTCTGCAAAGTTTGGCAATTTTCAATTTAAATATTTACCATGAGTTCAATTATTGTGTTTACCAGGAATACAAAATGCAAGGCAGATGGTAATAAATATTATAATAGATCTCAAAAGTGCTATGAGAGAAAAATTGGAGATGAATCTCTACTGGGGAAATCTAAGACGGTTCTATGTCAAAGTTAACATTTGAAGTGGACCTTGAGGTTTGGGTAGGTTGGTGATACACTTTCAACTGTTGACCAGCCCAAATTCTGAATAACTCAAGTCACCTTTCCTCTTCAGCGTAAAGGATTCTGGGATGCTTCTCAGACTATTGCCCTTAAACAGCTTGCATGCTCTAGAGCAACGGTTCTCAACCTGTGGGTCGCAGGCTGAATGACCCTTTCACAAGGGTTTCCCAATTCATAACAGTGGCAAAATTACAGTTATGGAGTAGCAACAAAAATAATTTTATGGATTGGGGGGTGGGGGGTCACCAGAGCATGAGGAATTGGATTAAAGGGCCGCGGCATTAGGAAGGTTGAGAACCACTGCTCTAGAGTCTGTTCCCCAATTGTAACATCACTCATTTGTCTACCTTGCTAACCTCTAAGCGCTATAAGAAAAATTACCAAGGTCGTCTTACTTACTACTTTATTTGTGTCATTTAACACAAATCCAGTAGGAAGTAAGTGTCTGATAAAGGTTGGTCATTCAATAAATATCCAATGATTAAATGAATCAGAAAAATGGGGATTGGGGACAAGGGAACAATAAGACATCTAACATCAATGGTGAGGAGGATGTTGAATGCCTGGTGGGGTTTGCGCAAGTGCAATGTAGCCAAGAGAAAGTACTGAGAGTCAAATGAAGGTTGAACATGATAGTGGAACAGGAGGAAAGTAAAAAGAAATAGAGGAAAGAACTAGGAGCCAAAAGACATTTATAGAGGTAGAAATATAGGCATGCACATATGTAGGTATATTAATATATAATGATAAGGATATAGGTCTATGTACATATATTCAAATGTTAAGTATTAAGATAGCAGAGGGGCATTTGGTCTTTACTCAAATAC
>NW_022103896.1:13920273-13923063 GCF_000313985.2 Echinops telfairi
TCTCAACCAATGATTTTAAGCCTCACTGACTATTAGACTCACCAGCACCACTGGTCACCATCCAGTTGTCTCTGGCTCATGGCCATTGGTCATTTCACATGAGTTGAAGTATGACTGGACTCCAGAGAGAGAGTCTCGATGATTTTCCAGCAGGAGACCTTCCGACTTTTCTTTTAAGTCACCGTTGAGTGAACTTGAATCTCTGACCTTTCAGTTAGCTGCTGATTATGTTCACCGTTTGCCCCACCCCCACCCCCATGTCTGGGACCTAAGCCAGACCAATTAGGTAAGAGTTTCTTAGAGGTGAGGCAGTAAGACTTAATCAGAGATGCTCATCAAGACAAACCACCACTTCTCTGTCAGTTTGTCATACTACGGCGGCTTGTGTACCACTATGATGCTGGAAGCTATTGAAAAGCAAAGATGTTACTTTGAGGATTGAGATGAACCTGACCCAAGTCATGATATTTTCAATTGTCTCATATGCATGTGACAATCAGACATTGATTAAGCAAGACCGAAGTAGAATCAATGTATTTGAATTGTGGTCCTAAAGAGGAACATTGAAATACCATTGGCTGCTAAAAGGACAAACAAATCTATGTTGGAAGAAATGCTGCTGGAGTGCTCTTGGGAGGGAAGGGTGCCAAGACTTCACCTTCCATTCTCCGGGCACATTGGTCAGGAGAGCCCGATCCCCATAGAAGGCCCTCGTGCTTGGTACAGTAGAGGGGAGCGATCAAGAGGAAGACCCTCAACGAGATGAACTGGCACAGTGACTGCAACAATGGGCTCAAACATGACAATAGTTGGGAGGATGGCACAGGCAGGGCGGTGTGCTTCATTCCGTCTCGCTCTCGTGGCCCAGGGTTGTAATGAGTCGGAACCCACGCAATGGCACCAAACAGCAGCGGCAACATCAAGACAACGGTCATGAATAACTAGGGCTCCCTTTCTCCTTACAGAACAGGAGACTGAAGCACAGAGAGGTTAAGTGACTCCTTTACTGTTATACCACGGCTGAGCGACAAGAAGGGTTTTGCTCTTGAGTTTCTGCTTCCAGAGCTGCCCTCGGTGTGGTCACTATGCTAACGTGTCATTGGAAAGGCACAGCAATGCTGGCGTCTATTTACCATGATCGTATGGCATAAAGGCCGTGTTTATTTTCAGAATGTGTAGCTTTTCCTTTGTCTCTCTCATTCTCAGTTCCACACTTCCTGTTTTTCGCATGCATACGATTAACAAACTCACTCCTCTGTCCATTTTAATACTGTCTTTCCAGAATTAACTATTACCTATGTTGCAACTCAGCATGGGCAAAGTCCCTGTGCTCTCATAGTGAGTGTTACACATCAGCTTTGGTAGAAGTGTGTTCAGAGAAACCAACCAAGGCAACACAATCAAACTCAAGTCCATCAAGTTGAGGCTGACTCATAGTGATGCTATAGGACAGAGTGGAACTGCCCCTGTGAGTTTCTGAGACTAATTATGACTGGAGTAGAGAGCCCTGTCTTTCTCCCAAGGGATGGATAACCCTTTCAAACTGCAGACATTGAGGTCAGAAGCCCAACTTGTAACCGCTCACGAACAAAGCAGTCAAATTCATCAGATATGTGTAATCATAAACTTGCAACTTATAAAGCAGTACTACCAAAACAAACAAGCAGTGAGTTGCAATCTGGAAATATTCTAGGGGCAAAATATTGAATGGAATATTTCGATGGAAGCATCAAAAGAAGATGGAAGGAACATTCAGAGTCACGGTACTAAAAATTGGTGGACATTCAACCACTTCAAGAGGTAGAATATGATCAATAGCCAATAGTATGAAGGAACTAGTCCAAGCTACACTGAAGGCATGAGAGAAAAACAGGCTCCAGGAATGGAAAGAATACCAATTGAAATGTTTCCACAAGCTGGTGAAGCATTGGAAGCACTTATTAGCCTATGCCAGGAAATCTAGAAGACAGCTACCTGGCCAACTGAAAAGATCTATAGTTGTCCCCTTTCTAAAGAATGCAGAAAGTATTGAACAGTAACATTAATATCACATGTAAATAAAGTTTGCTGAAGATCATTCAACGATATTTGCAGCAGTACATTGACAGGGAGGTGGCAGAGGGTCAGACCAGAAGAGGATGTGGAACAAGGGATAACATGTATGATGTCAGATGGATCTTAGCTGAAAACAGAAAATACCAGAAAGATGTTTACTTGCATTTGTTGACAATCCCAAGGCATTCGACTGTGTGGATCATGGCCATCCGGATCATCACGAGGAGAATGAGAATTCCAGAACACTCGCTTGTGCTCAGTGGCACCTGGACAGGATGATAGCTGTTCCTACAGAGCAAGGGGAACTGCCTGGTTTCAGATCAGGTACGATGAACATCAGGATGTGGCCTCTTTCATCCCTCTTCAATCTGTATGCCGTGCTCGTAGTCTGAGAAGCTGGATGCTGAAGAGCATGGCATCAGAATTGGTGGAAGGCTTACGACCAACCTGCAATATATAAGTGATCCAATCTTGCTTGATGAGAGTGAGGAGGAGTGGAAGGTGATCATCATGTCGCTGATGATGATCAAGAACTGCCACTCAACACAAACAATGCAGAAATCTTCATAAACAGGAGTCTCAAGGAGAACAGCAACAAAAGACACTCTCTTGAAAGAAGAACAACCAGAACACTCCTTAGAAGCGAGGGTTCAAGACCTAGACTCATGTACTTTGGACATGTTATCCAGAGAGACAGGGTGCTGGAAAAGGACATTGTGCTTGGTAAAGCAGAAG
>NW_022103896.1:13923163-13958600 GCF_000313985.2 Echinops telfairi
GGGGGGGGGGGGAATGGACACAGAGGCTACAACAAAGGCCGTAAACATAACAATTTGGAGGCTGGTCCAGGACCAGGCAGGACTTCCTGCTGTTCTTCATGAGGTTGCAGCGAGCTGGAACTGACTTGTCACCCCAGGTAGCAACAACAAATGCTCTGCTGCTGAGACAACCCCAGAACATAAGGTACACTGAAAATGCCTGAAAGGTCCAACTCTTCCAAGATACTACGTTGCTCCATTTTCCCACACTCTTCCCTCGAGTATATTTCTTCATGTCCTTGGGTTCTATAACTTACCACCACATCCTAAAGAAACTCCTGAAACTGAGGAAATGTCTAAGGTGGTGGTGGCTGCTGTTCTGTCCAAAGTCTGAGGGTCAGGGAAAGGTGAGCCAAATGCAGGGTCCAGAGCCAGAAGATCCCAAGGTCTAGAGGTCACAAACACTCTTCTACCAAAGTCCAGTAAGGCTAATATGGCTCTGAGTCTCTAGGTGAGGTGACATGTGTAGAACTGTCTGGTGGTCAGAGGGCATGTCCAAGGAAAGCAAAAGGTTTGGCCTGGCTCATACTTGGTGCTAAAGTGGAGTCTTAAAGATGCCCTCAAGGAAACAAAGATGCGGCTCAGCCCACACCAGCACCATGGCCAGTCCTCAATCTCCCCAACTCCTGTCCATCAGCCGAGTAGAGAATGCCCTTCACAATGGGTCCACAGTCACAGGTATATCAAGTCCAGAACCATACTATAGCATGTAAGAGACCGTGGCTAGAATGGCTGCATTTAATTGACCATATCTCAAAACTGTCAGTGGACTACCTAAGGACAGATTTTTCTTTTTAACAATTAAGGCCTTTAATCGTCAAGATTTTTTTTGAGATGCAGATTTTATCATTATCATAAATTGCAAACGAGGAAATGGATAGAGAGTAGTTTAATGATTTGCCCGAGGAACCAGTCACAATCAGGAATTGGTGGAGGTCCATCCTTAAAGGCAGGGATAAGTAACTGAGAAGCCCTGGTAGGGCAGTAGTTAAGCACTTGGGTGCTAACTAGAAGGTTTGAAGTTTGAGCCCCCCCACCCCCACCCCAGTGGCTTTATGGGGGGAGAAACCTGGTGATCTGCTCCCACAAAGAGAGATTACAGTCCTCAAACCTCTGTAGGGTACAGCTGAACGCTCTACATGCCGAGTGATAACGAACTGGACTAGACTGACCCTCAGCTAACAAGAACAGGAACAGCAACAAATCCTTGTTCGAAGAAGTTATAAAAGGAAGGGGCCGAAAGTTAAACTGCGAGCTGAACTTGTTAGATGAGTGGTCTGGCTGTCAGAGGAGATAAAAGCAGAGGACTTCTTTGCTCCAATGGACTGTCTCTATGAAAATAGGTAAGCACAGGAACACCCATTAGCTATGGATGGGCAGTGAGCCAATGGCACATCAGTGGCACTTAGAAGCTGCAACTGAAGATGGTTATCTATTGTTATCGGTGTCTAATCAGAAACTGTGATGATTAGGCCACTGCTTTTTGAGCACAAGAGAAAGATGGAGCACTTCAAGCAAAGTGGGGTTTGCTCATGAGACAAACAGATTTACATCTGTCAACTAAAGAAGCAGACCATGGTCCAGAGTCCAGACTCTCAATTAATTACCGCTCGCCCTTGAGTTGACTTAGAAACATGGTGATCCCACATGAGTCAGAGGAGAAGGGATCCACAGGGATTGTCAGAAGTATGTCCCCAGGTTTTAATCCAAGTGGCCTGGAATCTGTCAGTTTTCTGTTAACGGCTGAACGCTTAACCTCTTATGACACCCAGGATCTCCTGAGGCTAATGTGTTACTCCACAGAATAGACGAGAACTGCCCCAAAGCGCTTTCAAAGCTGCAGATCTTTATGGAAGCAGACTGGCACATCTTTGTCCCAAATGACAGGAGGTGGACTTGAAGCACCAATCATTTCGTTAGCAGCTGAGCTCTTATAACCACTGCCCCCCTAGGGCACCTAGAGAGTCCAGACCACAAGCCGGTAACTCAGAGCATTTACACAAACCAGCAGCATCCCCTTCACCTAGGGCCTTTCCAAAATACAGATCTTGGGCTTATCCTTGACTTACTAGGTCAGAATATTCATTTTAATAAGATCCTCAGGTAATTTGCATGCTCATTAAAATGTGATGTTCAAAGGATAGGAAATGATCTCTCTCTGTCTGTCTCTCTCTCTCTCTCCCTGTCTCCCTCCCTCTCCCTGGGTGGGTCCTTTTGGGGATTATCTACATGGGAAAGAATGACTGACTCCAGGAATCACTTAGCATCTATCTTATGACAACTGTGTGCCTATTAGCAATTGAAGCATCCTAGGAAAGGTTTGTTGCTACCTCATCACAGATAGGGCTGTCTTAATTCTCCACTCTATTAGAGGGACTATTCTTCACACCTGGATTATTTCTCCATTACTCTAATTCTCACAAAATCCGGGTAATTTTTACACCAGGTCTTTTTCTTCTACTTGCTCCTAACTTCCTCTTAGGCTCTCTCAGGCTCTCATTTTTCCACATATCTTCTCTCTCTCCTAGCATGTTAGGCTCAGCTTTTAGGGCTCCTGTAGCTTGTGAAGGAGCCCTGGTAGTGTCTTTTTTCGGTGGTAGGCTGAGATATACATGGGTGCAGTTGGGAACCACTAGCAGCCATGCAGGAGAAAAACTGGGCTTTCTACTCCCATAAGTAATGACAGTCTTAGCAGCCATGCAGGAGAAAGACTGGGCTTTCTACTCCCGTACACAATGACAGTCTTGGATACCCACAGGGGATCGCTCTCAGTCACCATTGACCAATGGCAGTGAGTTTAGAATGAGGAGCTTGTAAGAGGAGCCCTGGTGGCAGAGTGGTTACTGGTTGAGTGGGGCTATGATCTGCAGTGCCCTCAGGTGAAGACCACCAGCTGCTCCACCGGAGAAAGACCAGGCTTCCTGCCCTGGTAAACTGTTGCCATGTTTGAAATTCACACGGGCAGTTTTCCCCTGTCCTATAGAGCAGCTATCCGTCAACACTGACCCAGTGACAATGAGTTTGGTCTGATTTTTGGTTCGGTAGTTTGTTGGTTTTTCAATTCTGCTTCAAACTTCAGTCAGTGACATTATTTGTTTGCTAACTTGAAATCAGTCATGGTGGAAGTATTTATACCATCAAATAAACAGAATGAGATTGAGTTAATGATGACTCCCAGCGACCCCATAGGACAGAGCAGGACTGCCCTGGTGTGCTTCCACGACTGTAGCTCTTCTTGCAAGAAGTACACCGCAGCTTTCCCCTGTGGAGAGGCTGGGGGTTTTACATTGTCCATCTTGATGTTGTCGGCCCATGTGTAACCAGCAGGCTCCTAGACATTGCCCAATGGCACAAACCAAAGTTACCCTCACCCCTGGGACTGAGTTGAATGCACTAGCACACTCTCACCTTGTTCACAGGAACTTTTCTTTTTCTCCATTTTTAAACCTCTATTCTATTTTTTGTTTTTCTTTTTTACTTTTCCCTAAAAAACTACCAACAACCACTACTAGAGCTAACAACATAACCAAATATAAAGAATATTCCAGATACCCTAAACACAAGTAACATTTTACCACAGAAAAACCCTTATAAGCATACAAAAACGATTGAAGATTGTGTGCCCCAGTTTAAGAAAAATAAACACTTAAGCCTTTCTGTGCAATAGACATTGTATAGGGTTCCCTAAGTAAGCATGGGTATGAATGTTTGCAGATACTCTGTTATTCTACTTATTTACATTTTGTTATACTCGAACCACTTTTTCCCCCCATCTGCTAAGTGACAGATTCTGAAGTCAAGTTGCAAACATTTTAATAAATGTTTTCTATGAAAGTTGTAAAGGATGAAGTTAATAAAACCTCTATGAAAAAAAACTATCTGATGGCATTACACCCAGGTCTAGTTTATGTAAATTGGAATTTTTACTTGACTGCTTGTCTGCCTCAGACGCCATGGGTTTAGCTTCATAGAACAAAGTTACCTCAAACCTTCATAGGCTCCTGCTTATTATCTGGCCATGTTAATTGCTAAAAGCCATGAAAATGAAGAAGCCACTTTTCCCCATGTTCAAGCCCGGTTGGGAAACAAACAGGGTGTATGGAAGGAAATCTAGACACAGCTGGCTTTTGCATAAAGTGGAGCCAAGAGGTATTTCTTCATGCCGGACTTATCTAAAGTTTCCTGGACAATTTAAAAGAATTTTGTTCAACAACCTGTTTCTCAAAAGTGAGATTCTGGTATCAAAATCATTTTCTCAAATTCCTGATCATCTTCTTTAAGCTGTTTAAACATTCACCAGTGATAACCTGACTATGATTAAAATCCTCTGTAAGTCATTTCTGAAATCAAATAATGTAAGCTATTGTGTTAATTATACATTAGAACTGCACTGCCCACCTGTAACCCATTCTCCTCAAGACCCCAACCAAAAGCAATCTCGTTAAACTACTGAATTATACTCTTTGTTCTCTATCTTGTTAGAGGCTCTATCAGTTCTCATGTTAGTTCCCTGAAATTGAATATATCTCCCCCTGCCGTTTTTTCTCTCCGAGTAAATCCTCTAACCACATTGTAAGGATTGAGTGAAAGTGTTTTACCTACAACTGAGTGCAGTGAGGCAAATGGCCCGAACAAAGACGCTTGGGACTTAAGAGGAGACATCATGGTTTCACAGGTGATGCAGAGAGAACACTCCCTTTTCCTAAAATACTCGGAAGAAGTGAGGAAAAAATAGGAAGAGCTTTTTGAAAAGTTGTCATTCAAGCAAAGGATGGGTCTCAGGGCTGTTTTACTGTTTTGATTTTTATGTTTTCCTTTTGCAACAGTTGCAAGAACTCAGCTTTACTGTTAGGGAGTTTCAAGAGCATGTGGGTTTGGAAAGTCCCAGTTAATTAAGATTTACAAACTTTTATCTGAGAGTAATTGGGACCAGTCTAAACCAGCTGACACACATACCTACCTTTAAAACTATGGAAAAGAAATATTCTAATCAATTACATTATTTTTTTAAGCTCTTCGTATTACAGAAGACGAGTACAGTGAGGTCACTGTGGGAGGCTCATACATGTTATCTTCTTTGCGACTCTTCCACGGCGCGTAGATATGTGAGGAGACTTCAAAATGCTCACGGAAACATTTCACTTTTTAAATTGTATGTTATATAGTAAGGTAAGTAGTGCTGTGTAATTACTGTGGGCAACTATGCTTTAAATACTAATCAACCAACTTTCAGATTAACTTTGAGACCAAACATATTTGTGAGTTTGGCATATTTTATATGTATATGTATATTTTGCTCACAATGTTTGTGCTGCTTTTGCTGTTGGCTAACAATTAGTGTGCAGATGTTCATAAATATACCTTCTTCCCTTTATTGATGTTCAGCTTCTCATATAAAGGGCCTATCACAATGTGTTAATTGATCCAAGTGGGTATACAGAGGATTATAAAATGATTATGAGCAATTTAATCATTTATTCAATCATTCAGTTATTCATTCAGTCCATTACCATGTTCTGAGCATTGACTGCCTACCATGTGACACAGATGCTAACATGCCCTCCTGGGGCTTACTGCTCACATCTAACAAGGGAGACACAAGCAGGGTTTATCATACAATTAACAGGTGCTGTACCAGTGAGACTGACATGCCGCTGGGGTAGCACAGAAATTGTTTGGCCTCGTGTAGTTGTGCACACAATCATGGGAGAGGCAATTTTCTGAATCTTGAAAAAATAGTGAACACAAAGTGAACGCATGAAGACTAGAGAGTGTGTGTGGAAAACAACACAGAGTAAAGGAGAACAGTGAGGCACTAGAGCGCCCCATGTGCCCTGGACTTAACACATGTCAACTCCGGAATTGGAGAAGTTCATGTGTTGGAAATAACCAGTCCGCTAGGAAACTTTGTTGCCTACTTTAGTATCTTGAGGTTGTTAACAGACACTTCAATACAAACATCGGTGAAGGTATTCCACACCAAACGCACCTCCATCAAGTTGTTTCCAACATATAGTAACCCTATAGGGCAGGGAAGCACTGCCCTGAGGCTCTCTGAGACCTGCTCTCTATGGGAGTAGAAAGCCTTGTTTTTTCCTCCTGCAGAGTGACTGGTGGTTTCGAACCACTGACCTTGAGGTTAGCAGCCCAAGGTGTTCCCCACTACTCCATCATGGCTAAATGAAAGGGGTCCTGGTGGTGTATGGATTAGGCCTTGGGCTGCTAACTGCAAAGTCAGTAGATCAAACACACCAGTCACTTTGAAAGATGAAGGTAAGACTGTAAATCTTAGAATATCAGAAATTCTAAGGAGCAGTTGGCCTCTGTCCTACAGTGTTACTGAGTCAAAATCCATTTGATGGTGATAGAGGGTTTGTTGGTTGGTTTATTTATAAAATATATATCCACATGTACACATGTCAAACGTTGTATTCTTTTTTAAATTACTAACTAGTGAGGGGACCAATACACCATTTAAAACTGGTTCAAATGGAGAACTCAGGGAACCACACTTATAAGTAGTCAACCATCAGGAGCCCTAGAGGTGCAGTGGTAAAAGTTCTCAACACCACCTATTTCCTGGCAGATCCATAAAGACCGCAGCTTGGAAACCCTCAGGCGCAGTTTTCACAAACTTCCAGGGTCCTGTTGCTTTAGTGGGTATGCGTAGAGCTGCTGCGATCCTAATGGTCAGCAGTTCAAAACCATCAGCAGCTCCACAGGAGAAAAGACTGGGCTTTCTACTCCCATAAACAGTTGGAGACTGGGAAACCCAAAGGGGATTCCACTATGAATCAGCAGTGACTCGATGGCAGAGTTTGGTTTGGTTGTAGGGGTCTTACAAGACCAAATGGACAAAAGAGAAAGGGATGTGATAGGATAAATTTACACATAGATGTCAATCTGATTTCTCAGAGTGAGGGAATCAATTATATTCCCCTTTGGGAAAGTTCATGTGCAGGACTCTGGGTGGGAATCATTGACAATGCTGTTCATGATCTACAAATTACAGCAGTTTCATAAGATGACTCACAGACAGAGAGGCTGAAGAGACTCCAGAGAATGAACCGAGACGAGGCTGCCGAGACCTTTCCACTGAAGACCGTGTGAAGAACTGATTTTCCTAATTTCAAAGGTTCTCAGAATTGTCCTCCCACAACACGTGCACAGAACTTTTGAAAACTCTCTGTGTCTTAAACCCTGTGGAGTCAGTTGTCACTCCTAGATACCCAATAGGACTGAGTATGACGGCCCCATAGGGTTCCCTATACTGGCATCTTTATGAGAACCGACTGCCTCATCTCTCTCATGGAGGCACTGGTGGGTTTGAACGGTGACCTTTCAGTTAGCATCCAAAATGTTTAATCACTGGACTACAGTATTAAAGCAGAGTACTAAAATAAAAGATGTCTGTTTCGTAAGGATTGTTTCCCACTAAACTTCCTGACAGGAGCTCCTCTCCATCTTGTGTCATTGGAATGTGACCTAGTGTTGAGCATCACTTGCTCTCACTAGTGCTGGGTGCAGAGCAGTGTGACTGGGAGAGAAGACGGAGCAGCTTAGCAGGCAGTGATCATGCAAACGGTTATTAATGCAGGTAATGTGATGTTGTATGTGGAAATATTGGAATATATGGGAATGCATGTGCTTATTATTAAGACTCATAACTGTGGGTACCCTAGAAGGGTCGTGGTCTTCTTAGCAACTTAGTAGGGGGAAGCTTCCCCTTTTTGAAGCCCCTCCTCCACAATAAACCATGAAGAAGTACACTACAAGCTGACATGCACACAGGAATGGCAGAAGACTTAGCAACGGCTTAGAGTTGGTAATATATAATTCTTGTGCATCAATCTGTCAAACTTGTTTAACCTTGATTTTCCTTCTTTTGTTAGCTTTTGTGCTTGCCCCATATTGGTCTCTGGAGTAGAACTGATTGACAGGTGCAACAAGTCCTATTGTGACATCTCATTTTAAAGAGGATTGATGACCATGTAAGAACAGGCATTAACCTTAAACATGGCTTATTAACCTGGATGCCTTGGGGATTTGTGCTGAGCCCTCATGGTTTCTTGGGAGCTCAATCAGTTGGACCCATGGGTATGGACATTTACAGGATAGACTTGGGGTCTATTTGGAGGTAGGGGGAGACGTTTTTCTTCCTTGCTATTGACAGTGCTGTTATAATTTTGAAAAGGAAGTAGCAATAACAAACAATGTGCTTAGTCAAAAGAAAATGTTTTAGTCAAAGTATTTGAGACCAGGGCTAATATGGTTTTTTTTGTTTTTTTTTAATGAAAAGCCTTTGAAAATGTGTTTGAGAACAGAGTTAGAATTAGCAATTGAATGATGACTTTGACTTGAAATTAATGAGTTGGATTTGCGATCTAAGTGCCCTCTCCTCTTTTTGAAAACATTCAAATCCAATTTGTTCTTCATCATACCTGACTACAGTGAACCCTCGTTTATCGCTGTTAATTGGTTCTAGACCCTACCGTGATAAATGAAATTCCGCAAAGTAGGATTCCTTATTTGTAAATCAAATATTTTCATAGTTAGAGCATAGAGGACATGAAAAAACACCCTTTAGTCACCATTACACTCGTATTACCCAATTTATTAAACGAAAAAGGGAAAATACAGTAAAACATTTTGGACGTTACAATTATCATTTATTATTTATTATATTATTTATGGCATCAAGCGTGTACAGTATGAGCCAATCAGTGGCAATAATGACAGAGCATGCGCTGTTCCGCAAAAACCGCGATAGAGTGAAGCTGCGGAAGTCGAAGCAAGCGAGGGTTCACTGTACCACTGAAAAAGGGCAATCTACCCTTTTAAATGCAGTTATCAAATATCCTCTTTAGAAGCCAGAAGATATCTTGAAATGACTCTTAAGGAATCTAGATATTTCTGAGACATAATGCCCAGACACTATGGATTCTTCTAATGAGGAATATTTCAAAGCAAGGCTATAGTAAAGTTGGAATAGAAGCTCAAAATAAAAATAAGAAACAAACAAAACCCCAATCTTCTACTTGGGCATGATGAGAACAACAAGAAAAAGCTATTCGAAAGAAAGTAATTGGAATTCTACATTTACATAAAGAATGGCTTTCAAATAGCTTTAGGAGAGATTAATGCAAGCAACGCACAGGTCACCAGATGTATAATATGGATCCAAAGTGGTCCCAGGGGTCAGGGGTTTTTTGTTTTGTTTTGTTTGTTTTTTTTTACGAAATTGCAGGGCTGTGTATTTAAAGTGGACACACTGTAAAACATGATGGTCAGATAGGGTCAAAGCTGGGAGATTATACAATTGAAAAAGAATTACATTCGGACTGCTGACAATTCTGTCATTGAAATTCTGATGGGAAAAAATAACAAACCGAAGTGAGCCCAGTCCCCTATTCACCGTATGGACCCTTCTGTCCTAGGTAATGATGAGGACGGACCTTACACGGCAGAGGAGGATCAGCGCCTTCGTTTTGCTTTCTCCAAATGAACGTTGATGAGTTTAGGAACATGGATGCTCCGGTGCTAGAACCCAAAGCTCTAGGTCCGAAGTCACTAACATCATCTTCGAAATACATCGTGAATACAGAGAGTGCCTCGGTCAAAATTGGCAGCTTAATGATTATTTGGGCATGACCACGTTGGTAAGTTAACACAATTCCTTTTACCTAAATAATCTTTGCAGAAGCTATACATGCAAGAGATACATGGCCTAGACAGAAAAATAAGCAAAAAACTAATTTCTTCTGAAAAATTCCTGAGAGACTGAAGGAAGTCTAAAACTGGCATGGAAATTAGTGCATTGCTCCTCGTGGGTGAAAGTGGACAGACTTTCAACAAACCAACCAACTCATTGCCATTGAGTCAATGACCCCATGGGTTTCCAGACTATAGCTGTTTATGGGGGTAAAACACCCAATCTTTCTTCAGGAATTTCACTGGAAAATCATATCCCATTTATTTACCCCACAACCCTAATCTTCCATATCAAACTTCTTTTTGTCCTCCAAATTCAAAGAATATTAAAGAGGAACTTATTTGAGGCCCTGAAGGATGCTCCAGCTGCCATTTTGACATGATGTAATCGAAGAGGGCAGAATTCTTCAGGGAAGAAGAGTTGGAGAGATGGAAACACCACCCTCGGAAGTGTAAAGACATCGTTGAAGGAGGTGTCAAGAAACAGTTTCACATTGTGATGTTTTTGTTTAATGAAAATTTCTATGGTATTATAGAAATATTTTTCCCTTTCTCTCATATATATGAGACTTTCTCTCATAGATATGACTTTCATATAAATATGATATATGTATGTATAGGTATATATATGACTTTCTTGTGCAATGGTATTTCTCCAAATACATATTAAACACAGATTCTGAATGGTTTCTCCTTTTTTCCAGCGGGGCCAGAAAATTTGCATTTTTTTCACAAACTCCTGTCCTCACTCTGGAAAGCACCATTCTTTGGTGTTCAACTTCAATGTTGACCTGATTCATCCCTCCTTCCGGCTGACAAACAACCCTAACCAAACCCTCTTTGATTCTCTTTCCCTTCCCTACAAGTCAAGCGCCATGATCTTTTAGCTAGATATTCAGAAAGCATTACATTCAGGTATAGCAAACTATTTTGAAAGACATTCACGGGTATCACAGGAGCAAATCGGTCATGTGATCAATGAATTTATGATGCAAAGCATGTTATTATCCTCCCTTCTTGATGAATTACACTGTACTTTAGCAAATAAAATGCTGATATAAAAATACTGGTTTAACGTTGAATGCTTCATTTACCAAACTTATTAACCCATTGGCAACCTCTTATCCCCCTTAATTTTGATGAGTTATACCATGTCTTTTTCATTTTCTCAGGCATCATTCTAGGGGCTGCCTTCCTTGTCTTCAACAACAGAGATGTTTCCCAAAGATTGTTTCTGAAACAATCCCATGACCTTTGCGTTTTTATTCTTATCTCTACTGGGCTACTTGAGAACGTCTTCCGTGAAATTCCTTTTCGTGAGCTCCCTGGACACACTCTCCTGGTCCGTGCCCTGCACACCTGCCACTGCCTTTTCAGACATCTTTGTGTTGTCTCCCCTCTGCCGCCACGGGGATGCAAACATTCTCCAGTGTCTCCTCTTTCTTTTGATTCTTCTCATTGATATTTATCAATACAGGATGATTTCTAATCAGTTCATCTTTTTGTAATCATTTTTATTGGGGGCTCTTACAGTTAGTCTGGATTTATACCCTGAATTCCTGACTTCTTAATTGATCCTTTCACTCATTCCACAAGTATGACCGAGCACTGTTTGAAGCACCAAGGGTACTGCAGATAATAAAGCAGATCTCAAGGAGGCTGAATTCGAGCAGGAGGAGAGAGACAATAACCAAACATAAAAAAATCGAATGAGCTATTTATGTCTCCGAAAAGAAAAAGATCCATCAAGAAGAGGGTTAAGGAGCGACTCCATTGACGCCTTCACTTTCTCTCATTGCCATCAAGTCTATGCTGACTCACAGTGAGTGACCCTATAGGAGAGAGTCCAATGGTCCTTTGGGGTTTTTGAGGCTTAACTGGGGTAGACAGCATCACCCTTTACTAGACTTTATTAGAGTAGACAGCCTCATCGCTCTCCCTCGGATTGGGTGGTGGGTTCAAACCACTGATTTTGTGGCTCCCAGCTTAGCGTGTAACCCACTATTCCCCAGGGACTGAGTGGTAAAAGACCGGAAAGGAGCATCAGCAAAGCTTCTCCGAGAGAGTGTCTCAAAACCCAGAGGCAGTCAGGGAGAGCATCTTGAAGAGAGTGGGCAGCGAGCTTTCCGAATACACGTTACAGCAAGTACGAAGCATCTAAGACATCATTGTGGCTTGCACGTGTTCCAAGACCAGGGGAAAGACAAGTGTGGTTGGAATGGAGTGACTGAGGGTAGAACAGTACAGGGAGGGTAACAGAAAAGTATAATGGGGATTAGATCGTGTAGGGACTTAATGGAATCCTAGCTTTTACTCTGGATCAAACTGGAGTCATTTAAGTGAAGGGATTTTTTTTAAGGGAACACATCAAACTGCTATGTTGAGACTGTAGGAAAGCAGTCAGACCCCATACAAGACCATTGGAATAAACCAACAGATAAAACATGATATGACTCAGCCCACAATTTAGCATGAAGATGGAGAAAAATGGGCCAAATTAAAAATATACTCTGAATGTAGAGCCATCAAAATTGGCTGGTGAACTGCAATGCAAATATAAGAGAAGTGGAGGAACCAAGATTGACTCCATTTTCTTTTTTTGACCCGAGCAATTAAAAGACTGACCCAAAGGACCAACATACCCAAACCTGTGTTGTCATCTCTTCCTTCAAAGCACTCCTATTTCTTGATGTCTGCTCATTGCATTAGCATTTCCTGCAGCTGGCGCTTGAAACTCCAGTGCCACCTTGTATTCTTCCATAGCCTTTTTTCCCCTGACTTGACTCCTAACCCCTCAACCCTTATTTGTATTGTCACAGATTCTTTGAATTTCCTTTTTGATACCCTCTCTATAATTTAAGGCCATCTATTCTTCAGCATCTGTCCCTGCTGCTTCTACCTTCCTTGATGTGCACATGGGATTTTAATTTGCCTACTTCTGTTGACATGGAGCAGGACAAAATTATATTTTGAACATTGATTTTCTCAAATGGGTCCTTGATGGCAGGTGAAGTCCTTCCCCCTAATGCAGTGCTCATTGCTGTTGTTGTTTTGTTTTAACTGTGCAGATCGGGTGGGGTGGCATGGTAAATATTGGAGTTGCATTAAGCCTCGATTTCCAATGAGATAGCGTGTAGCTACCATCTATAGCCAATTGGTAGATGTACTTAAATGGAGTGATAAGCCAAGAGTTGGATGTGAGATTATAAAAAGAGATTTCTGGGCTCTATTGCTGACAACAATAGTTGAGACATCATGGCTTTGTTAGCAGACAGGCCAGTGTTTAAATCCCAGCTCTGGTACTTCTCCCCATCCTCCCTTTTCTTTCATGTGTGTGGGACTTTGAAACCATTACGTAATCTCTCTAACCCACATTTTCTTATGTGTATTAATACAAATTTCTGGACGGTAACAAGAATGAAGACAATGGATATAAAAGTACTTTCCCTGATGCCTTCCCAGGAGTCACAGTAAGTAGTCAGTAGATTAAGCTCCATCGCCCTCTGAGCGCCATAGGTCAATTCCTCCTAGTTGTAAATTAGGCTCTAAATGAGATGAATGGACTCAAATATGCCTCCATGAGACACTATAGAGTTTGACAACAATGCATTGTTTTCTGATGGCCTGAATGTGTTGGTGTTTCTTCCTACAACATCACCCAGAAATGATTTGAACCTTGGAAAGAATCTGTCTCCACAAGTTGCAATCTCCTTGTTTCCTTCAATAAAATCACCAGGCCATGCAATCTGATTGAAAAGAATCATCCACTTGGAAATTACATGGCTTGAGGGTTTCCTCTTAAGAGAACTAAATTTTCCATGCAGCTGACATTGCCGACGCAGCTATAGAATTTAGCAAGAACCATTTCCAGTTTTTTTTTTTACATTCTAAGGATGCAAGATCAGCAGTTGCTTTAATCAAAAGCCTACACCCTCATTGACCATCTATAGGTCACTGACTTTTGAATGATGGAATGAAATGGACATTAAATCTGAAGGAGGCATGATGGATATTTTCTGGGGTGTAGTCATAAATTAAGCCATCTCAACACACCAAGGAACTTGTAATATAATACTTTCTTCCACAGTGAAAAGAGACTAAAAACGAGACCTTTTTCTTTGCTTCTTTTTGATAAAGGATGCCCTTTTTTTCTGGTAACACAGAATCTGGCAGCATTCAATGATGGGTAACTTATATTAATCACATGTTTTATTTTCAAATAAGAGCAGGATATAACAAAAATCATAAAATTATGGTAATATCTTGAAGTAATATATATTTCCACTGAGTAATTCAAATGCTTTCACATAAATGATCACTTTTGTCAATGTTGAAGTCTTGCTGGTGTAAAATGCAAATAACAAATTAAAAGTGTGTTGTGCTGGTTCTGTAGTCCATTTGTAATTTACTGAGCATCTAATGTTTTTTCAAGCTCAACATCAGCACACTTTTGGTGGTATAATGACCCTAGAGAGGTTAGTATTTCACCTTAAATGATGAACTTGATAATGCCAAGCAATTTCCCCAGGGTCAGGCATCTAGAAAGTGTAGAGTACAAACTTCTCTCATGATCGACCAATGTCAGTGGTCCGGATTGTTCTAGGGTGACTCCCACCAGTACTAAGGACATATGAACTGAACCTTAAACTTCCAGACCAGGAGGATGATTGGCAAAAGAATGAAGAGCTCTTCCTCGTTACCATCCAAAACCTGGTCCATTTCAAGTTCTTTTTACTGGGTCTCCAGAATGAAAAAATAACATTGCATCCAAACTGTTGCACACTTGAAGAATCCTGTGTGCAGAATTCTGTAAACCAACACTATGCCTCCATGCCTTATCCACATGTGAGCTCCCGGTTCATACATGTTTGTAAATACTCTTGTGCTTAACAACATAGGGATTCATTAAAAATGTCCCTTGAAAGCATGAGGACATTTATCACTATTTATTTTTTATCAATAGGTACTAAACATGGATCATAATCATATTGGCAGCTTTTTTTTCCATACTAAAAAGACATATTTTACTAGGGATGATTGGGAGCTCCTGGTAGAGAAGTCTGGCATGATGGACAAATAAGATATTCTTGGATATTGGTGAATACCTGACAGTTAGCAGTTCAATTTTCAATCTTAATCTATCTCCCTTCCCTTCTGGCTCCCTTCTCTCCCCTTATTGATAACTCTATCAATCATTTTGCTGGCTACATAGTCGATGGATCTTATTTTCTTTAAACTCGATTTCATAATTATTTTGTGCCAAGAGCAGCTTTGCATTGGGATACTCACTACGAGATCAGCAGTTCAAAACCACCAGCCACTGCTCCTGGGGAGAAAGATGTAGCTGTCTGCTCCCATAAAGATTGAGTCCTGGAAACCGACTGTATTGTGTAGGGTCATTATGTTGCAATGTTGCACTACTGTATTGTGTAGGGTCACTAGTTGCAATGACGTTCTGAACTATATGATGCTGAAAAATTTCAAACTCACTCTACAATCTGTCAGTTGTAGATAAATGACAGCAAAGCAACATAATTCTTATCTATTCCGATGCCATCAAATCAATTCTGGTTTGCAGTGCCCGTGTATGAGGTTTCTAAGGCTGTAAATCCTTGTGGGAGCAGTCAGCCTTATCTCTCTTGAGGAGCAGCTAGTGGGTTTGAATCACTTGACCCTGTGGTCAGCAGTCCAACACTGACCCAACAGAGCCATCCAGGTGCTGCAATTCTTATCTATACAGATGCAAATGATATCTAGTCCTAGAGATGTTCAGTTGACTTCCCACCCCTCCTTTCCTAAGCTCCCAGCGTTTCCTTCCTTAGGACATTCATTTAAATTGTCTTCCATCTCCTTGATAGTCATTTGGCTTCACAATGTCCCTTTAGTCTGGCTTTGTGTTCTGGCAGGACACTGTTATTCTTCGAACTCTTCCTGTCTCTCTGGCAGCATCCCATGAAAATGTAAAGGGTTAACACACAGCTGCTAACCAAAAGGTTGTTGGTTTGAGTCCACTCTGTGGCTTCTCAGAAGAAAAGCCTGGCTATTTACCTCCAGAGATATAGAGGTGGGAAGTCTATTGAGTTTGGTGTAACTGGTTACCCAGTAATAGACTGGAAGTTCAGCCTCAGTCTTACCTAAAACTGACATTCTATTACTGAAACCGTATGGAGCAAAGATCTACTCAGACACACACTTCAGGCTTCTGTGATATGCTTCCTTTTCCATACTTACACTAAACCTTCCCCTAGAAGCCCTGGTACTTTTTTGTGGGGAATGAGAAAATAATGAGTGTGTGATCTGGGAGAAAGGTAAGGTTTACACAATATAAATTGCTCTCAGAAATAAAAATGTACCAAGAGTAATCAGAGCTAGCTATTTTGATGGAGCAAGAGCATTTTTCTGCAAACATTGTCAAATGCTATTGCTCTCCTCCCCCAGTGGCTTCTGATAGCCATGAGAATAAAACCCAGCTTTCTTACAGTGACTTACTATCTTAATTTTCTTATGCCGCTGTAACACAAGAAGCTTTAATTTCTTTTCTCACAAGTCTAGAGGCTGAAAGTCTAATTTGGGGTCTCTGTCACATTGATTCTTTCCGTATCAGTAGCCCCAAGTTCTCCTTCATTAGTTGGCATTCATTGATTTGTAGACAATCCTCACGTGACATCTTTGTGAGTCTCTGGGTTTATTCTGATCTATCTACGACTCTGGAGTGATTCGTTTGGGATCCATCTTATAGTGATTTGACCTTATTAACATAGCCAAAGACGAACACTCTCTCTACAAAGGAAATAGGGTTCATCCACAGAAAAGGGGCTGTGATCCACAAGGACCACAGTTCAAAACCACCAGCTCACTCTGAGGGAGAAAAATGGGACTTTCTACTCCTGTAAACAGTTACAGTCTCAAAAACTCACAGGGGCAGTTCTACCCTGTCCCAGCAGGTCACCATGTCCTCTAGTTCATTCTGACTCATGACAGCCATATGGGGCAGGGTAGAACTGCGGGTTTCTGAGACCGTAACTGTTTATGAGAACAGAAAGCTTCATCTTTTCCCTGCAGACTGCTGGTGCTTTTGAACTACGCACCTTGCAGTTATCAGCCCAAAGCTTAACTGAAATACTACCAGAAGTGAAAGGAAGTAGGCTATAGGACCTTCCATGAAGAGGGAGGTCATGGACCTGCTTGGCACATCAGAAGCATTCAATAAATGTAAGGCAAGGGATCAAAAAGTTCGTGGAAAAAAACGAGTCATGAAATTTTCTCAGGAGTTTTGCAGAGGCATATGTGTTGGGAGCATGGACGGGTGGTTTGGTCAGGAATCTGGAACAGAGCGGAGGATGAAGCACTTGAACAACGTTTATCTTAATTTTAACTTTGAAAAGGGCTGAGTAGGTATAAAATTGGCTTTCAAGGGACAGATGTCATCGAATTAAAAGACAAGACCTGTTCAAGTGCTGCTAGCTCCAGAAGCTAAAATATCATCACCTCAATCAAGAAGGTAAAGTGTCTATATCTGGAGAATTTGACTACATGTATGTTGTTGTTGTTGTTGTATTGTTGTTATTAGGTGCCATCCAGCTAAACTCATAGCAACCCTGTATACAACAGAACAACAAATAGCCCAATCTTTTGCCATCTTCACAATTGTTGCTTTGCATGAGTTCCTTGTTGAGTCCATGTTCATCCATCTCCTCAAGGGTCTTCTTTTTCTCTGACCCTAGACTTTGATATCCTTCTCCAGGACTAGCCTTTCCTGAATAAGAGTGCTGGTGGTATAGTTGGTAACATATTGGGCTGCTAACTGGAAAGTCAGCAGTTCAAACCCACAAGCTGCTCTGTGGGAGAAAGATGAGGCTTTTTACTGCTATGAAGACTTACAGTCTCAGAAACACAAAGGGGCAGTTCTACTCTGTTCTATAAGGTTGCTATGAGTCAGAAATGACTTGCTGACAGTGAGTATGGCTTTGACCTTTTAAAAATCTCTCCTGATTGTGTGTCTAAAGTATGCGAGAAGAAATCTCACCATTGTCACTTCTAAGGAGATTTCTGCCTGTACTTCTTGCAACACAAATTTGTTTGGTCTCCAATAGTCTTTGCCAACAAGATAACTCAAATTCACCAATTCTTCTTTGATTTTTCTTATTTATTGCCAAAATTTTACATGCATATGAGACAACTGACAATATCATGGCTTGGGTCAGTCACACCTTAGCCCTTAAAGTGACAGCCTTGCTCTTTAACATATTAAAGATATCTAAGGCCAAAGATTTGTCCAATGCAATGCATCATTTGATTTCTTGACTCTGTTTACATGTATCAATCAAGGCATCCTCATTGATTGTGGATCTAAGCAAGATGACATTTTTGACAACTTCTATCTTTTCTCTGTTTAGCTTGATGTTCTCTATTAGTCCAATTGTGGGAATATTTGCTTTCTTTACATTGAGTGACAATCTATACTGAAAGCTACAGTCTTTGATTTTAATCCACAAGTGTTTCCAATGCTTCTATTTCAGCAGGCAAGTTTGAATCATCTCCATATTTCAGACTGTTAATAACCCTTCTTCCAACCCTGATGCCACATTCTTCATATATCCAGCTTCTCAGATTATTTGCTTAGCATATAAATTGAGTAATTACTATGAGATGATACAACCTTGACACAAATCTTTCTTGATTGTAAATCACACAAGATTCTGTGTGGTAGTGTTTGAATGACTGCTGCTTGATTTATGCATAGTTTCTGCAGGAGCACAAAGATATTTAGGAATTCTCATTCTTCTCAAGGCTTGATATGATCCACATGGTACAACGCCTCTGCAGAGCCAACAAAACACAAGTAAACATCGTTCTTCTATTCTCTGTTTTCAGCAAAGGCCATCTGACATCAGCAATTACTTCCTTAAGACCGCATCACCTTCTGAATACAGTTTTAATTGGTGACAGCTTTCTTAGTGTGTACGGCTTCAGCTGGTTTTGAATTCTCTGAGAAACATTTTATTTTCATGTCATGTTAATGATATTGCTCAATGGCATCTGAATCACTCGTTTTTGGGATGGGCACACATAGGGTGTCTTCCAGCCAGTTGGCCAGATAGTGTTCATCCAAACTCCTTGGCATGGATGAATGGGCACGTGCAGTGCGTCATCAACTTGGTGAAACATTTTTCTTGGCGTCCCACCAATTCCTGTAGCTTTGTGTTTCCTCACTTTGTGATGATGCTACAGTGTAGTTTGGACCCTACTGACATTTGAACTAGCAGGGGCTTAATCTCCAGAACCACAAGAACATTATGTCACCACCGGGAGAGACTGGCAGGTGAAGCCCCATTGGAAGCTTCTATTTTTTCCCCTCTAATTTCCCATATCCAAACTTTAAATATAATATGTAGTAGACTAGCATAATATGTGGTATCTACTTGTGAGCTCATTATCATGTACTTTGTATGCTTGCTGCATGCTCTTCTATTCAGTACATTGTTTCAGAGTGTGCATCAGTATGGTGGTGGTGGTGGTGGTGGTGGATGTTGTGGGATTGATTTTGACTCTTTGCAGCCCCAAGCGGTAGAGTAGAATTGCCCCAAAGAGTTTCCTAGGGTACCATCTCTGTAGAAGCAGAACGGCCAGGTCTTTGTCCAGCCGAACCCCTGAGTGGGTTAGAATCACTAATCTTAGCAGAGGAGCAGTTAACCATTCTCTCACTGGGCGCATTCTCAACAGGGTGGAGAGAACCAAGGGGAGGCTCTTCTCCCTCCTCACTTATTCGAGCAGAGCAGTAAAGGCAGCAAAAAGAACTGAGCCCAAGACCAGCAGGGCCGAGAGATGAATCAGACCATAAGAGACTCAAAGGAAATATGAAACTTGTTAGGGAAAAATGTGCAATCAGCTGCTCTCATCCACCCCTGCCCCAGGCCAAGGTTCTCTTTCTGTCGGTACCAGTGGAAGTTCTGTTTTATGTCAGTCATTCCACAGCACTGAACAAACGAGATTTTTGAAGTCCATTTATACTTGCCCAACCTAACTTGGGAATCTACTCTAGGAATGAAGTTAGTATTATATTTATCCAAATTGTATTTCCAGTGCAAAAATACTATTGATAGATGAGACTGAAGAAGGTTAAACATCTTCATAAGCTTTCACCTCAATTAAAATAAAAGGTCTTTATGCAAACCAATGCATAGCTTGCTTCCAAAGAGAATTGGGAGCAGAATTTAACCAACACGCTCCACTTTTCCCCTGTGGAAGAACAGAGGATGCTATTAAGTATATGGAAACACGTAAGTCGAAAATGCAAATGAGAGACATCAATGGTAATAAATCATTGGAAGAGAAAGGATGAACAACTATGTACTTCTTTATGGTATATATTTATTTTTCAGAAAAGGTGGGAACCTTTCGGAAACTTTTTTCCCCTTTTGGAAACCAAACATCCATTGCAAGAATGGTTGAAGCTGAGTTCTCTATAGGAGCAAACTCAGTGAAGGGTAGATTTAAAAATGTGTACACAGAGAAATGGATTGCAAGGAAATCATGACACATCTGTGGAGGCTGGAAAATCCCACATCCATGGCTCAGGCGTCAGGCTGGAGGTTTCTCCTTACTCGTGTGGTTGCGGGCACTGAGGAAGCCAAGATGAACAGGTGCGATAGCCTCATGTGCCAAGAAAAAGGGCAGAGTATAACAAGCAAAGGCAGCTTTGAGAACTGTACCAAACTCTCCATACCTGAAGGAATTCCTTGGATGATGACAATCGAGTTATGAACTATTAGTGTTTGACTGTGAGACTTTGAACTGGTTCTGCCATGGCTGACTAAGGGACACAGAACAGATCTGAGATTTTGACCGTTTGGGTGATGGGCAGGGTATCCAGCATGGGAAGAGTTATGGCTGAAGTCCTGAAATGGAAGACTTGTAAGGTTCTGGAAAGTCACACACATCCCACACTGAGAGGCTAGGCACAATCTTGGAGAAGGATGCCGCCATCTTTGAATGGGGTAGTGCTGTTTTGAAGCCTTGCTTTAGTGTTATGTAAATTGACCCTCACTTTTAAAGGACTGAGACAACCCTTCCGCATAATAAGTTCTCCACCACAATCTCTTCCACTTGCTGCACACGCAGCTTTTAGATCACTGAATTGGCTTCAAGTCTTCCCTTGCACTAAACTAAGAAACTCTCTGTTATCCATTCAATCTTGACTCAGAGCAATGCTGTCGGTCAGAGTAGAATTGCCCTGTGAGCCTTCACAGGACCAGAAAAGTCCATCTCTTCTCTCATTGGTAAGGCTAAATAAGAACCATACTCACCTTTACTGACTGATTGTGATCAGCCAGGAGGACAAGAGAAACAAATCCCGGAGACTCATATGTGTATAAGAAAGATCTTTATCTACAAGAGCAGTTGAACATTGAGAAAACATCCCAGCCCAGCCCAGATCAAGTCCATAAGTCCGATATTAGCCTATATGTCCAATGCCAATCTATAAAGTCCTCTTCAGACTCATGAAACACATGCAATAATGCCAAATGCTAGAAGATCACCGGCCAGTGGGTGGAAGGTCTTGTGGATCCAGTGGCGGTGTGAGCATCTCAGCGCTGGCAGGGGTCTCTCCTCCAGCTCACGGCACTAGCCTAGCTCCATATGTCTTGTTAGCTGCAATGTCTCCCAGGGAGTGAGCCTATGTCGCGCCTCAAGTGGTCTATTTATCTCCTTAGTGCCTCCAAATGAGGTCATTAAGCTATGACCTGATTGACAGGCTAAACTCTACCCCTTCACAGGTAAGTCTCAAAGTGACAACAGATTATGTAAATACCATGCTGATCTATAATGACACACTTGGTAACCCAGAGAGTGCCTGTATTGGATGCAGGCTTTACCCCCAACGAAACTCCCTTTCCAACCGATTGGCTGCTCACATCAGAGCACAAACTAGAACAAGATTACATCATATCCGGTAAACCATTGAGACTGATGGCCCATCGAAACAGAAAGATAACCTAATCTCACACCAAATGCCACCCACCAATTCTTGCATCCCATGAAACGTCTTGGTTTTTCTTTTTAAGCCCCAACAAATTAGCTTCAGTATCTTTATATTTCTCCCCAAAGACAACTTTTTTCAATTCTATCACCAGTATCGCTCCAGTTTCTTAGCATGAAGAATAATCCCTTGTTTGAATGGAAAATTACAACAGACACAAGGCACTATTGCTCAAAGCTTTCTGAACAATGAGTCTGAACACTGTGGGGCTTGGCTTTCCTCTCCTCATCTACTACCCCTACTCACAAACTTGCTTTATCTGCAAGAAACAAAAGAATTTTGTTGTGGATTTGCGATCCTGCCCAGTTCCTAACAAGAGGGCATTTTGGTGTTTGATTCAGCCAATGAGACTTCCTCTCAGAAGGTGCCCAAATGGACAGATCAAAGGACAGAGAAATATTCCACAGAACGCCAGGCCTTTTGATAATATTTGTTCAGTAATATTTTTAAAGTCAATAGAATCGTTTTCAGAAACTCCCTGTACCCCAAGTCTCGAAAGGCCCAAGGCCCACAGCCTGGAAAGCTCCCTTTGAATGCTGAACAATGATTAGAACGTCTTTTTTAAAGTGGTAATAGAAAGTCCTGAAATGACTTCCCCAGAGAAAGTACAAGTGAAAGAGTGATATTTTATGTTCTCACTGACAGTGTGCTATGATCAGTGATACAAAAGCATTTGGGGGCAGTGGGATGAGTTTTGTCTTTTAATCTTTGGTGTTGAAAGGCTTAGAATGTTTTAAATGGATTTTATCTCATCAGCATCCCACGATACTGGTCCATCTCAGATTTTAAAAGTGGATAGAGGTGGTTGAGGATGGGGACACAAATTGAATGGGAATGAGGATTGTGACCCTGAGGAGCTCTTCATTTGCATAATGATCCACCATACACTTAATTGAAAGGGCACCTGGGAAAATGTACCTGGTATGTGAATTGGTGATGTATAAGCAACACAAAGGTGGCTGCCCTCTGGAGGTTATGGATGATGATTGAGGCAGATGTTCTCCTTCCTTGATTTGATTCTGATTTATCAGGAACCCAAAGTTATATAACCTGAAGGGATCTTCCAACAACCAAATAAAAGAAATTGCATTAGTCAGTAAGGCAGTCCCTGGGAACAAGAGTCTCACTATGGCGTTCAGAATTTGTAGTTTAATCAGAACAGGTACATACAATTGTTAGTTAGCCTTACTTTAGTGCAAAAGAGGAGCTCATGTGGCAGGGTGGGCTAAGTGTCAGGCTGCTAACCAAAAGGTTGGCAGTTCAAACCTACCAGTCACTCCACTGTAGATAATGTGGCAAGCAGTCATCAGTGTGAGTCAGGGCAAAGCGTACTCGAAATCTTTTCAACAATGTAAAAGCTGTGCTGAGCAGCAAGCAAGCGAGAGTGATTGTGATGTGAGTAGGTATTGATTCCATTGCTTAAAAGTGAGAGCAAATTTCAACAACATTAAAAAAGTGGAATGTTGATAACATGGAGACTACCTGCACGTGATCCCTAAGGGATTTTTGGGTAACCGGCGAGATTTCTCAGTTTAATTGACATTTTCAAACAGTTCCTCCCCCTCCCTATCAACAATATGGTTTCAGCTCTGGCTTTCCATCCGACTTCTCTGGGAATCTGTACCTTCATCCTCCATTTCATTCCACGAGCATGACTATGAAGACATCCTGGTAAGCACTATTGATTTCAGTGGAGAGCAGGGTGTGAGCGGAAATCAAGGTCTGATTGCCACCATGCGATCATGTAGTTTCTTGTGACAGTTGGACAGAAATGAGAGCTCCGCCTCCAAAGTTTCCCATCAGTGCACGTGATCATACTCACGTTTGTGTCAAGCAAGAGTGCATGTCTGTCCTGGTGGTAGCCAAGGAAACATCAGCTAGCCCGTGCCCTGTGACCTCTGATCATCCAGTTCAGTTCTTCAGAAGAGGCGTACTTCCTCTTCTTTCACCCAATTCCCCACTTTCCTTCTCTTTCAAACCTTTCTCCTTTTCATTGTCATGAAATCTCCCCTTGATATTCACCAAAGCTCTTGTCCTAAGCTAAGACCTGGGCTATCTGAGGATACTGCCTCCCCAGCATCTTCTCAAGAAGTGGATGCTTTCTCTGTCATCGCTCAGGTGGCAGGCAACCTCTCAACTGGCCCCAGGATTCACACCATGTGTAAACCCTCCATGTGGGCTGCTCCAATGACCCGTCTCACGAGTAGACTAAGACACAGGTGCTGGGATAACACTTCTGTGATTAGAGGACAAGATTATAAAGCCTGCCTTAGCCCAAGATACTCTATCTTGATTAGATGAAGTAGCTTACCATGTTGACAGTCCCGTGTGTCAACGAATTTAAGGTGGTCCCCACTCATAGTCAACCAGGCCGTTCAACACCCCTTGATGAACTAAAATTCTGCCAATGGATACGTGAGCTCGGGAGCTCACTCTTCCTCACTGCAGCCTTTAGATAGGCTTCCAACCCAGCCCAACACCTTGACTGCAGCCCTTCAAAGAGATCCTGACACAGAGCACTCAACTAACCATAACCAGATCCTGACCCACGAAACGTGAGATAATACATTTGTATCTATTTATTCTATGTGTAAGAAAGACCTTATGTCAAGAAGTAATTATATATCCAGAAAATATCCCAGTCCAACTCAAGTCTTTAAGGCTGATAGTAATCTATATGTCCCTCTTCAGACTCCATATGTGTCACTTTAAACACCAAGTGTGAGGCCATAGGTAACTAATACAATACTGAATCTTAGAATCACAAAATGCGAGCAATAACCTTCTCATTCAATGTTGAGGCTTAATCTAAATATTCTTCTGATTTTAGGAGAAAATCTCTAATTCTTTTATCATTATTTCATTCAGTCCCAGCTCCCTTCTCGGTACTGTCATGTACTGACTTCCTCTTTCTGAAAGATATCGGAAACTGGCTAAATACTTGCATATTCTCTCCAACTCAGGGGCAACCATTAAGATGATCAATCGAACCTCGTGGGGTGTGCTGTCGTGGAGACCCTTGTTCCTCACTTTTTCTTTCCCTCTGCAGAGCCTCTTCATGGTCACTCCACCTTAAGGATCCATTAACAAGGGCAGCTTAAGGTCTTTCTTTCTGTTTTTTAATGTAAATTGAAACCAGTCCTGAAATCATCAATTCTTAACCAGTGAATCCCATTCTTCCAGTTCGCCCTCATTAACTCCCACTGATCCTCGTCCTCAGCCCCACGGAGATCTCTTCTCAAAGAACTCCTCTTTTTTACCTCCTCAGTCTCTGCTGTCTCCTTCACAGGGTCAAGTCAAGAGGGCAGCTTTCGTTTCAGTCAGCCCTGGGTGACCAACCCGGCCATTACTTGCTGACTGTGAGACAACAAGTAGGTTACTTAACCTTGCCAAAACGCATCACATTTCCCTATAAAATAGGGATAATAACATGAAAGAGAGAGAGAGAGAGAGAGAGAGAGAGAGAGAGAGAGAGACCAAAGGTTCATAGTAAAATCCCATTCTCTTTTTATTCCATTTCTCCACAAACTTTTTGATGCCATCTCATAGTTAATACACCCTAGAATCATTGTGACTATTACATTAGCATCTTATTTTATAGAGTTATAAAAATATATTTTATAGTTTTATACATTCTTTTGAGTTTAAATTTGGTTAAGTGGGCCACTAAAAAATTAATAGCCCAGCTAATTAGTCCACACAGCAGTACAGAGAGCTCAGTAAAGATAACGAAGGGAAAAAATTAATAGCCAAAATCTGGAAATCATTTTCCCAATTCTACTTGTCATTTTGGCCTAGTGAATTTCCCAAACTAAAAAAAAAAAAAAAATGGAAAAAAGATCAGCTTGCTACGTTTCCTGCACATACCCCTGAGTTTCATAGAACTACTATGGGGGGAGATCACATGGTTCTGAAGATAAGTGTGTTAATAAAATATTTGCTCCTGGTCTTCAGTTGGACAATATGTGGCATCTCAAAAATGTCCCCCAGGTAGATCTTGTTCTCTTTTCTAATCATGGCTATTTCAAGTTGTAATGCCAGGCAATTTTTAAGAGATCAAACTTCGGGAGATTTTCTTTGTTCTATTTGATATATAAACTATTTACAAATTATATCAAAAAGGAACTACAGTAATTATAATTTTAATGATGGAAGTACTGTATAAACTTGTATATAAGTCAAGTTTTTCAGCACATTTTTAATGCAGTTTTGTGGTAAACTTAGGTGACTTGCCTGATATTCAGGTCGGCTTATACTTGCATATATATGGTGTATGTGTGTGTGCAATGCATGTAAGTGCATGGTGCTTTGGGTGAAAATATCTAGACTTCAATTTAGGGTTTACTTGGGGTGGAGTATGGGAGTCCAGGTGACATTATTCTTATAATAAAACATTACATATAGATTCAGTGCATTCTTCATGTTTACGTCCCCTTGAGTGTTGGTCCTGTCAAAGAGATGGCAACAGACAAAGATAGTTGAGGGCTCAGAGTTCATCTGAGCAGACATGCTGCCAACCTTACATTTTATCTTTAGAATATAGCGCTGGAGTGTTACGCAATCTTACCTAAATTAGATGAGAGTTACTTCTCATTCACTTGCCCCTATCAATCTGAGATAACCTGAGATTCCTACTTGCTATTAACTAATTTAGGGTACATTATAGTATAAACAAATGTGAATAATTCAGACTCCTGAAAGCTAATAGTACTCAGATGAACTGTGAAGATTAAACAGCAGATGTGGGATATAGACTTAAAAATGGAGTTGTGAGGACCTTGTGTCTGTGAGGCTACATTGAACAACCGGGAAATGGGGACAGACTGAAGTAAAGAATGATTCTACACAAAACTAAAACTCATGCCTAAGAGTTGCAGATTCCTCTCTGGCCCCCTCACCCCACAGACATGAGATCACAGAGGTGGGCCAACCAACATGGTGCTGGAGAGGTGGGAAGCCTGAACCGGAGCCTTGACCTGCTGGCAGGACAGGAAGGATGGAATCAAAGAAGACTGTAACTCTAAGAGTTGTTTCTATGTTTCAAATGAAGAATGTGAATTGACATTGAACTCCTCAAAACTAATCCTACTGCCATCAAGTCAATTCTGACTCACAGTGATCCAATAAAAGGGTTCTGAGGCTATAAATATTTACGGAGCACACAGCCTCATCCTTCTCCCTAAGCAGGGGCATTGGAGCCATTGCCGTGTGATGAACAGCTCAAAGCTTAACTCAGTGCACCATCAGGGTACTTTAAAACCAAGCTTGCTGTCATTAAGTCAATTCCACCTCATAGTGACCATACAGGAGTCCTGGTGGTCTAGAGGTTATGCATTGGCTTGCAATCCATATGGTTAGCAGTTCAAAACCACCAGCAGCTCTGTGGAAGAAAGACTGGGATTTCTGTCCCTGTAAACAGTCAGTCTTGGAATCCACAGTGGGCTGCTAGGAGCCAGTATTGACTCTAGAGCAGCAAGTTTGGTTTAGAGTTGTTGGTAGGTAGAACTTCTGACCTTGATGTTAACAGACAACTCCAAATCTATAATGCCTAGTAGGGCATTTTACTGGGGCTGCCCAGGCCTCATAGAAATGATTAGAGGAACCTGGGGGAAATTGTTCAAGTCTGTGGTTTCCTTCCTCCATTACAATGGGGATAAAATCAAGTTATTTACCCACTTGTGAGGATCGGTTTTGAGCCACATTAGGCATGTGTGAAAAAAGTGCTGTTCTTGGAAAAGGAGAACAGGGAGGGGGGCGGGGGCTCGTGCGGGGGAAGAGAAGCCAGTAGAACGTTAGAAGAAACTATTCCTACAGAAGCCCACCACAAGATATTAAGGCCACAATTATTGGTCTCTAGGCCTCTCCCATTCAGAAACTGATCTTACGCAAAAGGCCTGTGTGTAGATTTTTGGGAAAGTCCCTTTCTAACCACTGCTGTGTGTTCTATTTTGTACAAAATAACATCTTTTTGTTGAGGAGGCATTTTGGACCTTTGACAAACTGAGTGGGGAAAAAGAAAGAAAGAAATGAAAATATAACTTTTTTCCCCCTGCCACAAACAGCACACATGAATAGAAATAACAAAATAACATCACAAAGTCCTTGTGTAGTATACCCATACATGTAGCACCGCCCCCCCACCACCCCAGGCCATTTCTAAATGGGAATTTCAGCCTCACTGTCCAAAAGGTCACTTGACAATGAGCTCATGGGTAGTGTGGTAGTACTCCAACCACCAGAAAGTGAACCAGTGAAACACTTTACTCTGGGACAGTTCTGGACCAGCTGGAGGACAGTGGAGTCCTTGTAGCTGCCCCGTGTCCAGGCACAGTGTTGACAGCAGAGCAGTGTCAGATGGAGAGCCACCCAGAGGGCTGCCACTGCCTGAATCCAGGCTGGTCCCTCAGTGGGACGGTTTTCCTCCTGTCCCTAGATCCTCTGGTGCCAGTGCCTATGAAGGTGAGGGACGACATGACTCAGGTGTTGGGGATGCCACAATCCAGTGGAGCTACTGGTGGCCCACTGGACCATTTCATCTGAGCAAGGAATGCCCACCCTTTCTGCCCTTAGCTCTCACACTCACCCTGCAAGCACCTGCATGGGCGGGAGATCCAAACAGCCAGAGTGCAGTGGGTGGTCAGTTGGATAGCCCAGCAGAATGTACTGCTGAGCCAGGCTGGCTGGAAAGTCCTCACCCAGGTGGACTGTCACGAGGCAGAAAACTTTCTTCCTGCGCTGAAGAAAGTGGTTTTCAGAGTAAGGTAGGAATCCTGCTGGCAGAGGGGATGCTTGGGAAACTCAGACAGGCCCATGAGGGCCTGTGGCTGGACTCCAAAACCTAGGTGTCCATAGGCACCAAGACTTCATGCTAAATTCACTGGACAGAAGCAAAAAATGAATCTAAAATCATCAATAGGAAAAAAAAAACTCATATTGTGCCTATAAAAACAATGTGTGTGTGGGTTGCGTGGAATACAAAAATAGAAAACGAGTATGTGTGTTATTTGCATAAAAATGGTATATATCTGCTCCAAGTTAACCAGCAGAAACGGTAGCAGCCATTTTCAATTGCCTAAATCTTGTCAGTTCCTTGAAATAGCGTGTTGAATATTCTCAGTATTTAGAAAAATATTCCCTCCACGTGATGGCTGTGAACAGTCAATTTTGAGCTTTTGTGTCCCATTTGGTTCTATTTATCATTTTTATGTGGAACAGACAGAAACAAAGCCTTTCTTAAGAAGCTTTTCTCAGAAAAAGGAAGTCTTTAAAATGCTTCTCTCTCTAAAACTGTCTGGAATTCACATCTACAAGGGAATTTAGAATATACAATTTGAATATGATTCAATTTAAATAATATTTGTAATGCATTTAGGGAAAAAAGTGTTTACTTATTTTTAAAAAATGTTGTTGTATTCTGTTTAAATCACTTTATTGGGGGATCATGCAATTCTTATCACAATCCATACATCAATGGAATCAGGCATGCTTGTGCACATGTTTGCTTTCATACTTTGTATGCACATCATGGACTTCTTTGCTTGCGTTTGGAAGGGGAGATTGACTCACCATCTTTTCTTATGTAGAGAAAGTTGGTGATGATCACACCTTGTTGTTGGAAGAAATCAGTTTGGGGATCCATTTTAATACTAGTTTTGCCTCAATCAGTTAAATTTTAAACGTATGCAAGAAAGAAATTTTCAGAGCTATTATTGCCAAGAAGAGGAAGCAGAGAGGAGGGAAACAAGCTTATCCTCAGTGAACCATAAAAAACAAACAATCAAAGAAGTTGAATAGTCACATCTTATATTGCTCAACTAAAAAGTTGAGATTTGTCTGAACACATTCTGCATAATCAGTTTTGGTAATTTCCCCCATGTCCACTAATGAAGCATGTATGCTGTTTGATGAAAGGTTCTTTATATATCAAGTTAGGTCAAGTTTGTTAAATGTCAGTATAACTCATCTATGCATTTATTTCTTTAATTTTTTTTCTCTCTTGCTTATTGGGAGAGGTAAAAATGATGTAGATCTTTGATAACCCACCCCCTTCTCTGTGAAGCTACCCCTCCTTTCCAGTCTCCAACCACACTGGTCATGCATTCTCTTTTGTCTTACAAAGTGTCTCTTCATTTTTGTTTGTTTTCTTCTTTGTCTTGTAATTTTAAGATTCTCAACACCCTGCCTCCTCTCTCTCAAAGTGCATGCAAGGTTGAATTTACTTGGGAGAAGAAGCCAGCAACTCTTGCTGGTGAAATTTGAAGAACAATTTTGGAGAGAACTGACATCTTTACAATGTGAAGCCAAACCTTTACGGCTGTGGTAATCTCTCCATTTACTCAGCTCTATTTTATGGCCTGTAATAGGGGTTTTTAAATTTTCTCTGTAGAGGTATTATGCATTTTATTAGGTTAATTTCTATAGACTTTATAGTTTTTGTAAATGTCGTCTTATTTTCTACTACCTGTTCTAATTGCTTCTTGCTGGAATGGAGACGTGCTATTGATTTTTCTATGTTCAGAAAGCTTGATGAACTTTCATAATGTGGGTCTGTTGATTCGGCTAGTGCAATGTAAATGACTCTCCATATATAATCAAGTTTTATTTTCTATGTTTTCTATGATCCCCGTTGGGAAATACATTAACTGTAAATTTTTAGGATTGATCAAGTTCAGGAAGTTATTTAATAACTTATTTTTGGTAACTTTTGTTATAACATGTGAGATAAACATAATATGTTTCTGAATTTATTAATATGACCAGGTCATTGTTTCCCCTTTTGTTTCATTAACTATTAATTTATATTAGCATATTAATGATGTCAAGTCATTCTATTTTGGGGGGTATAAACCTTATTTTTTCATTGCTTATTTATTTAAGTACTGGGTTTGCTTATCTAGTATTTGATTTAAGATTTGTGTACTTACCAGCAGAAGCAGGGAACCAGTATAGAGACTGCAGGGCTGGCCCAATCCCAGCCAAGTATAAACCTGTACCCTGAAAAATGCACTGAGAGTGGATTGGCTGCTCAGAACAGACAGGAGCAAACTAAGAGGGAAGAAGCGAGAAAGAGAGAGTGGGACACATCCTGACCCACCAAGCCCCAAGGATGATATCCCTGCTCAGAGCAGCCAATGCACAGAGGACAATAGGGCTGGCCCCACCACGAGACATAACATGCTTCACTGACCCATAGCACTCTGGGGGATGACACTAGAAACACAGTGCTGGAATTGTGCTGATCTGACCCCACTACACCTGGGTGAAATACAAAGGGCATGCAACAGAGCACCAAAGGGATCAAAGCAATGAAGTCCTTGAGGAGTCCCCAAAATAGACTTTGGGGGCAGGGTGTGGCACTTCATCAGGAAAACACTCACAAAGGTCAACAGACAGACCTGAAACTATTTATAGGCTTTTCTTTATTGTTGTTGTTTTGTTTTCGTGTTTTTTATTGTTTTTGCATAGCTACCTAGTTAAGATAGGCGGAATAAACAATCCCGAGGAGAAAACAATTGGACCCATGGCTCTGGGGGGACACGGTGGAGGGCTAGAGGGCGGGGTGCTGGGGAAAGGAAGGGGGGAGTCAAACTCAGGGACAAGGGAGCACAAGTGATCTAAAATTGATGGCAAGGAGGGTATAGGATGCCTGGTGGGGCTTGATCAAGTGCAATGTAGACAAGAGAATTAATAAAAGCCAAATGAAGGTTGAACATGATAGTGGGACAAGAGGAAAGTAAAAGAAAATAGAGGAATGAAGGAGGCAAAAGACATTTATAAAGGTATAAATACAGCCACATACATATGTAAATACAATTATATATAACAATAGGGAAATAGATCTATGTACATATATTTATGTGTTAAGTATTAAGGAAGCAGACCGGCATTGGGCCTATGCTTAAATACTCCCTCATTGCAAGAACACTTTGTTCTAATAACCTGGCATTCTATGATACTCACCTTCCCGACACCATCGCTGAAGACAAGGTTCATAAGCAAATGTGGTGAAGACAGCTGATGGTGCCCTGCTATCAAAAGATACAACATCTGGGATCTTAAAGGCTTAAAGATAAGCAAGCAACCATCTCCCCAAGAAGCAACAAAACCAACATGGAAGAAGCACACCAGCCCATGTGATCATGAGGTATCGATAGGATCAGGTATCAGGCATCAAAGACACAGAACAAACAATAATATTGATGTGAACAAAGGGGAGGGAGTTGTGGAAACCCAAAGCCCATCTGTAGACAATTGGACATCATCTCACAGAAGGGTCACAAGGAAGGGACGAGCCAGCCAGGGTGCAGTATAGCACTGACGAACCATACAACTTTCCTCTAGTTCTTAAATGCTTCCACCCCCAACCCCCTGTCCCACTATCATGATTCCAATTCTACTTTACAAATCCAGCTAGACCAGAGCATGTACACTGGAACAGATAAGAGTTTGTAACACAGGGAATCCAGGACAGACAAACCCCTCATGACCAATAATAAGAGTAGCGATACCAGGAGGGTAGGGGAAAGGTGTGGGGAGAAAGGGGGAACCAATCACAATGATCGACTTATAACCACCCCCCCAGGGGGATGCACAACCGAAAAGTGGGTGAAGGGAGACAGTGCTCGGTATTAGATATGAAAATAATTACAATTTATAAATTATCAAGGCTTCATGAGAGAGGGAGGGTGGGGGAGGTAGAAAAAAATGAGGAGCTGATACCAAGGGCTGAAGCAGAAAGAAAATGTTTTGGAAAGGATGATGGCAACATCTGTACAAATGCACTTGACACAATGGATGCATGTATGGATTGTTATAAGAGCTGTAAGAGCCCCCAGTAAATGATTTTTTAAAAAAAAAGATTCAGGCATTTATGTACCTAAGTGTATGTACGTTTGTACTTTGGACACGTTGTCAGGAGAGGCTGTTCCTAGGACAAGGATATCATTCTCCTTAAAGTAGAGCAGTGATGACAACAGGGAAGGACTTCAACAAGATGGATTGACACAGTGGCTGCACCGATGGGCTCACACAGAAGAACCATTGCGAGGATGGCGCAGGACTGGGTAGTGTTTGTTCTGTTGTTCACAGGGTGGCTGTGGGGCCGAACCAACTCAACTAACCTAGCAATGTCACCAACAATGTAGAAGTGGTCTGTGATTGGGTTTTGGGGGGGTATATGGCCCAAATAACTAGCTTGGGAATCTAAGTTGTAGTAGAATCATATGATGAGGTGGTGGTGGTTGTTTTTCCCTTTTGTCTAGACGACTTACCTAAAAGTGAGATGATTTGTGCCTTGAAATAAGAAGCCCTGATAGCACAGTGGTTATGCATTGGGCTACTAAGTACAAGGTCAGCAGTTTGAATCTACCAGCCCCTCCTTGGGAGACAGATGAGGCTTTCTACTCCCTTAAAGAGTTACAGTCTCAGAAACCCTCAGCGGCAGTTCTATCCTGCCTGTTAGGTTTCTTTGAGTCAGAATTGACTTGATGGCAATGGGTTTGGATTTTTGGTTTGGCGCCTTGAAATTTTGATATCATGTTCCTCCATACTTGTCTGGGTCTTGAATCATGTTCAGGAGATAGAATTCCTTCTAGTGCTGAGGCGGAGTACTCAGGGAAGGAAGGGCTTTGGAAGAGAGCCCCTTTCTTATGAAAAGCAGAGATTTAGACTTTGTTCAGAGAATGTGGCTGCATTGTTTCTCCATGCTGGCGAGATGAGGCGTGACGGGGTGAGACAGTTGAGCAGGGAAGTGCATCCTGGGACGCTGCCTTCTGGGTTGCTCTTGCAACTTAATGGGAAGCCTGTCTCTTAGGTTCTGCTGAAATGCATCAAGAAATCACACACTGGGATGCCTGTCAGGTTTTCTGGAAGGCGAGATCAGGTTCTGGTGGACCTTGCTAGAATTGTCCATGGGGTGCTTTTTTTTTTCTCCCTTTAGGGGTGGAGTGCCAATTGGGTGGTAGCAGAACTGATCCAGAAAGTGCCTGTTGTGCCACCTATTGCACTCACTGGAAAGTCAATTACGGGGTTGCTAAACTGGCAAAGCACCCTCTGTGGAGATGCCACTCAACTCCTTGAGAAGGCAGAGGGGAGGCTGATGGAGTTTACCAAAATGTGACTCTGCCCATGCCCTGAAGCCTGCGACAGAGGACTGAGGGGAATGGGTGTCTCTCCAAAGACTGAGCGCTGCTCCAGGCAGAGGAGAGGCACAAACACATAGAAACCAGACAGAGAAGGGAGAGGAGCCACTTTCTCTCAGTGTCCCTTCCTAGACCCCTCACGGACAAAGCTGGACATCATTCCAGCTGGCAAGGAAGAGATGATTCGGATGTCCAGCTCCAGTACCACACACCAGAGCAATGAACGGAGGGTTTGGAGCTGAGAGACAGTAACTCGATAGCTGGTGCAGGGCCTTTATTTTAGGGAGGGGGAAATGAATAGGAAAAGAGATTTTATTTAACCATTCTAATTTTTAAAAATGTTTGGTTTTTGATCATGTTTCATTTCTTCTTGTTCCAATTTTGACATTTTGTTTTATTCTTCCCAGAATGAATCTGTTACAATTAGACAGTCTAATGTATTGTATAGATTTATAAGATGTTCCTTAATAATAAAAATAGTGATTAAATATATGGACATAGATTCCTCCCACCCTTTTTTTTTTCAATCTGTACTGGTATGGGTCTCAATTGATTCGCTGGCAATAGTGCTTACCATATTTGTATCAATTTTGGTAGCATACTGGGTTACATATTGGCCTGCTAACCCCAGTTAGCAGTTCAAACCCAGTTTCCGAAACCTAAAGGGGAAATTCTACTCTGTCCTATAGGAACGCTCTGCATTAGTACTGGGTGTTCCTAAAATGTTTGATAGGTTCCTTTCCTACAGTGAGCCTAAGGACCTGTGACTAGTTTTCACAATAAAATGGAACAAGGACTTCCAGGAAAAGTCAGCGTTCTCCATTCTTTGCTCTTTTGCCACGGCTTTGTGGATTCCTGAGTCAGTGCTTCGAGGAGAGATGCCCCAGAGAACCAAGTGATGACAAGAGGTGACGATGTACTCAGGCACGAACCTTCTATTGTGTGATGCCCATATTCTGTTTTTGTTGCACCCTCTAGCCCTGCTTAGCCATTCTAGATGCTTGTCTACTTCAGTAGTGTCTTCTATAGAAAACTGAGCCTGAGTTAGTATAGCACAGCTGATAAAAGTGGAGATAATAAAATCCATCGCAGTCTTTATTATGACCTTGGGCACATGATGTAATTTCATTGTCCACTGTTTTTACTCATCTGTAAAATTAGAATGAATAACTTTACCTATCTGTAAGCATGGTTATGAAAACTAAGTGCATTAATATATGGAAAGCTCTCAGCTGATAGTATGTGTTACAAGTGTATTAAAATGAGGGGTCTTGAATAATTTCATGGAACATACATATGATGAAAAAAGTATACATGGATTTCAAAATGTTTTGCAGCCCAACAAATGCATACTAACTTGTTATAACATGCCTGAACAGGATCCAGTGTGAGACATTAGGAAGGATAAGATATCAGTTTGACAAGTGCCCCAATCAGAACAACATACATTCTGCTAAAATTTAAACAAGAATAAATATGAAATTTATGGTGAAGCTTAGAGGGAAGA
>NW_022103896.1:13958902-13960017 GCF_000313985.2 Echinops telfairi
TTTTGTAAACATACAATAAGTTTTACTGATTCTAAAGCACTTGAAAAAACATTTTAACATATCTAAAATTAAACTGCACCTTACAATTACTGTAAGCCAGGTGGCAGTTTCGATGTTTGTTTTGCCTATGCAGATTTATCAACACCTGCAGAGTCGGTGACAGAGGTAAGTTTGTATGAAAATCCTGGAAACAATAATGGAGCACTCTTACAAAGGTAGACTTGTCACTGGTATTCCTGGTGGAACAGGAAACAATATTGTGTGGGGGAAAACAGGGCTGTAGGAAATTCTGAGATGAAAATTGATTCAGGAGAGTGGGAGAATGTTTGCATGTGGGTGAGATCCACTTAATCTATGAGGCAATCTGCTGTACTCAAGGCCAACTGAGTCACTGGAGTCATCTAAACTAGTGGAGTCTATAATAATGGTGTCCAGGCCAGTGTTTGACCAAGCAACTAGCCATCAGAGCCTAGGCAATTTGACACATGAGAGTAGCCATTACAGCACCCTTTAAGAAATCGATGTACAAATGTGCTTTACACAATTGATGTATGTATGGATTGTGATAAGAGTTGTATGTGCCCCTAATAAAGTGATTTTTTAAAAAGCCCTTCAGAGATAAATGAGACAACAAAAGACAAGCAATGTGAGTACTGAAGCAAAGACAGAAGAGAAGCATCATGAGCCAAGGGGTGCCAGCAGCCTCTGGAGGAGCTGGTAGGGAGAAGGGGTACAGCCTTACTGACACATTGATTTTGACCCACAGAGATCCATCTCAATGTTAGTGGAGCTTTTACTGAGAGGTGCAACCCATTTCCTTCGAGTCAAGTCTGACTCATGATTTCTGGCCCTCTAAGAGAGTGGAATTGTTCCAAAGGGTCTCCAAGACTATAATATTTAAGAAAGTAAATGAACTCTTTCTTCCACTTAACCATTTTGCCAACAGGGTTCCCTGTATTAGCTGCCAATATATTACCGGGCTTGGCATGATATTACAGAATGCTGATTCGGATGTCCAGCTCCAGTACCACACACCAGAGCAATGAACGGAGGGTTTGGAGCTGAGAGACAGTAACTCGATAGCTGGTGCAGGGCCTTTATTTTAGGGAGGGGGA
>NW_022103896.1:13960117-13961552 GCF_000313985.2 Echinops telfairi
CCTTCGAGTCAAGTCTGACTCATGATTTCTGGCCCTCTAAGAGAGTGGAATTGTTCCAAAGGGTCTCCAAGACTATAATATTTAAGAAAGTAAATGAACTCTTTCTTCCACTTAACCATTTTGCCAACAGGGTTCCCTGTATTAGCTGCCAATATATTACCGGGCTTGGCATGATATTACAGAATGCTCAAGCAGTCCTACGAAGTAGGCACTTTCATCATCTTTATTTTACAGGTGGATCTACCTACTACTCAGAACGTTTCATTGACTTGCCTAAGGTCAAATACTTATTATGTGGGTCTGTGTTGGCTCCCCCTCCCATCACCATTGTGCCCTCGTGCCTCCGCCTCCCTTAATAGTTTCAAACTGATCAGACCTGGTTGGAGAGAGAGCTGGAAGGCACTAAATAGAAGGCAAGTTTCTACCCAGATTACAGTGCAGAGTGACGTCGTCGCAATCACACCTGAACTGCATTTGCAAGTGGCTGCTGTTGCTTTCTTCATAGGTACGTGGGAGGTCAAGAACTTATTTTGATGATGCTGTCATTGCTGAAAGCACTCTCCAAACTCCCTCTCTTTAGTAATCATCAGCAAACCCTGTAGCATTGTGCTGGGAACTTCTTCACTGGGAGCGAAATTATTAATCCCTTGAGAGTCATTTTAATTTTCATAAATATCCAAATTCCCAGTGCTTAGTGGAAGAAGGTGCAAACTTACCTCCCCACTGAGAAAATCATAAAGATGCATTGATTCCTGACTGTGCCAAGCTTTACAAGCATCTTCTTTATTCATTCAAGCCTCAGAGCAATCCCAAGAGATGAGTCCTTATTCTTCCTATGCTGTAACGATGAAGAAATTGATGCCTAGATTAAGCAATTTGCTCATAAGTGGCTAAATAAGGATTCAAAAGGAGGCCAAGTCTTGCCTGCCTTGCTGCATGTAGTGTCTTCCAGCTCTTTCCTTCTGGTCTTATGCCAATAGCTGCTATGGAGCAAGGTAACTATGTGCACTTAGTTGAGTGTCAGTAACTTCATTCCAACTTTGATTCAGCAGAATAAAACAGCTTCCTTTACAAATTGTTTTCCTGATTTGACTTATTTATATTAATAGATCATTTTATCAGGGGGCACTTACAGCTCTTATAACAATCCATACATCAGTGGTACCATGCATATTTGGACATATGTTGCCATCATCATTTCCAAAACATTTTCTTTCTACTTGAGCCCTTGGCATCAGCTCTTCTTTTCCCCTCCCTCCCCTCACCTCCATGAACCCTTGATAATTTACAAATTATTTTTATTTTCATATTTTACACCAGTTGCTGTCTCCCTTCACCCATGTTTCTGTTGTTTGTGCCCCTGGTGGAGAGGGGTGTTGTACATGGATCACTGTGATCAGTTTCCCCTTCCTCCCGCTTGCTCCTGTCCTTCCCC
>NW_022103896.1:13968507-13971804 GCF_000313985.2 Echinops telfairi
TAGCCTAACACAAAGGGCAACCTACTGATTCAAAATATAAGGAAAGTCAGGTGCCTCTGAGAAAAGACTTAGTCTCAGAAAGCTACAGAGGGACACTCGGGGTTGCTATGATTCAGTATCGACTCGATGGCAGTGACCACCAAAAATGGCAAAACTCCATCTCGGGTACTCTGAACACGCTATCAGGAGAGATCGGTACCTGGAGAAGGAAAGCATGTTTGATAAAGTAGGAAATCTGAAAAATGAGGGAGACTCTCAAGGAGATGGTGATGAACTGAAACAGTGGCTGTAACAAGGAGTTTAAGCATAGAAATAGTGGTGAGGATGTCCATTCTGTTGAACACAGGGTCATTATGAGTTAGAGACTACTTGACAACATTTAACAACAGCAACACAGTGATTGTCAACACTTGACAATCATAGAGCCAATTTAAAGTGCAATCAAGAGTAATTTCTTACTGAGACATCAGTTAGAACATGGCATAAACTTTGTAAGTTAGGTACAGACTACGAGGCCTCTTAGAAAGTGTCAGCTCAAGCATTTAACTGCTAAGGAAGGCAGGATATGCTTCCAGAAAGTGGAGCGTATCTTCGTTAGAGCTTTTTAAATATCCTTTGTCCACGATAGTTTCCATTCTCAGGACAAAATCTATTTTCTCTTTCTAGCATGAGCATTCCTTGCTGGCATTACAACTTGTTAACTTCTGTACTGAACCTTTTAATCATGAATGCTGTCTGTGAGTTCGGGGTAGCCATTGCAGTGGATATTAGAATCCAGAGAAATAAAAAAGAGAACATGAATTAAGACAATACACAAACAAATCTGTGTTGGAAGAAGTACAACCAGAGGCTTCTTAAAGGAACCGATAGCAAGCCTGACTTCATCTCATGTACTTTGAACGTGGTGTCAGGAGGGACTGGTCCCTGGAAAAGGACATTGTTCTTAGTTAAAAAGGGAGACAATGAAAAAGAGAAAGGCCCCCAACAAGATGGATTGACAAAGGTTTAAATTTAAGAACAATGGTGAGGATTTTCAGTCCCTGTGAGTTAGAACCCACTCCATGCGAGCTAAAAACAACAAGTCACGGAGAGTTTGGGGTTGCTTGCTAAATCCTATGATCTACCATAGAACTCCGGATCTAGACGCTAATCCCTTGTAGAAAGAGCATCGAGATGTGATGCAGTCGAGTTCCAAATCCATTTTTCCCATAAAAAATAACTGAAAATGGATTAATCCATTCTCGACCACCAAGTTTTTAACCTGACCTTGTCTTTTTATACAAACATTACACAGAAATTTCAAAGTAAATACATTCAGAGTTAAATAATATAATTTAAATAAGAAACACAACATTAAAAAAGCTTTTAACAAATACAAGAAGGCCCATACCTTGAGCTGGACGAGGATCTGGATCTGTGGACACGGATGTGGAGAGAGAGTCAGTGTTTGGAAGGGGAATCCTCTTCCATGAACCCAACTGGTAGCTTATTTTCCGGAGGTTTTCTCTTTGCCTTTTTTCACTAGGACCCAGGTGGCTTTCTCTTTCAAAAAAACAAACAAATCTCTAATGTAGTCAGCTGTTGGTATTTCCTTAACTGTTTTCTAAGAGGGTTTACGACATTATCAACCATATCGACAACACAGTTAACCAGTTTCTTATCATGAGGATTCTTTTCAATAAACTCTTCCTTAGGTTTTTTTTCTAAAAACAGTACAAAAAGCCACTCAAACTAAGAAAACTATAGCCAAACGCTGGGAACACAGCTGCAAAAGGTTCACACATCGCGTACTAACAATGCCAACTAACGGCGAGTGACTGAAACACGAACTGCTTTTGTTTACAAAAACCACGTGGGTTGGGTCAGATTCCGATGTTTTGTTCGAGCTCTGATGCACAATTTTCTCAACGTTTCAAACACGTTGAAATCCGATGATGTCGAGTAGCTGGGTTGGACGATATTCTAAAACCAATGGACTTGCTCTAGCTTCCTCTCCCCTTTGAACTCCAAGGTGAGTCTCATGGTTCCAAGACCCGTTCTTATGCTCCATTGAGCAGAACTGGGAGGGAGGAAAGGACGGAAGGGGAAACTAGACTATGGGGAGGAAAATGGAAGCCTTGTGAGCATGTGCAGCAGCATGTTTGGGGCAAATATGTGAAAGAATTTTTTTTAACAGTTTTGTTGACACAATCCACATATCACACAACTCCATAGTGCCATCATATCAAGAAGAGTGGTAAAATCATCACCACAATCCATTTTAGAATAGTTTGATGCCGGCCCCCTGGTTAAATCACTTTTAAAATGAATTGTATAATCGCCATCAGTTCTCGTGTTCCCTCCCCTCTCCTACATGCATTGTTTGCTCCCCCCAACCCCCTCACCTTCTCTATTTCCCACCCTTCCCAAAATCCCCTATAAATCCTTGCAGAAGTTCTTATCTCTGTGGATCTACTCCTCTGTGCTTTACAAACTGGAAAAACCAACAGATACAATAAAAAACAAAATACAGTGATAAGGATAACATAGTAATAATACAGATATAAAAATACAAGCAATGAGTAAGAAAGATTAAGAAAGAAAAGACCCCATGAATATTTAAAAGGCCAGGGAGGAAATTTTTGTCATGGAAGGAAGGAATACTTGCACCTAGACCAATTTAAGGTTGGGTCAAGAGGAGGTCCATTGACCAAGTATCAAGTTTGGTCCATATAAACATGATTACAAAGATCTCTATCTGATAGTAAACCTGTTTGATCCCCTGTGGCTAGAGGGGATATGCCAAGGTTTAATCTGAGTAGATCCTCTGCAGGTGGGTTTTAGGGCTACCATAGCCTTCTATATATTGGGTATTCCCAATTTGGGCTCTGATAAGTTTCCCTTTGTCATATTTGAATTTTTCATTGTTGTCTTTGATCACACAAGCTGGTGTGCTTCTTCCGTGTGGACTTATTAGACAACTTCCTTAGTTACTTGTTTGAATGCAAGCTTTTAAGACCCCAGGCACTAGTCTGATTGATAGCCAGGCACCATTTGCTTTCTTCACACTTTGCTTTAGCATCCTTATTTTCAGTGGTCATTAAATGAGGGTGAGTATCGAGCAGGGGGTCATGGTTGTTTTTTTGTTTGTTTTGTTTTTCAGATTTTTTTATTTTAATAAATCATTTTATTGGGGGATCATACAACTCTTATCACAATCCTACATATATCCATTGTGTTAAACACATTTGTACATTTGTTGCCATCATCATTTTCAAAACATTTGCTTTCTACTTGAGCCCTTGGTATCAGCTCCTC
>NW_022103896.1:13972164-13976919 GCF_000313985.2 Echinops telfairi
TATGTTTCATCGGTGCTACACTGCACCCTGACTGTGAAGCAGGGCCATGTTATCAGAATTAACTGTGGCTAGAATTAAGTGGCGGCCCAGACTCTGTCTGCTTGTCCCTGGGATATGCGTGACGCAGGTTTACTTTGGTGGTCATATAATGGCAAATTTAAAACCCTTCAGACCAACTACACCACCACCAACAGCAACAAACCAACTAGCAGACAACAAAAGACAAACACACAAATAATAAATAACAAGCAACCTAAAGGCAGGAAAATTAAAAACCCATATAAACAGAAAAATATAACATTGCAATCAACCCCCTGGGATATGTGGCATTTGCACTTGTAACATCATCAATTTTTCCAATGTCACACCATTCTGGGCACAGGAATCTATGCCTATACAGTTCCACTGAGTGGGAATCCATGAGTTGTTCCACACATTTGGTCTCCCATTCAATTGAGGCCCATTTACTGTAGGCATGGGGGTTGGTGCCAGGGGGGAACTTCTGGGATCAATTCTTCCAAGTACAAAACCTAACATGTTGCTGCACAGGGAGCCATCAAGGTGCTAAATATACGGTGATTCGGCGTCCCTTTCAATCGGACTCCCACCAAACTGGGGTTCCCTCTCAAGGTCCAATGACCACCATTTCCACAGGTCTGGAGTAGCCGCTCTATACTTTTACTCCCATCTGAATGTCCCAGGCCTCAGTCCAAGGATGCAGGCACCTTTGAGGCAGGGCTTAGCTCCTTCTGCTGGGCCTCAAAGTTAAGTTCTTCTGGTGTAGCCTCTGAAAGAATTCTGAAAGTTTTCCCACATCACCAAACTTTAAGAAATTAAAAAAAAATAATGGACTTGAATTATTTTGAAATTACTCACAGAATCACAGACTTAGCTCTCCTCCCTGTGACACAACCCTGGGATTTAAGTCCATGCATCATGGTTTAATAAGTATGACATCTCCAGGAACTTATTTGTTCTTGTCGTTCGAGGTATCAGAATGAGCCTCCTTGGCCGATCCCTGTAGGCTGTACCCTGGAGCAATTTAGTCTACTGGGTGCTGACCAATGTTGATTTTAACATCTGGCAGAGACAGATTTGGAAATAAGATCCTGATTGCTTACTCTGTGCAGGGGGCTCTTGCTCACATGATCTGAAGAGTCCTGCTTTGCGCCCTGGCCTTGGGTTCCACTCCTGCACGGGCCCCTCTGCATGGGGGAGGGCCTTCCTCGAAATGTTCTGAGATGCACTCTGATCCTTGAGCACCGTTGGGGGCCAGCATTGGCTCTCCTCTCCATTATGTCCTTCAGCATCCTCTCTGTCCTTCTGCCTGGCACACGGGGTTAACCCCAGGAACTCTGGTGCCTATACTTGGGGGCCACCTGGGGACCCATTTCCACGAGGGCAGCCCCATACATGGCTTGATTGCACTGGCTGGCGTGCCATTTCCTCCATGACAGCACATGAGGTTGGGCTACCGGAGTGGTGCTGACTGAGTGCTTTTAGGTCACTCTCACTTAGTAAACAGGGAACTAGTTTAAGGCTCTGGGCTCTGGGTCGTTCACTCTAGTTTACTCTAAAGGGTTCTGCTTCTTCCTTCACTTAAGGACTCAGCCAGTTTTAAAATTGTCTTCTGTGGTAGTTAGGTTTATGTCAGCTGGATGGGCCAGGAATTTCCCATGATATGATCTAACACAGCATGGTCAACTCCATGATGGGATGATCCGTGAAGCAGCAGGGCAGTTGTGTGGAGAAAAGGGTAGAGTACCGTCTCCTTAATCTAGTTACAGCCTTGATACAATTGTGGGAATCTTCACTCAGGGTGTAACCACTTCTACTGCTGCACCTGTGTCCTGCATCCAGTTTGGTGACCTCGTGTTATACTGCCTGCTTATGCCAGGAGCCATCAGAAGACCTCTGACCTTGAATTCACTGGCCAACCTTGGATTCATTTAGCTCTGCATCCACCAGTCTATGGTCATCCAGCATCCGCTTCCTGCTTCCTGTTCATCAGCTCTTGCAGCTACACAAGGTAGGGGAAGCCTCTAACTTAACATATGACCCACTGGCTTGAACCAGAGAACTGACTGACCCACATCTGCAACTGTGGGAGCCATTTGTATGTCAACCTCTTTCTATAGACATACGTATACAAGCGTCACCCACTATGTTTTTCTAGAGTGCACAGCCTAATAAAGCTTCCTTGTTCTTTTTTTTCTCCTGACTAACACATAGCTGGGTGGGAACATGGTGAACCACTCAGATGTAGTTGAAAAGTTGGCTTCTTGAATTTGTAAATGTCTCAGAAGGCATCTCTGGAGATCTGGTTCTGAAAGGTGACGGTCTGAAAAGCCCCAGGGAGCAGCTCTGCTTTGCAACCCAGGGTCACCCGGAGTCAGAATCAACCCAAAGGCAACGAACAACCCACAGCCGATCCCTTTGTTCTTCTGACCTCGTCGGATACTTTTCAATTCACAAACCCTCATCACTCATTAACTTAGAGGTTTGAATAAATAGTAAAGTTTTTTAATCTAGTCTCTTTTGGGGGGTTATACAATATTTAATTAAGCCGAGATTGTTTTATGATATTAATATTACCATTTGACAGGAGCTAAAGTGTGAAAATGAATAGGTGGGTGCATCTAATGGTCCTCTTTACTCAGTGTGGTTTTCATACAATAAGCTTTATTGAATCTGTTACTTAAAAGCACTAAGATAATACATTTGATTGGGGAGGCATTGGTTTTATGACTACATGTAAATCCACCTGAAAATGAGAAAAATGTTCTCAGGTGATGTTTATTTCTGATGGTTAGGTATTGAAAATTCTTCCAAGATACTAAATCATGTAGTACAGTCCTCTGGAAAGCAAGCAGTAGGCAAGCACTCATTCTACAGAATGTCAATTTGTATCACATGAAACAAAGGGTGTTGTGGTAACTCCCACTGGGGAACTGCTAGCCTGAATGAAGTTATATGGGTTTCTTTACTCAAGGACAGTGTCAGAGTATTGACTGTATATTATGACTTTGTAAGCAACAGGAAGCACTGCCCAGGCTTATTCAACCTTGACCTTCCTGCTTCTTCCTGCTAGCCGGAGCATCTTGCAGGACTAGTCTTCTATGGCACAGCGTTGGGACTTCCTTGGGCAAAACTTACTGTGCAAACGAGGAGATGATTCCAGGGAGCCAAAAGGCCTACTTCAGGATTCTTTTTAAACATCAGCATTTCCCCAAAGCTGTGCAGATTAGTAAATAAGCACCAATAACCCCATGCTAACCTTGCTGATTGGGCACGCCATTCCTGACAGGGATTCTAAACTTGAAAAGACGCTTTGGTGCAGAAGAATGTGGCATGGGGTTGGGAGAGGGAAATATGTCAGCCATACCTAGAAGCAGAATCTTTCATGCGCTAGAGAAAAGGTGAAGTTGTTTGTTACTGATTAGTAAGTAAGCACAAGCAAACCCATGTTTACCTTCTCTATTGGATAAGTGGACGCCGATCAACCCTTCATTTTCAACATGTAAATGCATACAAACGTCAAGTATAATGGGGGCGGGGGGGTGGGGGGTGGGCATCATTCTGAAACCCTCCATGTTCCTGGCTTTTAGTGGAGTACCAGTAATTCAGGGGCCAGGATATAAAGTTTGTCTTTGTTCTTCAAAGATATGTCATAGTTGTTTTCTTTGAACACCAGCTTCCACATTTATCAAAAATTACCTGTGGAATAACACATGATCGTGCACTTGGCTCCAAAGAGGCAACCAGTGGGCACCAAAAGAGAAAAAGGAGAAGCCACAGACGAGGGAAGGATTGGGGCACTGCCATCTCAGGGACTAATCTCAACACGTCAAGGAGAAAAAGACAAATAACTCAATTAAAAAACATAGCCAATGGACATGAACAGACTGGCAGTCAGGAGACAAACATTCCGGAAGCCAACAAACATAGGACAAAATTCTTGTCATCACTAGGCATTCGAGAGATGCGAATCAAAAGTCATTAGGTACCACCGCACCCTAACATTGATAGCAAAGTTCAGAAGAAAACATAAAATATCAAATGCTGTAGATTGGAACACACACACACTGCTGGTGGGACTGTAAACCAGTTAAGCACTGTGGGATGTGGGATGGCACTGCCTCACACAATTGAGACTAGAAATACCTACCATCTGACCCAGCCATCCCTCTATGTGGTACACAACCTGAAGAAAGAAGAATCATAACATGAACAGTTATGTGGACACCCATGTTCTTGGCAGCACTATTCAGAATCATAAGAAGATGGAAAACAACTTCAACGTCCATCCATGGAAGAATGGATAAATAAACTCTGGTACACACATGCAGTGGAGTATACTATTCAACATTCCAGAATAATGATCAATCCATGAAACGCTGCATACTTGGATAGAAGTGGAGGACATGATGCTGAGTGAAATTCACAAATCACAAAAGGATAGATATCATATGAGGCCACTGTTATTTAAAAAATCAAGGAAAGGTTTTCACACTAAAAGAAACAGACTTCGGTGACTACTGGAGATGAGGAGGGAAGGAAGAGGAAGTCGCAGGCTGGAATCCAGCCTAGAGAGCAGTGGTTTCAACCTTCCTAATGCCACGACCCTTTAATACAGCTCCTCATGTTTTGGTGACCCCCCAAACGAAAATAAAATTATTTTGGTTACTACTTCATCACTGTAATTGTGCTACTGTTATGAATCGGGTGACCCCTGTGAAAGGGTCATTCAACCCC
>NW_022103896.1:13977546-13980129 GCF_000313985.2 Echinops telfairi
TACAAAAAATCATATCAATGTGAATGAAGGGAAGTGCAGAGTGAAGACCCAAAGCCCATCTGTAGACAATTGGACGTCCTTTACTGAAGGGTCACAAGGAAGAGACAAGCCAGTTAGGGTGCAGTATAGCACCAATGAAACACATAACTTTCCTTTAGTCCTTTAATGCTTCCTTCCCCCACTATCATGAATCTAATTCCACCTTACAAATCCAGCTAGACCAGAGCATGTACATGGGTACAGATAAGAGCTTGTAACACAGGGAATCCAGGACAGATAACCCCCTCAGGACCAATAATGAGAGTAGCAATACCAGGAGGGGAAGGGAAACGCATGGAGAGAAAGGGGGAACCAACCACAATGATCTACATATAAACCCCTCCCTGGGGAAGACTACAGAAAAGTGGGTGAAGGGAGACATCGGTCAGTGTAAGACCTGACAAAACAATAATTTATAAATTATCAAGGGTTCATGAGGGAGAGAGGGTGGGGAAAGGAGGGAAAAACATGAGGAGCTGATACCAAGGGCTCAAGTAGAAAGAAAATGTTTTGAAAATGATGATGGCAACAGATGCACAAATGTGCTTGACAAATAGATGCATGTACGTATGGTGATAAGAGCTGTATGAGCCCCCAATAAAATGATTAAAACAAAGACAACATTAACCAAGAGGAAAATGGGCAATACATGATGAAAATATGGCAGGCTGTTAGGAGCTTTCATATGTTGATGAATACAAAAATAATTTTCTCTATAAGCCCTGAACCAATTCACAATAAAAAGTTTAAAGAGAGAGAGAGAACATGTGGAGAAGGATCTTGTAAATTGTCACATGATCTGCAAGTCTATTGTAGGGGATAAACACTGTGCTGGAAGTCTTGGAAACCCTACGGAGCAGTTCTCCTGTGTGGTTCGGGGTTGGGTTGTGTTGGAAAAGATGAGTTGACAGTGAGTGTATGTAAGTAACTATGGTTGATTGTTCGTCATTATAATGCACTGCCATGGAGTTGATTCTGACTTATAATGTCCCTGTATAGGGTATCACAGGCTACAGATCTTTATGGGAACAGATAGACTCATCTTTCTTTTGCAGAGAAGCTGCTGGGTTTCAATCAATGACCTTGCAGTGGGCCATCCAACACTTACCTGTCAGTGCCACCAGAGCTCTGATTACAAGGATAAAGTAGTAGTTTTTTATAATTAGCAAAGAGTTTGGATGTACAAGCAAGGAGAATAGAAAATAGGCAAGCAACATTTTCTGAAAGCCATAATCCCCTTTGAAATCTGATGTTTCCCAATTGACTGGGAAAACCCAGAGCATTGCCAGCATGGAGGAGAGTCACTCCAGAAATCTACAAGCAGCTTCCAGGGGCTGCTCCTCCTGGGCTGTGGGAGGTCACAGCTCAAGGGGCAGAGGCCTGCCTCGCCTGTAAAATGCAGACACAGCCTCTAAGCAGTTGAATCATTTGAGACCCCTGTCCAGCCAGCAATATACAACCTCCTTGACTGCAGAAAGCAAGGCAGATAAGGCACGTGAGGCTACCAGGATATCCGTTGCTGCCTGTTCTGAGTCCTCGAACACTCTTTTACTCGTCATTTGCTGTTTCCATCTGCTCGGCGCACCTATTTCCCACGACGCACTCCCAAGCTGTCCCAGGTGGATTGTGGAACTACAATCCAATAACACTTGGAGTCAGGAAATGATTTCTCTGATGTTCCTATTTCAACTCCCTTTTATTGCACCATAAGTTTGTCTCATATTTCCCTTCCCTCTCACCAACTCCACATAGGCATTTCCTTCAATATTTTCTTCCATTCTGAGGGAACGCTATAAGTCAAAAGAGGTTAGTTCACCACCTCTTGAAGCCCTGTGTGAGGAGCAGCCGGAAAGAGAACGACTGTAGGAGAAATGGCTGTGGACCCGGCAGTCCTTCCCCAGGGCGAGTGGTTTGTAATCAGGGAACAAATAGACTAAGCACCTAATTAGTTGAATTGTTCATAATCCTCATAGAGCAAGACTGTCCCCTCTGCTTCATGTCTCCCTGTTAGGGAAAGCTTCCCCCACAGAGACTATTTCAGAATCCCTTTGAACTCTATTGGGAAGATTATTATTTTTATCCTGATAACTCATTTTAATTCTCTTGTCCCAAGGTAATTTGTACTGCAGACACAGCCTGACATCACTCTCCTCCTTGGATTTGAGTTTATGTGCACGATAAAGTAAGAGATCCCATTATTCAGAGTGGAAATGAGATAGGAATTCACATTTGTGGAGCCCTGGTAATTGCTTGACAATGCTCCCTGTGTCTTGCATGCTTTATCTTATGCGTTTCTCCCAGAACCCCAGTGCAATAAGCATTGGTAGATTCATTCTAACAGCAAGGTATCCAAGTCTCAAAGATTAAGAGACTGTAAGAGGCTAGATTTGAACCCAGATCTTCATGGGCAAAGAGGCTTTGTCTTTTCTGATTTAGCAGTGAAGGGGAAGGGAGTACAGTGAACTCTCGCCACTTCGCGCTTCGACTTCCGCGGCTTCACTCTATCGCGGTTTTTGCGTAACAGCGCATGCTCTGTCATTACTG
>NW_022103896.1:13980621-13985138 GCF_000313985.2 Echinops telfairi
ATGGAATTTCATTTATCACGGTAGGGTCTAGAACTGATTAACCACGATAAACGAGGGTTCACTGTATAGATACTTCTGTTTTTTGAAATTTCACTTTATACCACTTCACTTTTGTGAAAGATCTGTATTAATACTTGTTTCTACAATCTGGAAAACATCCAAAGAGGATTTTTTCTTTTATAAAAAAAGACAAAAACAAAACAAAACTAGTGTCCAGTGTTTGCTTTGCAACCTGTCTTTAAAGAGGCTGCACACACCCCGGGCAGCATGCATGGGAACTACATTCTGCATCTCAGCATCAAGCTGCCATGGTTTACACTATGCCTGTGAACATTATATATTAGTATTTTTTTAGGTTTTATGTGTTATTTAGTATATTTTGGTGTGCTGTTTTTTGGGGTGGGGGAATCCTGAAAGTATTAAAAAATAGTTCCTATAAGTTCATGGTAATTGTTTCTTGGCTTTATGTCATGTTGGTTTATGAAAATTTCATAAGGACATTATACTTTCAGATGGAAGAAAACTTACCTCTGATTTTTTTTAAAATTCTGACTTGTTGAAAAGAGTCAGAAGCATATTGTTTTTGCAAATATGTTTTGATGATAGTAGTTCTAAAAAGGAAACAATCCCTTGGAAAGTAATGAATACTCTATCATTTAAAAAGAAAATCAGCTCTTTATTTTGAGATGATTGCAAATTCATATCTAGTTGTAAGAAATAAAATAGAGAGATCCTGTATAGTCCTTACCCATTTTCCAAGAATGATACCATATTACAAAATTATAATACAATTTCACAAACAGGACATTGACATTAATAGTCAAGACAGAATATTTTCAGCATCACAAGGATCTCTGCTATACTCACACCCATTTTCTAACCAGCTCCATCTTCCATAACAACTGACAGCTAGTAATAGCTTCTCCATTTTTTAGAATTTTGTCATTTTAAGAATATTATACAAATAGAATCATACAGTAGAATCACAGGATCATAACTTTAGGAGATTGGATTCCCCCACCTCCCATTCAGCATAACTCTGCACGTATCAACAGCTCATTTCTTTTTGTTGATGACTGCCAGCCCCTGGTAATAAGATGCCAGGTTGTTGAGCTGTTCCTATAGAAGGTCACCGGGCTTGTTTCCAGTATGGGGCTATTTTGAATGAAGCTTCTATGAGCACCTGTATCAGGCTGGGTTCTCTAGAGAAGAAACATCAGCGAAGCTTGTATGCTTAGTATATAGAAAGAATTTATATCAAGAAATGGCTTACACCGTTAAAGAAATGGGTAAAACCAGTCTGGTTCAAGTCAGACTTTGCCTGACTCACAGAAATTGATAAACAGGAAGCAGGAAGAAGAAGTAGAGACAGCAGGGGGCATGGGCTGGTGGATGCAGAGGTCCAAAGTTGGCCAGAAGAATGAATCTACCATGCAGAGTGTGTTGACAGCTTCTGGGATTGGTAGGGACACAAAAAGAGATTGAAGAATCACAATGTAAGATCTAGCTCCAGCAGAGGAGGATACACCTCAATCTCTCTCTCTCTCTCTCTCTCTCTCTCTCATACAAAAAGGCTTATGATACCAAGGAGGTGTCATCAGGCTTAGACCCAATTGATAAGGGCCCTACCCTTACCCAGGGATGTCAACTTAACATAATGCCTAACCATCACCACACCCATGCAGTTTTCTGTGGACAAGCCTCCTTTTCTTTGAATGAGTGAAATGACTGAGTCACATAGTAGTTACATGTTCCATTTTCTAAAATACTGCCACATCATTTGATAGAAGGTTTGTGTCATTTCTACCCCCCTCCCCCAGCAATGTATGAGTGATCCAGTTTCTGAGCATCCTCCCCACTATTTGGTGCTATTGTTATTTTTTTTTAAAGCCATTCCAGAATGATATGTATGTGAGGATATCTTACTGAATTTTTAATTTATATTTCTGTAATAGCTAATGATCCTGAACATTTCTTCACGTGTGCATTTGCCACCTGGACAGAATACCTTTATCAGTAAAATTGTCTTCATGTCTTTTGCTCAGATTCAAATTGGACTATTTGTGCCTTGTTTTCAACTGCTGAATTTTGAGAGTTCTTTACGGATTCTAAATATTAAGCTTTTATCACACAGATGGTTTGCAAATATTTTCTCCAATGTCTTGTAGCTGGGCTTTTGGTCATCTGAACAGGGTCATTTTCTGAGAAAAAAAAATCAATTTTCATCACGTCCAATTTATCAATTGTTCATCTTATGGATTGAAATTTTGATATTAAGTCTAAGAACTCTTTACCTAGTTCTAGATCCTGTAGAATTATTCCTATGTCATTTTTTCCCTGAAGAATGCTGTATTTTAATGTTTTAAAGTTTGTCATTCATTTTGAGTCACTGTTTCAGTTTTGAGATACAAGAATTTTGCCAATGAATGTCTTGTTTGTTCTAGCACCAGTTGCTGAAGACAACCCCTTCCTTTAGAATTGCATCTGCACTTGTATCAAAATTCTGTTGGGCTTATTTGGGGTTGATGTTTGCACTCTGTATTTCCATTGGCCTACATGTCTGGTGCTCTGGCAACGTCGCATTGTTTTGAGGGCTGTTGGTGTTAAGTTCCATCGGGTCTACTCACAGTACCTCTGGCAACAAAAGAATGAAACGTTGCTTAGTCAGGCACCGTCCTCACAATCTTCCCTATGTTTCAGTCCACTGTTGCAGCCATTGCAGCAATCCAGTTTATTGAGAGTCTACTTTGTTTTCACTGACTTTTGACTTTACAAGCATGGCGTCTTTCTCCAGGGACGGGTCCCTCGTGGTAACATGCCCCAAGTACATGAGATTAAGTCTCCTCATCCTCATTTCCAAGGACTAGTTGGGTTTCTCCAAAGTAAAGGTTGGTTTGTTGCTTCTGGCACAATATTCAATATTCTTCGTTAACACCTTAGTTCAATGCAACAGTTTTTCAGTGTTCAGATACACCCTCAAGCTTATTTATTTAGGACCCCTGGGGACACAGTTGTTAGGTACTTGACGGCTGACTGAAGGGTTGCCCACTTGAACCTACCAGTTTTGCTGTAGGAGAAAAAAGTAGCAGTCCTCTGTAGAGATTACAGTCTTGGAAGCCTGTGTTCATCTAGGTGGACTAGAGAAACAAATTCATAGACACTCATATAGGTGTAAGAAAGAGCTTTATACATAAGAGCAATTGAATATTGAGAAAACATCCCAGTCCAGTCCAGATCAAGTCCATAAGTCCAATATTAGCCCATATGTCCTATACCAATCTATAAATTCCTCTTCAGACTCATGCAACACGTGCAATGATGCCAAATGCAGGAAGATCACAGACCAGTCGGTGGAAAGTCTTGTGGATCCCGTGGCAGTGAAAGCATCTCAGCACTGGCAGGGGTCTCCACGTGGCTCCTTTAGCTCCAGGGCTCTAGCATAGCTCCATGTGTCTTCTCAACAGGAATGTCTCACAGGGAGTGTGTGTGTGTGTGTGTGTGTGTCCCGCTCCCAGCAAACTATTTATCTCCTTAGTACCTTCATATGAGGTTATCAAGCTACGACCTGATTGACAGGCTAAACTCCACCCCTGCACTCTTAAGTCTCAAATTGACCACAGAGTATGTAACTACCACAGCGCCCTATCACATAGTTCTCCTATGTCCTCTAGTATGACTCTGAGTCCAAATTGACTTGATAGCCAACAACAGTAGGTTTATTTTTCCTTGTTATTGATTCACTTCCACTTGTTTATAATTTTGAATCGTCATCTAATCCATTCTTAAGATTTCTGAAATGAATTTTATGTAGTACTTCTCTTTTCCTGCACAACAAGGCCATTAAAAATATTTGCATACCAGGGCTATTAAAATAATGTCCTAGTCTTTCTCAGTCTGCTACCATTAACACATTTTCCTGTCTGAAAAATGTGCTATTTATTGGTAGATATGCTACCCAGGACAATAAGTCATAGGGTCACTATGAGTTGGAATTGACTTGAGAGCATCCTATGACAAATGCTCACTGCTATCAAGTTGATTCTGACTCATAGGAAACTTACAGGGCAGGCTAGAACTGCCCCTGTGGGTTTACAGAACTGTAACTCTTTAAGGGCGTAGGAAGCCTCATCTTTTGCCCAAGGAGTGGCTTGTAGTTTTAAATTGCTGACTTTTAGGTTAGCAGCCCAACTTGTAACCCATTACACCACCAGGGCTGCTCACCACAAGGTCCACAGTTCAAAGCCACCAGCTTCTCCTTGGAAAAAAGATGAAATATTTTTACTTTAGCAAAGAGTTACAGTCTTGGAAAACAACAAGGGCAGTTCCACTTTGTTTTAGAGCAGTGATTCTCAACCTGGGGATCGCCACCGCTTTGGGGGTCGAATGACCTTTTCATAGGGGTCACCCGATTCACAACAGCAGCAAAATTACAGTTATGAAGTAGCAACAAAAATTATTTTATGGTTGGGGGGTCACTACAACATGAGGAAATGTATTAAAAGGTCACGGCATTTGGA
>NW_022103896.1:13987067-13989114 GCF_000313985.2 Echinops telfairi
GAAAAGTTAGATATAGCAAGCTGGTCTGTGTTGAGTCAACTGTAAAATTTGAAGCAAGTGATTGGGATAGAAATGGCAAGTTACTTAAGGACAAAGGGAAGATAGTTACATGGGACTGTAGGGGAGGGCCCTGGGGAGTCACTGCTTATGGAGTACTGAGTTTCTGTCTGCAGTGATGAAAAACTTGGAAAAAATAGTTCTGGTTGTGCACATGGTGAGTATTATTAATGTCACTGAATTGTATACTTTAAGAATGATTAAAATGGCAATCCTTTGCTATGTATATTTTACTACCATAAAATTATGTTAAAAAATGGTTCAGACACAGCACACATTGGTTGCCACTGCACATGATTAGTGGGCTGGATCTGGCTGGAGACGTTGCTCCAACCCCAGCCCCTTGTCTTTCTCCAGCTAAGCAGAAAGCGGGCCATTTGCCAGATGAGAGGGCATCTTGAATCAAGTTAGTTCTTGTTTTAACCAAGCATTGAAGATGGCAGTTAATTACAAGTCTCAATGTTTTTTGAGCAAGAGAATCTAGGAGGAGTGTCGACTCTTCATTCTTCATCATCATCTGGTCTGGGGAAGAAAGCAAACCTCTGTCTTAGGACTTTGATGGGAGTAGCCATGTTGTTGTTGTTGTCAGGTGCCATGAAGTTGGTTCTGACCCGCCGCCACCCGACGCACACCAGAACGAAACACTGCACGGCCTCCACCCTCCTCAGAATGGTTCCGAAGCCTGAGCCCATTGCTGCACCTACTGTGTGCATTCATCGCCTTGAGGGCCTTCCTCCTTTCACGTTTTCAAACACGATGGCCTTCTCCAGGGACTGGTCTCTCCTGACAACATGTCCACAGTATGTAAGACAAAGCCTTGCCCTCCGTGCCTCTAAGGAGCCCCCTGGTTATAGTCCTTCCGAGACAGATCAGTCTGTCATCTCAGCGGTCCGTGGTGCTCCCAATGTGCTTCGCTAGCACCGTAATTCAAACCCATCAATTCTTCTTCCACCTTTATGTGTTGCATTTCACTTGTGACCACTTCCAAGTTTCCTAGATTCATGCTTCGCACATTCCGAGCTGCAATTTTCACAAGATTTTTCCAGCTGTTTCTCCTCACCTTGAATCATGTCCCATCAGCAAATGAAGATCCTAAAGGCTCCACGCCAACAGGCTTTATCTGATCCATGCCATCCTGGTCGACTCCACTCTGAGAAATCAACTCCCCCTCAGTCACATTTCGAGTGCCCTCCGACCCGAGGCCCCATCCTCTGGCACTGTTTCAAGAAATGTGTTGTGTCCATTCTTTAGGCTTTTAGTGTCTGACACCGTTTCACAGCTATACACAAGGTTTTCAGCAGCTAGTTCCTCCAAAGTGGAGCGGAGAGTCAAGTCCTTCTTTTCTGTCTGTTCTTTGTCTGGAAGCTCTGCTGAAACCTGCTCAATTTGGGGGACTCAGGTGGCATTTGACATATCAGTGAAGTAGCTCCTGGTATCTTAGCAGCACATAAGCCACCGCAGTAAGACTGCTGACAGATGAATTGTGGGGAAAGGCCATACGCCTATGATAAAGGACCCAAATGCTGCCTGTATCATTTGCTAACTAAGTGACATTGGGCAGAGTTCTTTAAAACATACCGAACTTTCATTTCTTCAGATGCAGAAGGAGGACACTAAAACCCGCATTTGGAGCCATGGTGGCTCATTGGGTTCAGCGGGAAGATTAGTGGTTTGAACCCACCAGCTGCTCTGCAGTAGGAAGATCAGGAGTCCGCCACCATCAAGCTGTACAGCCTCAGAAATCCTCAGAAGCAGTTTTGTTCTCTCCTATGGGATTACTGTGAGTCAAAATGGACTCTCAACAGCAGTGGAATCGAACATCTCTTATCATTATATTTATTATAAATAATTAAATAATTGTATTGTTATACTTCAAATCATTAAATGTATTGTCATACTTAAAAAGTTTAGCTCAATGTTTTACATGTTTTAAACAGTTATTAAATGTCAACTCACGTTGGTATTCTTGGCACATTTGCCTAGTAATCCA
>NW_022103896.1:13989771-13993236 GCF_000313985.2 Echinops telfairi
ACATAGGCTGCTCTGATTTTAAAACCCATTGATATCCCTTATACATAGCCCTATGAATAACACCTCAGGCATGTATATGGACAGTTCTCAGGAGAAAACATACAGTGTATCCATTTTCCACTCCATTATAACTGGCCGGGTTGTGCTCCACTGTAGGCATATCTATTTACACTCCCACTGGCCCTTCCTAGTTCTTCATATTTGTGAACACTTGCTATTGTGAAATTTTTAAAGTTTGTCAATCTAGTGGTGTATGGGTATATAATGGTGTCTATGTATGTTTGTGTGTGTGTGTGTGTAGGGTTTTCCCATGGTTACTGCTATATAGTGTGTTTCCATGATTACTGCTGGGGTTAACCTTCCAATATGTGGTGACATACATTGACAGCGTTACCACAATATCTGAGGGACTAAAGAGTATCACATCTCTCTTCCATGCCCTCACTTTCAGTGGAGCTTCCTTTGGGAATCCTCATGACCCATGTCTCTCTAGAAATGAAAAAGTGGGGCAAAACACAAATACCAGTTATGTCTGCATTCTGGCTCTCCTTGGCTTGGGCAAGGCATTTAGCTGCTCTGAAGGCAGGCCTAACCAGCACTTGTGTCCTCTCTGTTGGCAGGAGAACTGACTGGGATAACCAATGTGAAGAACCGCATAAACCTTGCGTGTGACCAAGCTCTTTCTGCTGACCATCCCGAGCCTCTTTGCTCCTTGCAGATGAAAAGGGCATTCAGAGAGAGCACGGGGATCCCTCTATGTGGGACCCAGTGTGGCAAGCAAGCTACTCCTCCCATGTGACATATTTTAGTTTAGCCAGTAAATGGTTTAACTGCACACAGCAGATAGGGGCACTGGACGTCCTATTCAATGAGGAATTCACTCCTTCATAATGAGCACTAGCCCTTTGAGGCTCCAGCCCTTTGAGGCTGACCATCCCACATTAAAGAATGAATACAATCTTGGTTCCCATGTGACAGTGCCACCTCCTGGAGTTTCCCAAGAAGCCTGAACAAAAGGCTCTCCCTGAGGTCTCCAGACTGAAGGAAGTGCCTCTGTTCACTGAGGGTTTTCACACGATGCAAGTGGGTCCTTAAGATTGGGATCTCTGCTTCTCTCCCTCAGGTGCTTCCCCTCTCCCTGCATCCTGCCATAGGGCCTGAGGATTTTCATTTTTTGCAGGGATCAAAGTTTTAATCTCCAGGCATTATAGTTTAGGAATTCCAGGTGTTAGCCTGTGTACAGAGACTGTCCTTGGGGAACAAGAGGGCCTGGTGCTAACCAAGCCCAGGGGGTGCCCTTGATCACATTCAACATGTTAGAGTCAGCCTGGGCGGAAGGCAGTCCCCTAGCGCACCAACCCCTGGTCAAGGCCTGGTCACAGAAGCCGGGTGGAAGCAAATAGAAGTTGGGAATCAAAATATCCAGGTAGGTGGGAGGTCACTAGGGGGGGCCAATAATCTAGAGCCATACATATTCTGAAGTGGGAAGACATTTGATTTCTTCTTCTTTTTATCAAATGTTTTAAGAAAAATAAAGCCGAGCCCACTTTATGAAAAGAGACCGAGCGAGAAAAGTTGCATAGCAATGCAGCACCTGTCTTTAAGAGGATTTCCTAGTGAGCACCTTTTCCCGCTATCAAAGACAAAGCAAGCAAACATAGAATTATAGCAGTGACTCTCCAGAAACATTTCTGGAGAGCCTGTTGTGGAGGTTAGATTGATGTGAACTTGAGGTACCCGTGAGAAGTCCAACTGATCAGTCAGGTCATAGCCTAATGACGCCTCCTTGGGGGTGTGGGCTTTTACTCCACACTGTGGACAACTTCTCTTCCGCTTGCCCTCTTTGCCTTCCTGCTTGCTTGGATTCTGCGCCTGGCTCTATGGATGGTGGCCCATGCAGCCTGCAGACCCTGGTAGCTGCTGTGCCTTGCCATGTTCCTGCCAAATGTGGATCCATAGGAGGCTGCACCCACCGACCTGTGATCTCTCAGCTTCTGGCTTCGCCGTCTTGCTGTATCCACCAGCAGCTTCATAAGCCTGAGAGCCTCCAGCTACCACCCAACCAATGGAGTTGAGTTGGACTGGGCTGGACCACTTTCTTGATATGAAATTATTTCTTTTCTTTTTAAATGAGAAGTTTATTTAAACAGCAAGATGCTTGACTTGAATGGGAACCCATCGAGGCTTCATTTCTTTGAGAGTAATTTACTCCTACTTAAAGATAGATTGTCCTACATGTAACAGCTAGGTACAAAAAAGTCATGAAATTCTCCAAGGTGTTACCATGATAAATGGAAAGCATCAAGATTCTCCAAGTCAAACAAAGCATGTAAGTACTTTAAAAAATAGATCATTAATTTCTTTGTTAAACACTAAGAGTCCAACAGCATACTGGACCCTAAAGAGAAGGACTGAAGGAGCATGCCACTAATGGAGAAAGGGGCATTTCCACAGAACCTGTCTTTTCCCCATCCCATCTCCACTTAGTGTGGATCAAAACATACCACTGACCATTTAGTAAAAAACCAAATAAAGAAAGGAAAACACAGTGAAACATGCAGTGTGCTTGTCCGCATGCACCGGTTACCTGATGGACCAGGAAGGAATGGAGAGGGAGTGAAAGACTAGAGAGAACTCCCCTGTAGTAGTTGGGAAGTGGTGAGCCCAAACTGTGCTTTTCTAATTGAGAATGGATTCTCTGTCAGTAGGAACCGAGTTCTGGAGGAAAGGACCAGGCTCCCTTTTAGAAGACGCTTCCTGTCTGCTGCCAGAATATACCCACTGTGCCCTCATGCCCCATTTCCAACTCTGTAGATGTATCTGTTCCATTGATTGGCTGCTCATCAAATCGGAATCTGATCTGCTTCACCGACATACTGTGTTGTTCATAATAGTCTTTCATTAGTTTCCTAAGTGGTGTATGACTCTTAATCTTAAACTGCACCACAGAACCATCCTGCCCACCCTCTTCAAATATATATGATCCTTTTTCATAGTCTTGACTCCTTCTTGGCAGCCATGGAGAACGCTGGGGTTTCTTCAGCTGCCACTTCACAAAAGAGGTACCAGGTCTGCCCCCAAGGCAGACACGGGCAGCACCACGAGCTGTGGAAGAAGACAAAATTCTTCCTTCATGTGAAGTTCTTCTTTAGACATATATCCTTGTCCTTGGTTTCATTTCTCTAGAAAACTCAGCCTAATACATGACACCAAGTATTATGCTTGTTTGAACTGCATGCTCATTTTTATAAAAGGAGCAGACAGGTGTGTCTTGCACTGTACTAGTTAATTCCTACACTTTGAGGCATTGTATTATCCATATAACTCTTTGGGGAAAGTGTGAGCATGTCCATCCTACTAAGGAGAGACTCAAGATTCAGAAAATAAAATGATTAGCTTAAGACCTGAGTTAGTTAATTGTGCCAGCCTGGCCGATAATCACATGTGGGGCTGGTTGAAAGGCAG
>NW_022103896.1:13993538-13996694 GCF_000313985.2 Echinops telfairi
TTAATGTTGGACTTGTGGGCTTGGGCAGCATTGGGTTGGGATGTTTTCGTGATGCACATTTTCTTTACATAAAACTCTCTCTTATACATGAGTTGCTATGGATTTGTTTCTCCAAAGTACCTAGACTAATACAAGTCCTCAGGGCAAGAGAATGACCTGTCTAGGATTCAACACTTTGCCTCCTATAAATTCTTGGAGCCTCGTTTATACCAGTGCTTTCATGATAGCTTGGACTGTGTCTTGATCTTAGGCTACCCCCTGAAATAGTTGGATGTAGATGGATTCTCTTTTGAACAGTGATGCTGTGTCTTCTTTCAATTTTGGCTTGAATCCCAGAGAATCCCAGAGAGGCATTTTCTTGACTATGCAAAAGCATCCAATTACATAGATCATAACAAGCTACAGATAACATTGCAAAGAATGGGGAATCCGGATGTGCAGTTGTGCTCACTCGAAAACAAAGATGTCACTTTGAGGACTAAGGTGTGTCTGACCCAAGTCACGGTGTTTCCCATCCCAGCTGCCTGGGAAAGCTGGAAATAGAATAAGGAAGACCAAATAAGAATCCATGCAGTTCAACTGTAGTGTTAGTGAAGAATGAAGAATAGATCATGGAGTTCAGAAGACTGAATACACCTGCCTGGAAGAAAGTAAAGTCAAGATGCCCCTTAAAATTGAGAGTGGTGACACTTCATTTCACACACTTTGCATATGTCAAGAGGAGGGCGCAGGCCCTGGCGAAGGCATCATGCTTGCTAAGGTAGAACATCCGCAAAGAAGAGGGGTGTGTAGACAGGGCTGCTGAGCGTCAGAACCAACTCAGTGGTACGTAACAAGAGCAATTTCCTCAAAGACACAGATCTGTGAAATAAGCCTCCTGTCTTTATAAACCCACCTTCTTTGGGGGTGCTCACTCCTGACATGCCTCCTTCACTAGCTGTGGGGACCTGACCAGGCAGCCTGAGTCTGAAGAGTTCAGGCATCTCCATTCCCCTAAAAGTGAAACCCATAAATGAGTTTAACCATTGATAATAGCTTCATCTATTAAGATGCTAAAGTACCAGGCAGGCCCAGGTTTATTGATGAATCTTTCCTAAATGCATTTGTAAGTCATTTGTAAGTCAGCTGTTTGGAACTTAGCACACATTATCCCACATAAATTACGATATAAACAGTCCTTAGACAAAAGTCTATTTCATAAGATCAATGAACCCTTATGGATTTCCACTGAAAGACAGAAAATGATAACTATGCAATGATCAGTAAATTGAATGGAAAAACAATCAGTTTGAATGAAATATTTTGAAATGTCTTTTTATTTTCCTTCTTTCTTTTTTTGACAACAGGTTCATTAGGCTTAACAAGAGGAGGTTGGAAATGTTACTGGATGTTTTTGTAAAGATAAGGAGGTTTCATAACACATCTAACAGTTTCAAGTTCTAATATTGTGTTTTACTGTTTTCAGTCAGCGGTCTCTGTAACACTGCTTCTTGTGTCCTAATTATGATCATGTTGTGTCTAGGGAAAAGGAAGTCTAGTGGTAAGGTGTTGGGCTGCTAGCCACAAGGTCAGCAGTTGAAACCACGATTCACTCCATGAGGAGAAAGATGAGGCTTTATATGCCCGTAAGGAGCTATAGTCTTGGAAGCACAAAGGGCAAGTTCTTTCTGCCATGTAGTGTCACTATGGACAGAATCGACTCGATGATGGTTAGCGAGTGTTTGGGGAAATCACTTGTGAACTAGAGAATCTAAAAGATAGAGAAATGTTAGGAGAGTGAAAGATGAGATCTTATCCCATGGAAATGTTTCTTGAGTACATTCTGCACTGAAGATCCCATAAGCTGCTCCATGATCACATACGTTGGGGAACAGTACATGCTACTGTTGTTGCTGTTCTAACCACCATGGAATCAACGTAGACTCACAGTGACCCTACAGGACAGGGTGGAAGTGGCCCTGTGGGTCTCCAAGACTGTAACTTTTTAGAGGAGTAGGTGCTTTTTAATTGGTTTTAACTCTTAGCAACTCTATGCTCAGCAGCGTGAAACACGGTTCATTCCAATGTTGGAGCCCATTGTTGCTCGGTCTATCTAGTTGAGGGTCTTCTTCTTTTGTTCAGATTATACCAAGAATCATGCACTTCTCCAGGGACTGATTACTCCTAATAACATGCCTGTGTTAGTCCGGGTTGACTAGAGAAACAAATCCAGGAACATTCATATATGTATAAGAAAGAGCTTTATATCAAAGAGCAATTGTATATTGAGATATACAGATATACAGCCAATCCAGATTAAGTCCATAAATCCGCTATTATCCCATATGCCCGACACTAGTCCATACATTCCTCACAGCCTCACGTTGCCACTTGCAATGATGCCAAATGCAGGAGATCACAGGCTGGTGGCTGGAAGGTCTTATAGATTCAGTGGCAATGGAAGCAGCTCCATGTGGCTCTTCTAGCTCCCGGGTGTCTCTTTATCAGAAAGGTAAAGCAAAAAGAGAGTGTGTCCAAGCCTCTAGAAAGAGTGAAGTTTCCAGAATCCTCAGGTGAAGGCCATGCCCAGAAGGAAAATCATCAGGTTGTGTCCTGTTTGACAGGCTAGACTCCACCCCTTCACTCGATTTATCAAGTTGACACAAGATTATGTAACTACCATAATGGCCAAAGTACAAGTCTTACCATCCTACATCCTACTTCCAACTTTCTTTTTCTTACAATAAATTGTAAATACAATCCAATGTGAGGAAATCTTTCATGATGAAATTAAAAAATTAGAACAAAGAAAGAGCCAGTTTATTCATTGCTATTATTTTACATCTCTATAAAATAACATGTTTAACATCAATATGAATTGTAGAGCATACATAACTAAAATAAACACCCATGATTCCAGCATTCAACTTAGAATGGTACCAATGCCATCATAGCTATCTATATAAGTGCAAGAATATTCAGCTTTTGGCAACATTATAAAAGATATCCACTATAACAAAATTTACATTTAATCTCTTTTATAGTATTAGGTTTTACATTCAGGTGCTATTTTGAGTTAATATATGGACAAGGAGTAATGCATGGGTTGAAACTTTTTTAAAATTTTTGTTTATGAAATTTATGTGTTCCAGCAGCATTTGTTGAGAGGGTTAGATT
>NW_022103896.1:13997081-14002377 GCF_000313985.2 Echinops telfairi
AGTCCAGGGTATTTTCGATATTCCTAGCTATCATCCAGATGCATCAGTTCCTCTCTGATCTTCTTTATTCGTTGTCCATGGTTAGGGACACATTCATCTTACTCCTCAAAGTGGTGTTTTTACTCTTCAACACTTTAAGTAGGTCTGTGCAACAGGCAGCAGATTTGCTCATTGTATCGTGTTGTTTGATTTCTTAGCTGCTGCTTCTATGAACATTGATCGTGGATCCAAGTAAAATGAAACTCTTGACAATGTCAGTCTTTTCTCGGTTTATTATGCTATTAGCTATTGGTTCAGTAGTGAGGATTTGGGTTTTCTGAACCTTGAGTTGCCATCCATCTTGTAATCATTGATTTTCATCCTTAAGTGCTTCAATTCCTCGTGACTTTCAGCAATCAAGGTTGTGTCATCTGCATATCACACATTGTTACTGAGCACTTCCCCAATCCTGATGCCAAATTCTTCTTCAGCTTCTCAGACTATTTTCTCAACATACAGATCGAGTAATGATGAGCGCTTCATGAGACTTACTTTGGATATCTCAAGCCAAAAAAAATCTTATGTAAGAAATAAGTTGAGTCCCAGGTCAATTTAACTTATACAACAATGAATGAAAAATGAGAAATGGGTATCCTTTCCAAGTTAGATTAGATATGTGCTTTTTTGTTTGTTTGTCTTTAACAAGGTATCTTGGTGTGTTGTGTTAGCCAAGAAAGGCTTTCTGAAGGTGGAGGAGCCTTAGTGGTATAATGGTTACATGTTGGGCTGCTACTGGCAAGGTCAACAGTTTGAAAGTTCAGGCCCATCTGAGGGAGAAAGACGAGGATTTCTGCTCCTGTAAAGATTCACAGCCTTGAAAATCGAGAGGGAGTGCTGTACTGGGTTCCATATAGTCACTATGTGTTGGAATTGACTCAGTGGCAGTGAATTTGTTTTTTTTGAATTCTATCTTAGTGTTTGCTTCCTGCAGGACCTGAATTGATAAATTGTTTAGCTTTTCTGACCTGGTCAGGATTCCTGACCAAATCCCTTCTGTTGAACCCTCAAGGAGAAGTGAGTTTGAGTTTTCATGGATAGAGCTTGCCCTTGAAGAATAGGCAAAATTAAGTTAATATTTTCTAGCATAAAGTACAAAGAAGAGGAATAAAATTAGGCTGAAGAGAGTCATAATGTCAGTATTTTTCACCTTATAGCTTAACAGAGATTCAAAAAAGATTTTGTATGATCAACAAGAAAATCTTTAGCTTCCTTCAAACACTAATTTGTGGTATTTCAGGACCTAGAACTAGAGCCTAAACCCAAGGACATGGATAGGGACATGAGTAGTGGTAGGAGTAGGAGTTAAAGAGCATAGGGAATAAACTGATGAAAGAAATCCATACATTTGGTGGACTTCCAGCAGGATGGTGACTGAGTAATACGTACCAGAAAGACTCCACAGAAATCAGTGCAGGAGAACAACTGAGAGGGAAATTCCATGCTGCTGGGTCACAGGAGGAGCATCATAAAGATAAGTAGACACAGATGCACTAGGTTTTAAGGAGCTGTGGGCTTTTGTTTACCACTGTGGAGGCAGGCTAAGGCTTAACCTTAGACCTGCCACCGTCTCAGCCAGAGCTGGGATCCTTTGACCAGCCCGAGACCTTTAATTCAAGATATCCGCAGCATGTTGCAACCTCTGGGCAGGGTTTAAAACTCTCTAGTCTCACATTCAGGCGATTGGGGCTCACCTATATCTCTTGTTTTGTTTCTCTCTCCCCCTGAAGGCTCAGGTGTTTTTTTTCTTTTCTCTTTCCTCTCACATGCCACTGCCAGCCACCAGGCCACTCCCCTTTGCTCAGGGCAATTATGCCAGCCCTCTACTCAGCTGGGGGGAGCTACCGCCCTCGGTGGCTGGGGAAATCTCTCCTGTCTTCCACAGGAAGAGAACTCATGTGTACCCTCCAAGGCCCTCTAAACAGCTGGGTAAACTCCTGCCTGCCCTTTGGGGTGCTCCATTTGGCTGGGGGAACCTCTGCCCATCCTCAATGACCCCACATGGCTGCGGGAACTTCCTTGCACCGCCACAGTGCTTCACATGGCCGAAGGCAGCTCCACCCATCCTCTACAACACTCCACACTGCTGCAGGATCCTCTGCCGACCAACATGGCTACCTAACTGACTAGGGAAATTATACCCACCATTCACAGTGCTCTACATCAAAGCAGGCATACCCACCTGCCCTCCATGGCACTGCTGATTACAGCAGGCACCCCTGCTCACCCTCTGAGACACCCCAATCCGCTGTGGGCCACACCATCACAGCTTCCTGCGAGATAATCCATTGCAGCGCCTTCTGTAGATCCACAACCATCTAACGAGTATCCCCTGAGAGGACCATCCAACTTGGCCTTCAAATGACAGAATACTGGTGGACTAGAGAAAGAGTGAAACCACAGGAGGATAAAATGATAGCCTGATCCCACAGTGAAATTACATGCAGGCAGTTAGAAGAAACATTCCTATGAGTCTCCCAAAGAGAGAGCCCAGTTCTCTTTGACTCTCTGCAGAATGATGCTGGGTTCCTCTAAAACAACACCACACAAACAGCAATGAGCCCCAACAAGCTCAATGAAAATAAACAGGAGAAACAAAAGGCAATGTCAGAAGAAGTCCCGAATCTAACGACATGTATAGAAGAAGCAGACATTGATCTGCCACAGAAAGGAATCTTCAGAATGTTGCTTGGAGTCATACGAGGATATGAGGGAAGCAATGCAAAAAAAGAGGATAGAATGATAAAGGAGATAAAGGCCGTGCACCAAAGGGAAATATAAGACCTAAGGGATGAGATAACAAAAGCCAGTAGCAAATTAACAGACTTCGCCAGACTTGAGGAGGCAGAGAATTGCACCAGTACCATAGAGGAGAACCAGGCAGACTTCAACAAATGAGAAAGGCTGTCAAATAAGATAATCAGAAAAATGAAACAAGACCCTTATCTTAATCCATGCACAAGAATAAACTCAAGGTGGATCCCAGACCTTGAGGTAAAACCCCAAACTATTGGGGCCATCAATGAGGAAATTGGGGCAAACTTGAGAATTTTGGCACAGGGAATACATGGGCTATTGGAAATAGGGAAGGACAGAAAGGTAGATAAGGTACAAATTGACAAGTGGGATATACTGAAGATAAAACACCTGTGTACATTGAAATAATTCACCAAGAATGTAATAAGAGAGCCCACGGCCTGGGAAAACGTCTTTAGCAATGACACACCAGACAAAGGCCTTATTACTAAAATCTACAGTACTCTGCTAGCTTACAAAAAATTTTTTTAAAAACCACCTTTTTTTTTTTGTCCAATGAGGAGATGGGCAAAGGACCTGAACAGAAATTTCACAGGGGCAGAAATCCTAATGGCCAATAAACATATGAGAATATGTTCCTGATCATTATCCAAAAGAGAAATGAAAATTAAAACAACTATGAGATATGACCTAACACTCTCAAAGATAGCCCAACTCAAAAATCAGAAAGTAACATGTGTTGGAGGGGTTGTGGTGAGATAGGAACTCTTGTCCACTGCTGGTGGACCTGTAGGTATATACAGAAACTATGGAAATCAATTTGATGATAACTAAAATCCATGGAAATCGAGTTACCATACGACCCAGCAATCCCCCTACTGGGCATATACCCAGAAAAGGCAAGAAACAAACCACGGCCAGACATCTGTGCTCCAATGTTCATTGTGGCACAGTTCACAATTACAAGAGTTGGAAACAACCCACATTTCCATCAACTGATGAGTGGATTAAAAAACTGTGGTACATACATGCAAGGGAGTATTACGCATTGCTAAAAAGCAGTGATGAACGTATGAAGCACATGACCACATGGGAAGAATTGGAGGAAATTGTGCTAAGTGAAGTAAGCCAAGCAGTAAAGGACAAGTACTTGAGTCTGCCGAGGTAAGCTCTAAAATGCAAAAGGAGCATAGGCCAAAAGCTACTGTAAATATACATTCCTGTGGTGAGTTCCAGGCGCTATGTCAGGGGCCAGACCCAATCCAGTGACACATATGGCAGCCAACTCAAAAGGAGGGAAAAAGAAAGAAAAAAGGAAAAAAAGACATGGGTAGCAGGGGAAAAGGGCAGTAACCCACCTAAGCGGAGGGTGTTGTTTATATCTCCACAGGAGATAGAGAGAGACTTCAACCTGGTGTGCCAAGACATGAATGCAACATACTGCCATGAAGCAGGGAACTAGTAGAGAGGTCTTCAGGGCCAGCCCCAATCCTAACTACGTGGACAGCCCCTCACCCCCAAAGAATTCACTTCAGAGGACAGCACTGAAGCTCAGGGAGAGGGGCGCATCTGATTAGAGCACACAGGAGCAAACAAAGAAGGAAGGAGAGGCAGTGGAGCACATCCTGGCCCACCAAGCCCGGAGGATGATATTCTTGCTCAGAGCAGTTCATACACAGAGAGGACCATAGGGCTGGCCCCACCACAACATATGACATCCCTCATTGACCCATAGCGCTACGGGCGATAACCTTGGGGGCACAGTACAGGAATTGTTCCTGATCTGACCCCACCCCACCAGGTAAAACGCTAAAGGCATGAAACAGAGCAGCAAGGGGAGCAAAGCAATGAAGTCCCTGGGGAATACCAAAAATCACCCTATCAGACTTTACCCGAAATTACTCCTAAAGGTCAACAAACAGACTTGGAACTATTTATAGACTTTTCTTTTTTCATTGATTTGTTGTTGTTGTTTGGGTTTTTCGCTTTCTTTTGTTATTTTGCTTTGCTCTGTATTGTTTTTATGCTTATTATTGTCTCTGCATGTCTATCTAGATAAGATAGGTCGGATAAACTAGCCACAGTAGAAAACAACTGGACCCACTGTTCTGAGGGGACACAGGAGAAGGGTAAGTGGAGGAAAGAAAGGGGGTGTTAACAAACCTAGGGACAAGGGAACAACAAATTATCTAAAAATGATGACGAGGAGGGCATAGGATGCCTGGTAGAGCTTGATCAAGGGCAATATAATTGAGAGGAATTACTGAAACTTAAATGAAGAGCGAACATGATAGTGGCACAAGGGGAAAGTAAAAAAAGAAATAGAAGAACTAGGAGAAAAAGGGTATTTATAGTGGTCTAAATACAGGCATGTACATATGTAAATATATTTATACATAACAATAGGGAAATAGATCTATATACATATATTTATATGTTAAGTATTAAGGTAGCAGACAGACATTGGGCCTCAAGTCCTCCCTCAATGCAAAAACACTTTGTT
>NW_022103896.1:14003117-14005042 GCF_000313985.2 Echinops telfairi
GTGGAAGAAGGAGGGAAAAATGATGAGCTGATACCAAGGGCTCAAGTAGAAAGAAAATATTTAGAAAATGATGATGGCAACATATGTACAAATGTGTGTGATACAATGAACGTATGTGTGGATTGTGATAAGAGCTGTATGAGCTTCCAATAAAATGATTTTCAAAAAATCCATACTTTCTTTGGTCTTTACCTAACCCCTACTGAGAATGAACACCCTATTCTTCCTGGTCTGTCAGGCCTAAAACAAAACAGAGAGTGAGGGAAGTACTATTTCTCAAAGCACTGTGAGATAAGACCGCCTTAGTCTTAGACATGGTTAACTTTCTGTATTTTACAGATCATGGACACAGGAAATCATATTGGAAGCCCCAAACCAAGTGATTTGTCCTCTTTTCCTCTCACTTGACCTCTTAGATTTCCTTATTATACTTATTAGAAATCAGCTGCGTCTGGTCTGTTAGAGCATAGATAGTCCTACCTTTAAGCATAGCTTTATAAGCCCCTCGGGAGAGCCTCTCATTTTAAATTGACAAAAGGGAGGAATCTCTTTGGCTTGTTGCCATTATTATTTCTGACCATCTTTTCTAGAGTCCACGTGAGATATTAGATTATCATGGTAGAAAAGATTTTGAGGCAAGGCAGATTTATTGTGGTCCATATGAAATTTAGAAAAGACAGAAAGAATAATTATGTTTAAAAATCTACAAATAAAGTCTATTCAAAAAATGGGGAGAGGGGTGGGCAGGGTGGGCAGGATGAAGGTAGGAGAGAAAGAGGGAGCTCACAAATTAGGGTCCGTCTGATTCCAATTATTCCCAATAAAAGGCCCAATGAATGGAAACTATAAGGGGAACATAATAGATTGAGACTTTGAAGATTGTTAGAAGGATAAAACATTAAATTGCAAGGTAGTTATCCAAAAGATGATAGCCCATCTCTGGGTAAGGAGACACGGAATTCAAAACAAAAATAAATAGCATGGAAAAAATTACCTATTTGCACATAAAACTGAAATGAGTGTTCCTTAGAGCTTGTTCCAAATTATACTTGTTTAAATTGTAATTAGAATGAAAGCTGGCCAATGTGTGGATAATACTTACAATACTGGTGAGCTGATTAGCTATCAGGGTAGCCAGCCAAAGACTGCTCTTCTGAGAATTAACTGCAGGATGAAGAGTTTCATATTTGCCCAGACCAGTGTGTATTGACAAATATACCAATGCGGGCTGGCAGATATGTGTTTGGGAAATAGAAGAAAGAAAACTGGGTTCCGTATGAGGAGAACTGGATGCCATTGCAAAATATATTACTCATTCTGATGGTCAGTTCTTGCACACCTCAAAACCTGCTGGGCCAGACCTGGGGTGGAGCATGCTGGGATCTCTCTTCCAAAAAGATCTAGTCATTTGGCTTCAAAAGGTGCACTTTGTTTAAGGCCTCTAGTGAAAGTACTTATCATGAGTATGTGCACCTTGACTTTCCTAAATGACGTCATTTTTTACTGACTTTTAAATGGTCAGTTCCATAGTGACTGTGCCCATTTACACCTCCATCCGTGTATAACCATTTTCGGTTGCTCCTCAGCTTGGTCCACACTTGATAAAGACCTTCTCACTTTTGCCAGTTGGATGGAGTAGGTTGTCCTACATTGTTGTTGCTGTTGAGAGATGCCATCGAGTTCATTCCAAACTTATGCACAACAGAACGGAACCCTGCCTGCTCCTTCAGCATCCACACAACTGTTGCGGTGCTTGAGCCCGTTGTTGCTGCCACGGTGTCAGTCCACCTCCACGAGGGCCTTCCTTTTTTTGCTGCCCCTCGACTTTACCACACACGATGTCCTTCTCCAGGGATCGATCTCTCTTGACAACATGTCCAAAGTATGTGAGATGAATTCTCCATCCTGGCCTTTAAGGAGCACTC
>NW_022103896.1:14006436-14008044 GCF_000313985.2 Echinops telfairi
CTTATTTTCGGGGAGGTCTTATTTTCAGGAGGATGCCTTATATTTCAGTGAGAGGCAAAACAAGTAAGTCTTATTTTCGGGGGATGTCTTACTTTGGGGGAAACAGGGTATATACAGTTATCAAGTTGTAACTCCATGCATAAGTTCCTAAAATGAAACTTTGAAAACTAAGTCAATTAGCATTCCGGGTTCATTGACCCATCAGACAAAATCAGTGTGAATGTGGTACGTACTCATTGTCTTCTCATTTATAAAACATACACACTTACTTCCCTGATGTGTGTTTTTGTGCAATGTGCTAGCTAGAATTCCCATTAGATAAAATATGCTGTCTACATAAAAACCATTACTAGAATCCCCTTTGTTTGTTTTTTTCAGAAAAGCTTATTTATGTGATGAAATTCAATATTCTATCTTCTCTTATCAACGACTAGCATGGATTTTAAATGTAAATGACTTTGGAATGTCAATGTTTATATTTGTCAAGCTGAGAAAACTAAGTTGTTAAAACAGTAGGCTAAGGTGCTTGTTCATAAAGGACACCAACTTTGTATTCACATGCTGCCATCAGCGGGGATTAATGTAGTTACACTGAGGATCAGCGAAGGCAGATGGAGTTTGCAACACACTTATGGTTTTGATGGAGAACAAAATAATCTTAACAAAAAGACGGGAATAAAAGTTTGGAATTTCATTTGTGGTTCTTAATAGGTATAGTAAACAATGCTGTGGAAGCACCATTGCACTCCCTTCAGTTAGTTTTAAAACTAGAGCAGTCAACGTTTGCTCTGGCAATCCTTGTCTTTGGTATGCAAGTAAATAAAGACATCTGCATTTCATCTTTAAGCATAAAGACCTCCCCGATGATGACGATGATGTACTCTATTGTATATCTTCATAAGGTCAATGCATATATAGTCTCAGATCCATGTACAAGGACTGTGGAAATAGAATGTCACTTCTAACTTGCCCTAGTATAGTAATTTGGCAAGTATTTCTCCTCATGTCCACTCTGCAGGTATTAACTCTCCAGGTCTTCTGGAGGATTCTTGAGTGATTTGATGGAAGATTGCCAACAGAGTAAAATATTGTTTGGACTGGCTACATTTGTGCTGGGTTTATTGTTCCCAAATATATATATGGAAGTAAAATGAAAACTGATTTTTAAAAAATGCTCTGCTTGTCAGTTTATTTAAAATTAAATCATTATGTGATCAGTGCTAGTTCACCCATGCTAAGAAACAGCACTATCCATAAAACTCCTTTGGTGAGTTCAGGGCTCTGGGAAAAGTGATATTTTGATGTCTTCTACATTAGCCGTGGCAATGCTTTTAAAGGTTACTTAGATTTCCAATTTTTGGGGAGCGTGTATAGTATGCAGATTTCCCATTCCCTCCTGGGAGCATCCAGGCATCTGCATTGAATGGAGCACCTCATGTTTGGGACCAAAACTGTGAGAATTGATTGGTGATCTCTGTAGTTAAGGCTATGGATAGATTCCTTCTAGTTCCCAACCTCTGTCAGTTAGTTTTCTCCCACAGAGAGACAATAAACTCCAGTTGCAAGTCCATCCTCTCCCATGGATCCAGAATAGTGGGGCACAGGGGG
>NW_022103896.1:14009744-14012101 GCF_000313985.2 Echinops telfairi
TGGCAGCTCTTTAGCAGCCGAGGTGTTAGTACTGGAATAGTGGTTAGAGAGGCTGCTTCCTGATGGTGGCACATGATTAAGAGCCAGTATTTAACACAAGTTCTGAATGCTCCCTTCAGTTCCCTCAGTGCAGCTCTTCTCTACCTGTGGGTGGCGACTCCTTTGGGGGCCGAATGACACTTTCACAGGGGTTGGCCGATTCCTAGCAGTAGCAAAATTACAGTTAGGATGTAGCAACAAAATAATTTTGTGGTTTGGGGTCACCATGACATGAGGAACTGTATTAAAGGGTAGTAGCATTAGGAAGGTTGAGAACCACTGCCTTCGTGGGTTTATCTCCAGTAATATTCTGGGAACCATTATAGTTCTAGCCTAGAGCCTGCTCCTCTAGGCTTTCCAAAGGTTTTGTAAGTGCCTTCTCCTCATTTTAATCCACTTCTCCTGATACAGATAAATTCTGATTGCTGTTGTACTATTGTTATTGCTAATGAAAGGTTCTGGACTTTATCCTTTAGATAATAGAGAACAAGTAACGAAACAGTATAAGTAAATGCATATGATTGAAATAACTTCAAAAATGATGGAACTGTATCTAAGAACTCATTTAACTGTAGTTGAAGTCCCTGGGTGGAGCAACAATTATGCATTGAAAGAGTGAGTTCAAATCCATGTGGACTCATCTCTGGACAAAGCCCTTGCAATCTACTTCCAGGAGGTCATAACCACTGGAAGCGCAATGCAGAGCATTTCTAGTGTGACGGCATAATGTTTATGCTTTGGGTTGCTAACCACAAAGCCAGCAGTTTGAAACCACCAGTCACTCCACAAGAGAAAAACGTGACTTCCTGTTCCCATGAAGAGTTAGACTCTCAGGAAACTCACAGGGACAGCTCTACCCTGTCCTATAGGGTGGTTATAAGTCAGCATGGATTTGATGGCAGTGAGTATTTAATTTTCATATTTTATATATTTGAGGAGACTTCAAAAACGTGTGGGAAAAAATCCAATGAAAATATAATGGAATTTGTGCAGGAACATTTTGAAGTATACATGTGTGTATACATATATTTCATATATGCTATAAATTATATATATGGTTTATATGTCATATATATCATAAATGGTTTATATGTGATATCGTATCTATGGTTTTCTTTACAGAGGAAGATATTGCGTCACAGATAAACAAGCAGCCCAAGTATGCAATATCAAGCCTGAGCTCTAATTTAAAATGAGTTCAATTTGAAGGCAAGGCTCTCCAATACAATTTTCCTCATTTCAGATGATGTAGCTAAACTGCAGCTCAAATGGGCTTGGCTTAGGGCTTTCTATAAATCACAGCCAGGGACAAATGAGAAAGCAAGAGAAGATGTGGAGCAAGAAGCTTCGACCACAAGGAATAGGAGGGGAATAATAAGAAATGGGTTTTTTATTTTACCTCTTTTTTTTCCCTGAAAAGTTATACTGAGTTTCACCCAGTGGGGTGAATAGTTCTCTGTAAACAAAAGCAAGACCCTCCCAGAGACCAAAATAATCATTTTTCCATTTTTCCATGATTGAATTTTTATGATAGAGTGCATCATTCACATAAAGAATGTATGAAGTGTTTCAGTCATGATGACAATAGCAGCAACAACAATAAAATGCCCATGGACTCATCGCTCAGCTGAGGAAAAATGATGCTCATAGTACATTAAAATTCCTCTTGCACCCCCTTATAATGATACTCCTCACCCTGATCCCCAAACCACGCCACGCTGTTTGCTGCCAAGTCAATTTCATTTCACAGTGACCCTTTCGGACAGAGTAGAACTGCCTTGGAGTTTCCAAGGTTTCTATCCTTACTGAAGGTGTCCTGGTGGCACTGTCTGTTAAGCACTGGACTGCTAACATCAGGCTGATGGGTCCACTAGCTACTCCTCATGAGAAAGACCACTAGCCACTCCGCAGGAGGCTATTCTGCTCCCCGAAAGATTGAAAGTCTCAGAAACGATATAGGATCTCTGTGAGTCAGAATCAGCGCCATGGAAGCTGGGTTGGTTGTTTGTTCTTAAAATCTTTACGAAAACAGACTGTCGCATCTCTCTCTCCTGCGTAGCAGCTGCATGATTCAAACGCTAACCTTTTGGTTAGGGGCCAAGAGTGTAAACACTGCATCTTTAGGGTGTCTTTCCCGATCGAAGGCAGCCGCTTTTCTGAATTTGGTGTTCATTATTCCTTTGCATTTCTTTAAAAGGTTTTCCAATTGTGCATGCATCATTAAAGGACTTTTATTCTATTTTGCTTCCTTTTAGAGTTTGTGTCCTATATGTATGCTCCTCTGACTTTTTGTCTTTCTTGCAACATAGCAGCTATGA
>NW_022103896.1:14012276-14014266 GCF_000313985.2 Echinops telfairi
GTGCGTGTGTGCTCTTAGGGATAAGTGCCAAAGCTCCTCTAGGGTGTACATGTCCCAGTGGGGGTTCAATGTTGGGAAGACACACATCATAATCATCTCTACTAGAAAATACGAACCTACTTCCAAAATGGTTGAGAGCTTAGGTTGCCAAAGCCACTGTAGAATCAAATCACCATTCGCTTTCTCAGTGCAATCGGACAGTTTGCTGTCTCTGTTTTATTCGCACAGAGGGAAGAGCGTGAGTCATGACTAACAGTGTGGCCTTCAAAGATACAGGGATCCGGATACAAGCAATGGCGTCCATTCCAAAACAGTGGAAGAGGACACACGTTTGAGAGGGAACTTCCGAACACGCAGAGTTGTTAGAAGTACAGTGGGCAGACATGCCATTGTAAACATGAATTGCACACTGAGTTGGAGATGAAAGTCAACCAATTCTACAAGGAAAGCAAGTTTTCAAGGACGATCCTAATGATTCAGAAGCTAAGCAAATTAAATAGACTATCAGAGTATGGGTGTTTACACTCTTGATGGGTAAAGGAGAAGACAGGGCCATTTGGGGCAAATGTTCCAGGAGCAAGGATGCCTGAGGGACTAGATCAGTCTGAGTTCATATGGAGTATGAATGACCGTTGTCTATGTTTTTGTGTTGTTTTTAAGGCCCCTTTCTACAATGCCTTTTGTGCTGAGCCTAGGCAGAGATGATGTCTGCCTTGTTCACTTCTCCATTCAGCAAAAAACCTAGCCCATACCACACACACTATAGATATTAGCCAAATGAGTGAGTGATGAGAGAATCAACAGAGTTCAGTGACCTTTCGGTTAGGGAAATGGAAGCAAGAAGGAAAGGCCAAGGACAACTTTCTTGTTCTCATTAGAAGGCCCAGCCACCTTAATAAAGAGTCTACGAGAAATGGTAGCCATTTTGGGGGGAAACTGCAAAAAAGGGATGGGTCTGGTATTTTAAGTATCATGTTTGAGATGCTTATGGAAGATCCAGGTGGAGAAATCTAAGTATGGCCCCCGATCTCAGGTCAGGGACAGGTCTGACTGTCCTTAGTGTCCAGGATGCCTAGACAGCCACAGTAGGAGATAAACAATTAGAATAGAGGGACTGACCTGAACTAAAGACTGAAGACACAGCTCTGAAGACCCAACTGTGTTTGCAACGAACAGGGGAAGGCAGCCTCTTGGAGAAATGCAGCAGAGGGGTAGGAAGAAAGCCAACATGGCTCTCAGAGGCTCCACAGTGGAAAGCATTCTTGAGTCAGACAAAGCCAAAGAAACAGAAACAGATCTTCATATTGGCTGTCACTGCGGCATCACCTCCATTTCAATTCCAAGGATTTAGAGGCAGAATTCACATTTTTAGAATCTCTAAAACATGACCTTGTACCTTCGCTTGGATAATTCCAATTATGAGAGACTCACTACCTTATATGGCAGAACGTGTGTGGCCCACAATAAAATGTTTACAGGGGAAATGAAATAAAAGTTGACTTATTTTATTCCAGTTTTTATTTGGGCTTCTCTATATAGAAGTTGAGCGAGTCATTTATTAAATGCTGCCCCATCCAGGTAAATGAAATAGAGAAGGCATTCCTTATTCAAAGCCAATATCCCACCAGGGAAAACTGCCCAAACTGCAGGATTCTGACTTAATAAAGGGCCCAGATGAGACCATCGATAGTGAGCTCAGCCTGCCCCAAGAGAGTTAAAGCCATGAAAATGCAATTTTTTTAAAAGTAGGAGAGAGAGGCCGTGGTAGGAGCAGTGTATACTATCTACTAAATGAAATTAATGATGTCCCTTAACTGGCTGTTCTCCTGAATTCATTTTAGCATTGGCCTCAGACAAAGAAAATAAAAGAACAAGTCTGGATAATTGGAAAATAACACAAACATATTTAAAAAGTTGATGATAAAACCTGACTTGAATGGTCAAAACATTGTCAGTTGATTCTCCCTCGGATGCACGTTAGGCTTGATCC
>NW_022103896.1:14018678-14046507 GCF_000313985.2 Echinops telfairi
CAGCGGTTCTTGACCTGTGGTCACAACCCCTTTGGGGGCTGAACAACCCTTTCACAGGGTCACCCAATTCATAACAGTAGCAAAATTACAGTTATAAAGTAGCAACAAAAATAATTTTATGGTTGGAGGGTCACCACAACATGAGGAACTGTATTAAAGGGTCGCAGCATTAGGAAGGTTGAGATCCACTGCCATATACAATCTATATCCTGGTACCTGACTATACTGGTTCCTTACAACGGATTCCCTAACTCCCACTATTCCAGCTGTTGGCCTCCTGATCTTAACCACACCAGGGATCTCTTTGTAGAGGCTTTTCTCTGTAAAATCTTAAGTGCTTCTTAGGGCAGCCTGCCACATCTGCCAGTCCCTCCACATTGCTCTACTTATCATTCATCATATCACTCATCACCTTTTATACTTCTTTGTCATTTATCCATGAGCTCTGGTGATATAGTGGGTTAAGCTATTGTCAGCTTGCCATTACAAGAACATAAGTTGAATTCCATGAAGACAGGTAACTTTGACAGTTTTGTTCACTGATGCACATAGAACATTCAGGACAGTGACGAGCTCACAACAAGCCTTTAATAAATGTTACTTAACGTTAACAGATTTGAGAGAAATGCATGCTGGGTTATCATGTGTCCGGGAGCCTATATATGACACTGTTCCCTTTTCTGCTTCATGATGCCATCGTTCAAACCTATAGAGGACCAATGCGCCTTCCAGTGATTGGAACAGGGAGCTTCAAAATGACTGGAGAATTTCATTATGTTTCCATTCCATTTTACTATGGATGTTTTGAAGTCCCTGGTGAAGGCAAGGAAGGATGAATACAATTGAGCGAGGGAAATTCTGATGTCTTTGGAAAATATCTCGAATGTTAACATCAATCAAATCTCATTTTAGATAATTAGTGAGTCATTGAACCAATATTAAAAGAAATGTTCAGAGATTAAGAAAGTTATTGCTAGTGGATGCCAAAGGACTATGAAGAAAAGATGATGCCCATGAATTTGTTCACTCTTCTAGGGATTTGAGCAGATTCAAACAGCTTCTGGAGAAATTCCTGACATGTGCTACCTGCACCATCTTCATGTAGCGTCATTCCTCACTATGCGTGTGTCTGGGATCATAGAACACCTGATAACCCTATCAAAATGTGCCCTTCCCCCTACCCCCATTATTCCAACGCCCCTCTCCAGCTTTATCATTTCTTTAAAGGACTAACCCTCCTTCATTTGTGTTACTATGCATTTGTTTATGCAGTTTTTTTATCTGCTTGCTTCAGGGGACAAAGGATTTGTGTTAGTCTCATTTTTGTTGTATTCCCCGCATCTTGTCAGGGCCTGTCATATCACAGACTCTCAAGAACCATAAAGCAAATGAGTTATAAACATTTTCCTGTGTGTGTGTGTGAAAGAAAAGGGGAAAGAATCGGTGAGAAATGAAGATCTGTATTTCTGCGCGCACACATTGTCTTCCCCAACAAAGTCAAACTACAGATTAGGGATTTAAGCTCTTTCATCATTTTATTCAATCAAAATCCACTGATAAATATGGGTTGAAGATAATAGCAGGTCACTTCAGCTTTTAGAATGTTATAAGGTAGTGAGGATGGACGGCAAGGTTAGTAGCAACAGAGTGTTTAGCCACAAAATGCTAAAGATGGTTTGTGCTACAAAACTGAGATGAAGTAGGGGGTCATTTTCAGGGGTTCAGATACCCAAGGAAGCCTTCATGGAGAACGTGTGACTTTGAGGGAACGTTCTTGCACCCTTTAAATGCTCATGCAGTTCCTCCTGACAAGTCCTGATGGAATACCTTTGATGGCAGTAAATCTGGTTTGAGTGTTGCCTCTCCCCCAATTGGACGCCATGTAAACTCTGTCTAATCTTGATTCTTGGCATTCATATTAACTAACACAACTCTCCCTAACTAACACACAAATCACATATATTCCCACTTTTCAAATTTAACACTCACTTAATATGCAGTTGCCTTTGGAAGCCCATCTTAATGAATTCCTTCCAACCCTTAGTATATGAATCTAGTCAAAGATATTCATTGTTTATGGTACATACAGGACCTATCCCTTCATTGTGAGTTGAATAAGCCAACAGCGTAGCTGGGGAAACAGACGTATAAATAACCATACACCATAACCTAGGAACGTACTAAGCTGTATAACAAAGCACGATGGGAACAGCCATGATGCCACTTTGGAGACTAATGTGTGCCTGCTCCATGTCATTGCGTTTTCAGTGGCCTCATATGTAGGCGAAAGTTGGACAAGAACTAAAGAAAACTGAGTAAAAATTGGACTATAGTGATGAATAATATTAAATATACCACGTACTTCCAAAAGAACAAACACATCTGTCTTAGAAGGAGTACAGCCAGAATGCTCCTTACAAGCAAGGAAGATGAGGCTGCATCTCATGTACTTTAGACATGTTAGGAGCTCGGGCAGTGTAGTAGTTACACATTGGATGGATAATCGCAAGATAAGCAGTTGGAAACCACCAGCCACTCGTCGGGGAAAGGACTGGCTTTCCACTCCAGTCCGGACTTACAGTCTCATAAACCCATAGGGACAGTTCTACCCTTTCCTACAGGGTCACCATGAGTCAGAATCACCTCAGGGTCAGTGAGTGCACTTTGGACATGTGATCAGAAGGGAGAACTCACTGGAGAGAAACATAGTGCTCGGTAAAGTGAAAGGTCAGTGAAAGAGAGAAAGATCCCCAATGAGATGGATTGACATCATGGCTGCAGCAATGAGCTCAAGCACAGGGATTGTTGTAAGGCTGGGACAGGAGCAAGCAGGATTTTATTCTGTTGAACATTGGATCGCTACAAGTAAGAACTCATTCAACTGTACCTACAAGCTAACCTCAAATGGAAAAGGTTAGGAGGGAATAACCCACTTTCCAGGGAAGACGGGAAACATTGAGGTCACGAAGTGAAACAGCAATGATGTTTTGCCTGTTTGGGATGAAAGACATGGACCGAGGGAAGAGTATAAAGAACAGAGATATGAAAATGTGTCGCAAGTTGAATAGTTTTGTGAATTGATCCATAGCACAGAGGAGGTGAAAATTAGATGAGAAGTATATTTTTGGAGCCTGATTGGTAAAACTTTGGGTGTCTTGGTACAGAGTTTGAATGTTTTGCTCTGGGCATGTGGAGACGTGTTTTAAGGGAAGAAAGTGACACAATCAATTCTGGGATCGGATGAGTGACTCCACAGGAGCAGAGTGGGACCAGGAGAGATTAGAAACATATGGATCACCCCAGGGATCATAACTTTTACAGCACTTTAAAACGATTGTTTGAAATGCTCTGATGTTAGAATCAAAAAGCTACTTTAGGGAAGGGGATTTTAGATGACTGTAATCTTCAGGTTGGGTTCCGTAATCTCCTGTAAGGCCAGCATTTATTTTACTTTGTGATCATTTTGAGGGATTTTTTAAAAACCACTTTTAAGTTTGTTAAAATATTTTCTCGTTATGTTCAATGTTGAGTTTTGTGCTTGCTGGGCAATAAAGCCATGGAATTATTGCAATAACAAGAATGCCATGGGACAAAAGAAGGAGAAGAAACATAATACTATTTGAAAGTGTACTACATACAAGATGTTTTTGGAGAGAGAAAAACCGGCTCTTACTTTTCCTCTTTACAAAAACCTCAAAGAAGACATTACTATGCCCATCTTACATGCATGGATAGTGGAACAAAGAATTTAAGAAAATAGCCTAATACCCGACAGTTACAAATGGAGAAATGGAATTCCAGCCAAGGTTTAGCAGAATCCAGAGCACATTTAGTTCCAATATATTGATTTTCATTAAATAGGTGCTGAGCATCCACTCTGTGCTGATCATGGGGACAAGGCTGTGAGAAGCAATCATAAGTGAGCTGGGTTTTCTTCCTTGTCATCCTCCCCACTCCGTACCCACCCAACACCCTCTTCACTCTCGCAGCCACATTTTGTGGCACAGCAGGCTAGTCTTTATCATCTACTTCAACCAGATTCCTTTGCCTCCTGGTTATAGGTGAGGCTCTGCCATGGGGAGCATGCTAGGAAATAAGAGAGAAGGGCGTTTACTTCCCAGGTTCCCTCCCTCCTTCCCTCCCTCCCTATTTTGTCATGGCACTTCTGCCAGTAGGATCCCTGGTGGTTACAAGGTGGGCTTCGAACTGAAAGATCCACAGTTCAAAACCACCAGCCACTCTGAAAAAGAAAGGTGGGGCTTTCAATCTCCTTAACAGTTACAGTCCCAGAAACTCACAGGGGCAGTTCTGCCTTGTCCTGTAGGGTCACTAGGAGTCAGCATCAACTGGATGGCAGTGAGTAACTTTTGCCAGTGCCCACGTTCCTCCATCTTCCTGTTGTGCGGGCCCTCTCCTAGGGATCCAGGTCCCCACAAGGCTGGAGGCTCTGATTACACCGTTCTATGAGCCCTACCCTTCAATCATGAACATGGTAGCAGTCCCCCACAGTTAGCACCCCAAAGTGCTTCAACATTGTCTTGATTGGTTGCTTTAACATTGTCTGTAACACCATAAACTCTTCCATTAACTCTCTTCAGCTAAGTCTTACAAATGCACCATTGATTTTGTACTGGCACCTGTTATATAGAAGGGAAATGTTCCCCCAGATGCTATCTTGAAGCCCCAATCCCTCAGCTCATGAAAGTGACCTTGTTTGGAAGTAGGGTGCTTAAAGATGTTACCAGACAAATTTACATGATATACCATGGTAGGTAGATTTTAATCCCACCTGAGTGGCATCCTTAGCAAAAAAGTGTGTGTGTGTGGGGGGGAGATATGACATGACCTGGTTAAGTAAATGTAAATCAGAAGAGTCTTGGCCTGATGAATATTCGCAATCTAGTTAAGTTTCTGCCACTTTATCCCAATGTGAACAGGTACATCCTTGAAGCATTCTGGGCCTCCCTCTCTGCACTTGTATGTCCCTAACTGTATAAGATGCAATTGTAATGAATCACTTCCGTTTATTCTTGGCTTGTCGTTAATGGAAAGATGCCTCTTCCCCTACGAGGACTTCAAGTACTTTCCCCGTGAGCTCCCAAAGAGACCAAGCTCCTCTGGGCCAACTTCCCTCCTACTTCCAATGTGCGTTCTCAAGCCCTTGTCAGCATCAGCCCTCCTCCATGAGAAGTCCCAGCCGTATGTTCTGAGCTGCTCGGCCTTGACTGAGCCGTGTGAGCAGATGGGCCCACGGGAAGGATGCCGAGCCTCTGGCACAAGCAGCTCCTAGAGCCTGGGTGTTCTCTTCGTGCAGTGAGGATTCTCTGGATGATCGTAACAGGAATGGCACTGAGGATGGTGTCAGGGAGAACCAGCCTTGTTAAAAATCGGCTCTCACCCATGTGCAAGCTGTACAAAAGCCTGCATCTTAGGGAGTGGTCTCATACTCGGAATGTTCAAGGAAAGGAGCTGTGAGCACTTGAAATTGTATACACATTTGGGGAAGTAGAAGGAGGCTTTGCAAAATATAGTCCAGTGGTTTCTGCCTATGTGTGCATGCATGCATACTTGTGTATTTACGGGAGTCACTTATATATGTGCATTTTAAATAGTTATATATCTTAATAGTCAATTATTAGAAGCCCTGTCTAATTTTATCCCATTAAGACCTTGACTTTGGCACAGTAGATAGGACATGAATGTGGGCTAATTGAATTTTAAAAATCTGAAAGAGCATGCAGATCAGACAATATTAATAATATTTAGGAGTTGCTTATACTATGTCTGGTTCTAAGCCATAGCTCCACACACCCCTGGCCTGCTGGACAAATCTGGCCCACCACCTTGGCTTGTGAAGAAAGCTTTATTGGAACACAGCCATGCACATGTCCATGTGCTGTTCACAGACTTGAGTCCATGAGTGTTTTCCCACTCCAGCAACTATGTTGGGTAATTGTGACCAAGATCACCTGGCACTCAAAACTAAGACTGTGTACCATCTGGCCTTTTTTAGAAGAAACTTGCCAACCTCTAAGCTTTGGTCTAAGTACCACCCACCAAACAGAAAAACAGACTAATAAACTCACTGCTATCAAATGGATTCAGACTCATAGTAAACCCTGCAGGATAGGAAAAAACTGCCTCACTAAATTCCCAAGGCAGCTGTACATTTTTGTGGGAGCAGAAAACATCACCTTTGTTTCAAGGTGTGGCTGGTGGTTTTGAACCACTGACCTTGAAGTTAGCTAGCTAAGGCATAATCCAGTACACCACCAGGGCTCCTTTCTCTAAGTACCGCCTATGCTGTATATCATTGACACCTTTCCTTCACTTCTGAAGGCTGTTATCTTCATGTTACAGATGAGAAGACTGAGAAGGGATGAAACTAAGTAATTTGCCTCAAGTCCCACAGCTAGTAAAATATTTAATTTCTGAGAGCCTAAGCCAGCACTTACGTAGCCTTGTATTTTTTTAAAACATATTTGGTGCTGTTAGATGCCATCAGGTATATTTTTTACTTCTTGTGGCCCCTTAGGACCCCTGGTAGTATAATGGGTATACATTGAGCTTTGATCCTCACGGTTGGCATTTCGAAACTACCTGTCTCTCCTCGGGAGAAAGACTGAGCTTTCGACTCCTATAAACAGTAGCAGTCTTGGAAACTCACATGGGAAGTTCTCCCCTATCCTATAGGGCTACTATGAATAGGCATCCCCTCAATGGCAGTGAGTTTTGAGGGGCCCTGTGTGACAGAAAAAAACTGTCTCAAAAGGTTTCCAAAACTTTACTCTTTGTGGATCGCCAGGTCTTTTCTGCAGAACCTCTGGGTGGATTTGAACACTCACCTTTAGATTAGATCTCCTTTGAGATGTATTCAGCCTGTGATAATCCACAAAGTCTAGAAAGTATTGGTGTTGTGTGGTGAGGTGTCATCGAGTCGGTTCGGGCTCGCAGAGACCTGATGTACAGCAGAAGGAAACACTACTCAGTTGGCAGCATCCTCCCAACTGTGCTAGATTGAGCCCATGCACGTAGACACTGTCAATCCATTTCATGGCGTGCCTGCCTCGTTTCAACTGCCCCTCCGCTTCACCAAGCATGACTGGTCTCTCCAAAGCACATGCCCAAAGTACATGAGGCGAAGTCTCGCCATTCGACTTTGACTCCTGGCTGCGCTGCTTCCAAGACAGACGTGCTTGTTCTTTTGGAAGTCCATGGTTCTCTCTTTCTTTCTTTTAATCATTTTATTGGGGGCTCATAGAACTCTTATCACAATGCATCCATACATCAAATGAGTAAAGCGCATTTGTACATTCATTGCCCCATTATTCTTAAAACATTTGCTCTCCACCTAAGCCCCTGGCATCAGCTCCTCATTTTCCTCCCTCTCTCCCCACTCCCCCTTCCCTCATGAGCCCTTGCTAATTTATAAATTATTATTATTTGGTCATATCTTACACTGTCCGACATCTCCTTTCACCCACAATTCTGTTGTCCATCCCCCAGGGAGGAGGTCACATGTAGATCCTTGTAATCGCTTCCCCCTTTCCAACCCACCCTCCCTTCACCCTCCCAGTATCGCCACTCACACCACTAGTCCTGAAGGGATCATCCGCCCTGGATTTCCTGTGTTTCCAGTTCCTATCTGTACCAGTGTACATCCTCTGGTCTACCTGGATTTGTAAGGTAGAATTGGGATCATGATAGTGGGGGGCAAGAAGCATTTAGGAACTAGAGGAAAGTTGTATGTTTCATCATTGCTACCCTGCACCCTGACTGGCTCATCTCCTCCCCACAACCCTTCTGTAAGGGGACGTCCAGGTGCCTACAGATAGGTTTTGGGTCCCCAATCTCCCCCTCATTCAAAATGATTTGATTTTTTTGGTCTTTGATGCCTGATATCTTCAAAACCTCGTGATCACACAAGCTACTGTGCTTCTTCCACGTGGGCTTTGCTGCTTCTGAGCTAGATGGCCACTTGTTTACCTTCAAGGGTACTTTCAATATTCATTGCCAACAGCATTGTTCAAATGTATTGATTTTTCCTTAGTCTTCCTTATTCAATGTCTAACTTTCACATGCATATGAGGTGATTCAAAACACCACGACTAGCGTCGGGCATACCTTAGTCCTCAAAGTAGCCTCCTTGTGCTCAACACTTTAACAAGGTTTTGTGCGGCAGACTTACCTAATGCAATGTGTCATTTGATCCCTTGATGGATGCTTTCCTGAGCATGGATTGTGATTGTCCCACTGATCATGGTGTTACCGATCAGTCCAGGGATGAAGATCGTCTGTTCTATAGCCAACTAGAGTCTAAGCAGGTGCGGAGATTCTTTACTTTTAACTGACACTGTTGTCCAAGCCACTGTCTTTTGCAGATTCTTTTTCCAGGTTCCCTGATTCTTAGTCTCTTTTTACATCTCCTGGCACTACTTTGCCACATTCCTTGATGCCCCTGGCCTCAATAGCCATTCCATTCCATTAAGTTTTCCTCAAGATGCAGCTGAGAGGGTTTGAGTCAACAAGTGGAGAATAAATAAATAAGGTGCAAGCAATCTTTCCTTGCAGAGTGAAACACCTACGAGGCAATCAGATTTTTTAAACTTCATTTTCCCATAACTCTCTATTGTTGTCGAGCTAAAATAATTTCCATTTCTTCTTCTTGCTTTGGAGTATACTATACAAGTCTTCCTTCCTTTTTCCTAACTTGGGATGCCCGGTCAACCAAATAGAAACAGGTAGATCTGGGGCCCCAGAAAGGAGGTGCAGGTTGAGAGATATGCTGCACCATAACAGTACATAATAAATCAATGCAGAATTATTTCATTTTATTTTAATTTTTTAAGTAGGAGGGCAAGGGTTTGCATTGAGCCTGGCATGCTCAGCCCCCAGTTCTTGACAGAGGCCGGTGTTCAGAGTGTTGGCACTGAGTGACATTTTCATGATATTTTTGTTGTTGTTATTGCTGTTACTTGTCTTCAAGTAAAGTGCAGAGGACAACAGCCCCATGGCATTGTCAAGGCTGTGACTTCTCCGGAGCAGATCTCCAGGCTTGTCTCGAGAGTCTTCTTCAAACATCAACCATTTGGCTAGGGTGTAATGCTTGACCACCTGCGCCACCAAAGGAATTCTGAGCATGTAGCTTGAAAAGCACTGCTTGTGACTTGGGAGCTTTATGCTGTCACCTACAGAAAGCTCCCACTCCTGGTGCCTGGAACACAGATGTTGCTCAAGAAATTGCAATAACAACAACAACAATAATAATGAGGCTGTGGATGGTGTTCCTTCTTAGACTTCCTATTAGTGACTTTTCCATTAAAGCATGTTGGCAGTTCTTCAGGCATGCGTTCTTTAAGCAGTGAAGTTTCTAGAGAGGCGTTACTCAATTCTTGTGATAGCCTTTTTCTGGAGACTTCTTCTGCCCCTCCATAGGGGATGATGCAGACAGAGGAACTTCTGCACTACTGAACAAGTAATGCAACCTGTCCACCCCATCTCCCTTGGGCTCTGCCCCCATTGGCATGAGGGCTGAGCAGGTGACATTCTGTCACAAATCCACTGGCTGCTCCTATGAAGTAACTGTCTCTCAAAGTCTGTACTCAGTTCATCTCTCACTGACTTGTGATTTCAAGCACTTACCTTTGGGTTTCACTTCTTAACTCTCTCTACACCCTGCTTTCTGCATGTGGAGTGGTCCTTTCCAACCGCACAGGCTACTCTTGGCCATTTATAAATTACAACTACACTTCAAAGCTCAATCCCACAGTCAGCTCTTCTGGGAAGTCTTCCTGGATTTATTTTGCTTTGTACTATTTCAGTACTTCACATATAGGTGTGAATGTGGTTCACAGTTATTCGCTTTGCTGTCTGTTCCCTCTATTAGTCAATGAGCTCCATTAAAGGAGACATACTCTAATGCGTATACGCTGAGTTTTTCAGGACATTTTTAGTGCAGTTTTTGTGGTAAAATTAGGTGCCTCGGCTGACATTCGGGTCCGTTTATACTCGAGTATATATGGTAGTCTCAACTAGCACAAGACTAGAAATGGTTGGTTAAACTGAGCTTCAGTGCCTTGGTTTATCAAATATAAACTGGGATTTTAGAGATTCTTAGGAGGAGTCATAGTGTTTGTTAGAACACTTTCTAATTCCTGCTGCCAGATACACTTGTGTGCACTAGGATAGAGGACAGTGAGAGGAATCCACACAGTTGCAGAACGATGGGCTGGGACTTACCAAGGATGGTGAAAACAGCATAGAGCAGAGCATCACTTTGTTGTACTGCACCCAGAAGCTCTGCGAGTTGCATCCAACTCAACGGGACCTAACAACAACAAATGTAGGTGGAATGTCATTAGCATATATATAACAATGTCAGAAGAATAGCTCGCTATCTATAATTACGTAGTCAACTTTTTAAAGATTGTGTTTCTTCTCTATGCCTTTCTGGGTTTTTTCCCTATTTTTTTTACCATAATTATATATTAGGGGCTTCAAAATGTTCCTTGTTGTGTTGTTAGGTGCCATTAAGTCAGAATTGCACCACCCAGTTTTGAAGGCCGCCTTGTGTTGTTATGCATCAGAGGGGGAAAATTGTAATTCTGAAGCTATGCTTCTAGGACTTTGTTATCAGAGGAGAAAATGTTTATTTGGAATGCCAGATGTTCTGGCAGACACTGTTGGTTGGATGAGGGTAGATCTGCTTCTTTGGGTTTCTAAGATTTTAAATCTTTATGGGATCAGACAATTTCATCTTTCTCCCTTGGAGAGGCTTGTAGGTTCAAGCCACTGACCTTGTGATAGTAACGCAGTACAGAGAACAGTATTCCACCAGGGACCCTTTACAAAGGCTAGAAACACTTCTTAGGCTGTTTTGTTTTTTAATGGTGAACATGCCACAGACAAGAGAAATGAAGTATTGGTGGAAGTCTGATGGGCTGTGACTGAAATCATTCCCTCCCACCTCTTCCAGCCTCGAATACAGCTGTACTGCCTGGAGCTGTGGTCGCCAGATGATCACAAGGAGGCCAAAAGCACAAAGAGCCGAAGGAAGCATTCTTTGGCGGAGAGAAAGAAAGAACAAAAGAGCCGGAGTCTTGGATGACATCACCAAGTGCCACACCCATCCATTCTCTACTTCCAGGTACCTAGTTTTGTAAAGAAAATATCTATATAATTTATGACCTTGTAAGTTGGATTTTCCAAATAGATAGTCAAAGCATTCCTGAGAGTCATATTTGTGTGCAAAATTAACCTGCAATGATATTATAAAAACTGGAAATTTTACAAAAACCTAATATTCAATAAAGAAGTTCATTTTTAAAATTAAGAACCCAAATTGTCAGCTTTTAAAAATAAACTTTTAAAAGGCCATGTAATGTCTTGAGGAAATATCCATGGTGCAATGTTAAGTGTGAAAAATCAGCTTGTAAATTGGTGTAGATAACATAATCTCAATTTTTTTTAAAAAAATGGATGTCCGAGCATTGTGAAGACAGATCAATAAAAAAGTACATTGTCTATTGTTATTGTTTTTATCTCTGTGTAGGGTAGATTAGGCAACACTATGTTTTCCAAATGCTCTGAAGGGCTCATATATATTTTTTCAATTAAGAATATGACATTCATTGTTATTTATAAAAACACACATCTCAGAAAACTGATATCTAGAATATGGACAAGTTCACCATGTGGCAATATCAGGTAAGTTAATGGCAATTGGGAGGGGGAGAATGTAACTTGTATTACCACTCTCTGCATTTCACTAGACCTGTATCCATGCCAACATTGATTCAATCAACCAATGAATGATACTGCAGAGGAATAATAGGATGTTAGGTCTACAAAGAACAATAGATGCTTCCATTTGCTGTTGAACTAAAAGTGAGTTAAAATCCATTAACAGTGAAATGGAATCTTACTATTTTTTACTCTTCTTCATGAGTCCTCTCAATAGTTCAGAGAGCTGGCGGAAAGCCCAGGTAAATGCATTGTTTTGATCTCCCCTTGGCACTTTCTCTGCCTCTGCTGTTTGTTTTCCTGAGAGGGTGTCTCACTGGTGGCCAACTTCACACGAGGTCCTTGGAGAACAACAACCTGTTTGGTTCAAGTAGGCGGAACTAAGTGGAGACTGCAGAAACCTCATCTCTGTAGCACAGATCTCTGTCTCCCGAATCAGGGGTGTTGTCTCAAGCTTGCCTGGGGGATTGGTCATGATGGCCAACCCCAGTTACAAAGGTCCAAAGAGGTCATGTTTCCTCCAAGTTATTTTATAACCTGGAAAGAGTATGGGTCCTGAATGGTTTTCCATTTCACAGTGTGCCTAGAGCTCCTCTCCTCAATGTACATCTTTCACACTTAACAACAAAACCGCTATTCCCAAACTAAATGCATTTGCCACTGGGCAATTCCAGTGCATAGTGACCCTATAGGACGGGGTAGAACTATCTCTGTGGGTTTCCAAAAGTACAATTCTTCATGGGAGCAGAAAACCTCATCTTTGTCCTATATTGCGGTTGGTGGTTTCAAACTGATGAAATCTGCAGTTAGCAGACCAACATGTAATCCACGATGCCCTAGATTTTGCTTATAATTCAGGTCCTTTTCCTCCCTTCAGGAAGAAGTATGTCTTGGAGAAGAGCCTGGCTATCTTGATACTATATTAGTGTGTTAGTTACAAGATTTCATGTCAACTTGAAGATATATAAAGTAGGGCTGATATCCCACTTGTCAATCAAGTCACAGCCCGCTGGTCTCTTTGTGGTATGGCCTTCTTATAAGGAGGTCCCCAGAAACTGCCCTCTCTCTTTACCTTCACCTTCCTGCTTGCTGGCTACCCAGGGAGCTGCAAGAGGCCTGCCAGTTTCTACCGACCTTAGTTCAAAGCATCTTTGCATCCACTGGCCTATGATCTTCCTGCCTTCTACATCATTGCATGTGGCTGCATGAGTCAAAAGAGGGACATATGGACAACTATCAGACTTGTGGACTTGATTTGGACTGGGCTGTGATGTCATCTTGATTTACAATTACTTCTTGATATGAAGCTGTTTCTTAGGCATATATGAGTGTCTCTGGATTTGTTTCTCTAGTCAACTCGGCCTAACACAAGAGCCCTTGTACCAGTCTCACGTGTCTTTGATGAACCCTACTGAATAAAACAACAGTGACGCTGTTACTCATATTTGTAGTATTCATACAAATGTCAACAGTTCTCAATTGTGAGGCCTGAAAAAGACCAGTCTATTTTTCAATATTATGTGCATTATGTAATTTAACCTTGACCTACAACCAGTCTATGAAATACACACAATAAGACATGCATAAAAGGTGGTAAAAAGTGCTAAGTGCTAAGTGCTCAGCTACTAATCCAGGTACAGGAGAGGAGGACTTGGTTGGTGATCACCTTTCATAAGGATTTCAGTCCAGAAAACACCATGGATAATTACGGTCTTTCGCATGAGATTACTATAATTTGCAAACAACCAAGGGCACCCAACAATAACAACAAATTGACATGAGGTCACAACAAGGGTTAATACATGTTTCTCAATCAGTAGCCCACCTGAGTTATGCTGATCACTCCCTTTTATCCAAAGCCCTTTTACCTAAACCCATGTGAGTTAGTTAATTGTGCCAGCCTGGCCGATAATCACATGTGGTGCTGGTTGAAAGGCGGAGGGATAAATGGGTGGTGAAGCTCGCCTTTCTAGTTCTCGGGTCTCTAGTTTTGTGATGGTTGTATTGGGTGCAGCTGCCTTAGCAGTTCCCTGCTTCAGCTTGCAAGATTGACTTCCTCCAAGACATCCCCAAGGAGAAGCCGCATGGATCTATCCCGATGCAGCCCTGGATGCTGAAGCAGCCGTGTGGAGACCCTTGCCAGTGCTGAGATGCTTACACGTTCATGGACTCAGCTTTCCTCCTGCAGTCGGCATCATTGCCTCTGTTTTGTGAGGTGGAGGACTTTGTGGACTGGTGTTGGGTTAATGGGTTAATGTTGGACTTGTGGGCTTGGGCAGCATTGGGTTGGGATGTTTTCGTGATGCACCTTTTCTTTACATAAAACTCTCTCTTATACGTGAGTCGCCGTGGATTTGTTTCTCCAAAGTACCCAGACTAATACACCATGTCAGGAGGTAATGGGTATACATTTCCAGTATATTTTGGGCACTAAGTCTCTTGTCATCATTTGAAAGAAATGTCACACGATGGTCTATTTCAAATCAAATGAAATTTATAGACTCATGGACTCCAATACCATATGGCTAAAGTTCCACAGAACCATAAGCCTGGAAGAGGCTAGAGAGGGGCATTGTTGCTCTTTCTTACTAATTATCCATTACACATTCTTTTAGAATTAATACCCTTTTACTTTTTTTTTTCATCTTGGGGATAGTATCTAGTATGTAGAGTTTGATTTTACAAGTTAATCAAGTACCTTTCTCTTTGCTAGTCAAGAGGCAGAGACTTTTTAATGTTTTTTAATAAATCATTTTATTGGAGATCCTTACTGCTCTTATCACAATCCAGACATCAATCGTATCATGCACATTTGTACATATGTTGCCATCATCATTTTGAAAACATTCTTTCTACTTGAGCCCTTGGTATCAGCCCCTTTTACTTTCCCTCTCTCCCCATCCTCCCATCCTTGTGAACCCTTGATAATTTATAAATTATTTTTATTTTCATATTTTACATTGTCTGCTGTCTCCCTTCAACCACTTTTCTGTTGCTCATTTCAAAGGGGGGGGGTACTGTATGTTGATCATTATGATTGGTTTTCTCTTTCTCCCCCTTCTCCCCCAACCTTCCCCCAACCTTCATGGTATCGCTACTCTCAGTATTGGTCCTGAAGGGTTTATCTGTTCTGGATTCTGTGTGTCAAGAGCTCTTATATGTACCAGTGTACATGCTCTGCTCTACCCAGATTTGTAAGATAGAACTGGGGTCACTATAGTGTGTGGGGTAGGAAGCTTAAAGAAAAGTAGAGGAATGTTGTGTGTTTCATCAGTGCTATACTGCACACTGACTGGCTCATCCCTTCGTTGTGGCCCTTCTGTGAAGGGATGTCCAATGGTCTACAGATGGGCTTTGAGTTTCCATTCCAACCATCCCTGTTCACATCAAAATGGTTGTTTGTTTTGGGTCTTCTGATGCCTGATACCTGATCCCATGGACACCTCACATGGGTTGGTATGCTTCTTCCATGTGGGCTTTGTTGCTTCCCTGCTAGATGGCCACTTGTTTAACTTCAAGCCTTTAAGACCCCAGATGCTATCTCTTGTAAAAGTCGGTCACCATTCTTCACTACTTTAATTTATTCACCCATTATGTCTTCAGTGATAATGTCGGGAAGGTGAGCATCACAGAATGCCAGGTTATGAGAACAAAGTGTACTTGCATTGAGGGAAGACTTGAGTAGATGCCCAATGTCTGTCTACTACCTTAATACTTAACATATAAATATATGTACATAGACTTATTTCCATATCATTATATATTAATATATTTACATAGGTACTATGTTTATACCTCTATAAATGTCTTTTGCCTCCTAGTTATTTCCTCTATTTCCTTTTATGTTCCTCCTATCCCACTATCATTTTCGCTCTTCATTTGGCTCTCAGTAATTCCTCTCAGCTACATTACACTTGATCGACCCTACCAGGCATTGTATGCCCTTCTCGTCGACAATTTTAAATCTATTGTTCCCTTGTCCCTGGGTTTGTTGGCTCCCCACTCCCTTTCCCCCACTGTACCCCTGTACCGCTGGAAACGCTGGTCCTATTATTTTCTCCCCAGGATTGTTTATCTTGCCTATCTTATACAGATAGACATGAGAAAAAAAGAAAGAAAACTAAACAAAAAATAGCCTATGAATAGTTTCAGGTCTGTCTGCTGACACTTAAGAATATTTTCCAATTGGGTCTGATGCAGTGCCAAGCCCTGTCCCCCAAGTCTGAAGTCTATTTTCAGAATTCCTCGGGGACTTTGTTGCTTTACTCCCCTTGCTCCATTTGTGTTACAGTGGTGGTGGTGGTGGTGGTGGTGGTGGGCGGGGCGGTGTGTGTGTATGTGTGTGTCAGACTGGGCACAATTCCTGCACTGTGTCTCCATTGCTTTCCTGTACCACTGTGGGTCAGGAAGGGGCCATTGTGTCTCATGGTAAGGCTGACCCTATGGTCCTCTCTGTGCATTGGCTTCCCTGAGCGGGAATGTTGTCCTTCAAGCTTGGTGGACCAGGATGCTGTCCACTCTTTCTCTCTTTCCCTGTTAGTTTCCTCCTGTGTGCTGTGGGCAGACCTGCCACTCTCCCCAGGCTGTATCTTCAGTGCTGTCCTCTGCATTGCATTCTTCTGGGGAGTGGGGTTCATGTAGCTGGGATAGGGGCTGGCCCCATAGACCTCTCTAGTTCACTTCTTCATGCCGATATGTTGTCCTCCAGGCTTAGCACCCCCGATTGAGGTCTAGACCTCTTCCCCTTTCTTGTGGAGACATAAATTGTACTGTCCCATGATGGATTAGTGCCCTGTTCCTCCCAATGCCTTCATCTTTCCCCCTCTTTTTTCTTCTTCTTCACCCCACCCCTCTTTTTCCCTTTTTTATGTTGGTGTGCTGTATGTATCATTGGTCTTGGTCTGTCGCCTGCCTGTGTGCCTGTCCTTCAACTGGTAAATTATGTATTAAATAGTTTTTCTTCTGATCCCACTGTGTTGATTGGACCTACCTCCGTGGACTCATCTTGTACTTGTCCTTTTATGCTTGGCTAACTTTGCTTAGCATGATTTACTCCAACTCTTCCCATGAGACAATGTGCTTCATATGTTCATCCCTGTTTTTTAGGGTTGTGTAGTACTCCATTGTGTGTATGTGCCAGAGTTTTCTAATCCACTCCACTATCGATGGAAATTTAGTTTGTTTCCAGATCTTTGTGATTGTGAATTGTGCCGCAATAAATATTGGAGTGTAGATGACTGGTCTTGGTCTGTTTCTGAATTCTTCTGGGTATATGCCCAATAAGGGGATTGCTGGGTTGTAAGGTAAGTCAATTTCCATTTGCATTAAATATTGCCAGATTGCTTCCACAGTGGCTGTACGTATCTACATGACCACTAGCAGTGAATAAGAGTTCCTATCTCGCCACATCCCCTCCAACATTTGTTGCTCTCTGGTTTGTTTATTATCCTTAGGGGTGTTAGGCAGTATCTCAGAGTTGTTTTAATTTGCATTTCTCTGATAGCTAATGATTGTGAACATTTTTCATATGTTTATTGGCCATTTGGGTTTCCTCATAGATGAAATATTTGTTCAGGTCCTTTGCCCATCTTCTCAGAGGGCTCTCTGCTTTTTTTCTTGGTGCAGGCCATTAGGGTATTGTGTATTTTAGTAATAAGTCCTTTGTCTGATGTGTCATTGCTAACGATCTTCTCCCAGTCTGTGGGTTCTCTTATTACTCACTTGGGGAAGTCTTTCAATGCACACAGGTGTTTTATCCTTAGTATATCCCATTTGTCAATTTCATCTTCTTCTGTATGTGTATCCTTCCCTATTTCGTTTAGCCTATGCATTCCCGTTGCCAAGGTTCTCAGGTTTGTCCCGATTCCTTTATTGATGGTCCTAGTAGTCTGGGGTTTTCCTTTGAGGTCTGTGAAGTAAAGTTTGTTCTTGCACACTGGGTGAGGTAAGGATCTTGCTTCATTTTTTCTGCATGTAGATAGCCATTTATTCCAGCACCACTTGTTGAAGATGGCATCCGCTTCCCATTTCATGTTTTTGGGGCCCTTTTGAAGATTAGTCGTCTATATGCTGCTAGTTTTATTTCTGGGGTTTCTGTTCTTTTCCAATAGTCTGCATATCTGTCATTATACCAGCACCACACTGTTTTGACCACTGTGGCTGTGAAGTTTGATTTAAAGTCACCTACAGCAAGCCCTCCGACTTTGCTTTCCTCTTGAGGAGTTCCCTGCTACTTCTCCCCACATGAATTTTGTAGTCAGTTTTTCCATTTTTTTTGAAGAAAGATGTTGGTATTTATATCAGTATAGGGTTAAACTTATATACTGCCTTGATTAGGATTGACATCTTTATGATATTGAGTCTTCCAATCCATAGCATGCGGTTTTCTTCCATTTATGAAGGTCACTTCTGGTTTCTTGTATTAGGGTTTTATAGGCTCCTCATACAAATCTTTGTTTTTTTGTTGTTGTTTTTTTGGCGGGGAGAGGTATATCCCTAGGTATTTCCATTTGTGGTTGGCTATTGTGAAGGGCACTGCCTTCTTGATCTCCTCTTCTGCGGTCTTGTCCAATGTATATCACAATCCAATAAACTTCTGTTTGTTGATCTTTTATCCAGCCACTCTTCCATATTCCTCTATTGCTGTCAGCACTCCTGTTGTGGAGCTTTGGGGTTTTTCAATGTATAGAATCATGTCATCTACAAAGAATGATAGTTTCATCTCTTCCTCTTGTACACAAATGCCTCTAATGTCCTTTCTTGCCTTATGTTGTTAGCTAGCACCTCCTGTATGATGTTCAATAGAAGTGGGGACAAAGGGCCCCCTTGTCTGGTCCCCTTTTTCAATGGAATTATTTTCATTTTTTCTCCATTGACAATGACATTGGCTATTGTTTTGTCCTAGACAGCTTGTATAAACTTGAGTAATTCCCCTTCCATTCCTATCTTCTTGAGTGTCTTAATTAGGAATAGGTGTTGGATGTTGTCAAATGCTCTTTCTGCATCTACTGATATTATCATGTGGTTCTTATCCATTTTCTTCTCAATGTGATGGATGATGTTGATGGGCTTTTGGATGTTGAACCCCTGCATCCCTGGTCATTATGGATGATATGTTTAATATACTTTTGTATTCTATTGGCAACTATTTTGTTAAGGATTTTTGCATCAATGTGAAATAGAGATATCGGTCTGTAGTTTTCTATTCTTGTGGGATCCCTGCTTGTTGGGGTATCAGTGTGATACTAGCTTCATAGAATCAGTTTGGGAGTTTACTGTCTTTTTCTACGTTCTAGAATGGTTTGTGTAGGATCGGTGTCAGTTCTTCCCTGAATTCTTGGTAGAATTCTCCTGTGAAGCCGTCTGGCCTGGGAGTTTTTTTTAATCATAAGAGGCAGAGATTTGACCCAAGAAACAGGGTTCATTAGATGTGATCTTTCTGGTTTTTGAATTAGGAGTTAGTGCAGAAATAATACAGGAAAGAGTTAGCATTCTCATTCATACCTGTGCTGGTTCCTGGATCCTTTAGAACTTCCTAAATCCTTCCAAACCAGTTCTCCAATCTATTAATTACTCCTAGAAGGCTCCTTCCCCATATTAGGGTTCAATACAATTCTCTTCAGCCTAAGGATACCAGAGAAAATATCCTTGGTCTGCATTTAAAACACCCCAGGCATCACATAAGCCCTGGAGTCATGTTTTTACAAATACAAGAGTCAAATCCTCAGTTTATCACATACGCCAACCTTTTTCTTATGGAGGAAACATACCTTTAAAAATGTATTCAAACACTGCACTAAACACTCATCCACTGCTGGTGGGGCTGTAAAATAGGGCAACTACTATGTAAAGCAGTAAGGCACCTCCTAAAAAAGCTGGAAATAGAAATACCATATGATCCAGCAATCCTTCTACTTAGCACACATCCCAGAGAAATCAGAATTGTCACACCAATAGCTGTGTGCACACCCGTGTTCATTGCAGCACTATTCACAATAGCAAACAGATGGAAACTATGTAAGTGCCATCAGTAGAAGAATAGATAAATGAAGACAAACATGGTAGAATACTATGCAATATTAAATAATAATGAATTTGCAAAATACCTCATAACATGAATGAACCTGAAGAGCCTTATACTGAGGACAATTTGTCAGTCGCAAAACAACAAATAATGTAGGATGACAATGTTGTAAAATGTCTAGAAAATGTTTTCACACTAAAATAAATATTCTTTGATGATACCCAAAGATGGGAGGGGAATGAGAGAGAGGAAGCTATGAGCTATGAGGTAGACAAGGCATTAACTCAGGTGAAGTAGAAGGCAATATAAAGCAAGAGGGATGTTGGCAAAAATGATGGAGGCAGGAGAAGACACTGGAAAGTTGGTAAGTGTTAAAGGCAACAGAGGTGAATACTGTTATATACACAGCTTTGCAATAGCAGGAAACTACAAGTAGATGCTTGACTTGACACATAGGCTGGATAGGTGTGAGGTGGACAGTGAAAGTATATGTACATAAAAAATAGAGGATATTGGTATATGTGTATTTACCTTCATTGCAAGTGTACCTAGGAATGGGGTGTAGCATACAGGCAGCAAAGTTATCAAAACTTCTTACACATAGCCAAATACCATAAGGGAATGAATTTCTGGGCCTGGGGGACACCAATGTCAATTGGCATGGCATAGCTTACAAAATCTCTGTTCTACATACTGCTTTGTGCCTAGTGACTGGGGTCTTAAAAGCTCATGAACAGCCATCTAAGGTGGTCTTTCCCCACCCAAAGGAAGGAAGAATGATTAAAATGTAAAGGCAAATGGAAACAATTTGTCCAAGGGATTAATGGGTCCTGCAAACCTCTATCTCCACAACTCTGAGATCAAAAGAACAAGATGGTGCCTGGCTACCACTGCCAACTCCTTTGAAAATGAAGTTCAGTGAAGGTGCTGGACTGAGTGAGAGAAACATGTAGAACAAAACCCAGAATCATAAAGCAGAGGAGGCTTGAGGCCAGATGGACCATGGTGGGACCACCAAGAACATGGCCCTCAATCACTCTTCGGGTCTGCAACTAAACTCACCCCAGTGTTGGAATCATCAACCACTACAGATCAAAGAGGACAGCATTTACTAAGAACAAATTACAGGGGGTTAGGAAAGAAGGAGAAATGTTAAAAGAAAACACAAAGGAGGAAATCAATAAATGATGACCTATTGAGAGGATTGTAATGGATAGGTTGAAACAATATATATAGGAATTGTTGAACATAAAACTGATGATCTGCTCAGTAAATCTTCACCTAATTCAAAATAAAATATTATAACAAGAGAATGTACTCTAAGCATGTGATGAATGTGCTGAATATTCCCACTTTTGGAGGACTTAATACTTAAGGCAGCCACTCTTTCATTGTTGAGTAAAAACTCAAGCTGTTAGACAATCGTTGTTTACACTTGATCCAAAATCTACATCCCTATTCGTCCACCCTCTTTACCTGACACCCACAACACAGATGCATTCTAGGCAGACTCTTCTTTTGATCAGTTGGATAGGAAGATTTCATAGATGGACAAACTACTCAAAAAGCCTCTAGTGGTACTCCTTTCATTCCTATTTGGGATGAGAACTATAATCATGTGGCTTAAAAAGGGCTGCCTCCAACCTTTACCTCAGAACAGCATTAGGTGATTGAAAGTATTGTATTGGGAATTTCCTACAGGTCTGATACATAAGTTCAACAATAAAATTCTATTTCCTCAAATTCTGCCAGTGTTAGTGCAAAAGAGAATTTCAAGGTTTTACCTTGGTATAATGTTATCAGCTCATCACATTCATGCATTATCTTCTTTCATGAATTTATTCATTCAATAAATATTTATTGGACATATATGCCAGGTGCAAGACAGAGTGCTACTAGCCTTGGGGCATAAAATAATATATCAGACATGGCCATCTAACATCTAGATTACAAAATAAAATCTCAAACATCTAGTTGCTTAGTATATACAGTCAGTGCCCAAACAATTGAGTTTTTGTTGTTTTGATGTATTGCCCCCCCCCCTTCTAAATACTTGCTGCTACATAGACACAGCTGGTAAAGATGCAATTGTAGACGTGCCTTCTCTAGGACAACATGCAAAAGGCAGAAATGTCACACTGGCTTTTTAAATCACAGAAAGACACTCTCCCTCATTCTTGGCAGAGTTTCTGTGACTGGCCAATAAGAATTAGTGATTCTTCCTTAGGGCTGAATCTTTATTTTTCCCGTGCTTAAATGAAATTTGAGAATATACATGAAAAATAAATGTATAGATACCTCCAAAGATAGCAGAAACTCCTTGCAACCCAGCCAAGTTCAAGGGGAGGAAAAGGAGTGGGAAGAGAAAATTTAGTTGTTTATATTAATACTTCAAGAACGATCCCATTATACACCTACTTAGTGTGCACGCGCCCTCAAGATGGATTATAACAGCAGGTTCTTTCCAAGCCATGGATGCTAAGACTGAGACGAGAACACAAATGATGGGAGATGCTCATGCGAGTAGCTAGTCTCTTTTTAAATCTTGGGCTATGTAATAATATCTAGTGGCAAACTTTAAACAATCTTAAAATTTTGTTCTGCTAATTTATATATATGTAAAACAAAATTTGCCTTTTGAACAATTGAAGTACACAACTCGGTGATAATAATTAATCCATGGTGCTGCACAACCGTCACGTGTGTTGTTCCCCAACAAAAGGAAACCCAAACAGACTTCTTGACATGTAGTTATTTCTGCGGCTTTTGATTCAGAACCAAAATGTGGACAAATGGGAGGGAAATGGTGTGATTTTCGAGTATGCTTAGTCCCCAAATTATGAATGGGTTGTGTTCCAAAAGTTCATTTGTATGTAAGCCATCTCCCATGTTCCAAACACTGAACAGATGCTAATTTCTGGGTGCCTTCCAGTTTAAAGTGGCATCTGGCATCTTATCATCTCCCGGTGCAGATCCGTTCACTCTCATGAGACAGTGCACAAGGCCGAAGTATACCCCCTTGAAGTTAAGCACTGCAGCCCTTTCTTTCCCCAGGTTCCCAGTAGCCCTCTGAATCATGTCGATATAATGGAATCGTTGGCAATAAGAAAGCATTTAGCAAACAGTTTGACTCATGCTAAAAAGACTCCTCAGAGAAGGTTAGAAGATAAAGCCTCCTTCCTACCCCAGCCTGCTGAAAACCTCAGGTGTATTTGCTGTTTTCAGGATTTTTTTTGTATGTTCCCCAGTTTATGGAGCACAGAAGGAGTGGATATATAAAGGCAATAATTGATGTTATGATTTATTGGGGATACAGCGGGCTGAGAGGTTGAAGGAAATTGGGGAACACATAACACAAGAGCAGGGTATACGCACTGGAACTGATTGTGGTATATACAAGTCTTTTTAAATAGGATTGATCTATGCAAGTATATGATATGTGAATTATAAAAGTTATAAAGCAAAGAGGCAACTGTACATCGAATGCATGTGCACTGTTGTGTTTGTCAACCTAACACCTAACTCAAGGTGCTTCCAGATTTCCTTTCAATACTACGTTAGAACGCATGCACCTGATTTAATAATAGTCCCAGTGGGCTCAGATTACCATGCTGTACCATGCTTGGCATTCATTCAAATCTTCTTTTCCTTTTCCCCACAATTGTATTTCAAGAACTTAATTAATTAATTACGACCCAAATATGAGCCGAGACACCCACTTTTACCACAAAAAAGCTGCATTTAAAATGTGCTGACAACTGATGTATGTATGGATGGATTGTGATGAGTTGTATGAGCCCCTAATAAAATGATTTTTTAAAATAAAAATAAATTAATTAATTAAACATAGTAAGGGGAAAAATGGAGAAAATGTGGGAAGGGACCATTTTGGGCTGTGAGAGCAACCCTTTGATGTTACTAGCACTCTTTTTGAAACAATCTCAATGCTAACTCCCCACTTTCCTCCCAGTTCTACCAAATACTCCTCTGCAAGATTACTGTAAGCTGGATTTTGGTGGGTCGAACTATGGTATAATACAGTACTCGGTCAGCTGAAAAAACAAACACACAAAACGGCTTATACACGCGTGTACACGGTATGTCTTTTACTTCGGTCCACATTATCTTCCCCATCTCTGTACATGAGGAACAGTAACGGTCTCTACTGAGTGTTCCTGGGGGACTCTCAGCAAGGGGTTTCAATGAATGTCGAGGTCAATCACGTCTCCCAGGCATTCACTAAATCTCTCCTTACATCGCTGATCTTTGCGCACAAGGTGCTGAATGAACTCCATCCACCAACTTGTGTCTCCACCACTCCTCACAGCCACCTTCTCGGTAACAAAACAAAAGACAGCCAGTCCTGCGCCCTGCTCACAGCCATCGCTCTGTTGCAGCCGTTGTTACAGCCACGGTGTCCATCCTTCTTGTCCAAGAACTTCCTCCAGGAACGGATTCCTCCTGCTTCCATGCTCAAAGTATGCCAGACAACGTCTCACCATCCCTTCTTCTAAGGAGCCTGCTGGCTGTTTTCCTTCCAAGAGAGGCCTCAACCGCGATCGTCTTAATTGGCACCATTTGTTTTCTCTGGTTCCCCAACCACGCTTCCACTGAACTCCAGTAAGCAATTGTTTAGTGAATGAACGACACTCTATTAGTGCTAATGCGAGAGGACACAGTCTCTATTAAAACCCAGCTTTCCAGCTCTTTCATCCAACTTCAGAGACAGTTTTCTCTGGGAGGGAGTGTGCTGTGCGGATTAGCACCCCGGCACTCAGCACTCTGCTTCTGAGACAAAGAAGACTTTCCTTGGATTAATGCACTGCAGGAGGAGAAAATAATAATAATAACGAGCCACACAGCATATGCCTCGAATGGTTTGATAAAGGGCCACAAGAGGCACGGTGGTGAAGAAGATGCGTGGGGAAAGGATTCCTTTTTATTAAGCTTGGGGGTGGGGGCGGGGATAAGATATTCATTTCCATAGATAAACAAGCCAAAGGAAATGAACATCTGCTGGGAAGGGCTTCTCCAACATGTAGCAGATGTGTTTCAACAACAAAGCATAGCCTAGCAGCACTGCAGGATTTAATTATTTAGTGATTCCATTGAGCTGAGGAGCAAGGGGGTAGCTTGGGTTGAGGCGGCATATTGTAAATTTTCTGAGCCTGGAAATTCCGTTCCAATTGTCATGCAAGCCTCCGTGAGCCAATGCATCTCTGGGAACAGATGCTGACTGCTTTTTTATGCCCAGACCCCAACTTCATTTATCCATATTCCACCACCGTGTGTGGGAACTACTGTTCCAAATCACCCTCCCCATTTCCTCCCCGCCCCCGCTTCTATTAATGCACCTGTGTTTGTTAACAACTTTCCACGAATCTCAATGCCTTCCGTTTTGGTCATGGTTGAGACAATTGCCCATACAGCCCTCTATCTTAAATGCAAGGCGGGTCACTGGATCCGTGAAAGGATCGAACAAGGGGGTATTGGCCCAGAGATTCTGGAACCTTTTGCTCACAAGCAAATGGGACCTCATGGAACAAAGGCTTCTTGTTGTCGGGAGCTCTCTAGTTGATTTAAGCTATTGATAACCCCATGAGACACAATACAGGACTGATTTTGCTACATAGGGTGATTTTCTGGGCTGTCATCTTCACAGCAGCATATAACCACATCTTTCTTCTATACAGACCTGCTGAGTGGGTTCAGGCCGTCAACTTTTCGATTGGCAGTCAAGCCATGTAACCACGGGGCCACCAAGGTTCCTGAAGGGAAAAGCCAACCCCACACACCCACGGCCATCGGAGTCAATTCCAAGTTGATTCTGATTCATAGCAACCTTATGCAGCAGGGGTGGGGAATGTGGGGCCCAAGGGCCTCCTAAGACCTATGGGATCATCAATACCAGCTACATCACACACCTCACCAAAGAGAAGCAGTTCCAGCCATTACAACAGGGAAGAGTTACTGAAATGCTTGACCAAATACAGCAGGCTAAATTTTAAGTTGATCATTCTGCATGGCCCATTCATGATGTTATCAATGTCCAAATGGCTCTTGGCAGAAAAATGCTCCGCCACCTATGTTACGTGTTCCAAAGATGGCAAATGTACAGTGCACACAACCTCATCTTTCTCCAGAGGAGTGGTTGGTGGGATAGAACCGCCCTCCTTATGGTTAGCCGGCCACTGTCTCGCTCACAGCACCATCAGGGCTCATGACGGAAAAGACCAAAGAAATAAAATAAAACCCCAGTGGACCTTGCCTATAAATTAACCTTTGGTCTCAGACAGTCAAGAATAATGCTGAATCATGTGCAGCTTAAGGCCAGACTCCAGTTTGGCTCATCAGTGTATTCCTCTAGGAATGATCCGGGCATGTTTCACTAAAGGAAGCCTGCCACCTGCACCACTCTGTGCCCCTGGATGAGAGAGCATTTCAAACCACAACACGGTCTGGTTCCAGTGGCTCAGAGAAGCCAGAAAAAACCGCTGTGCAATCCTAGAAAGGCCCTTCAGTGTCCAGAGTATAAGAGGCCAGGATTTTTAACACGGTCTACAAGATCACCCAATGTTCTTGCTACCTTGCTAGACTCTGCTCCTGAGCTCCTCCTCTGTAACTGGCACTTTAGCCAACTTGTGTCCTTCCCCAACTGTCTCCTATTTCTATAGTGTCTCCTGTGGTTTTTTCTCTGTTTAGGATAACCTATCCCTTCTTGATTAAATGATAAGTTCCTATAATCTTTCCTGCTCATCTTTCTACCCACTCTTCCTCAGGAATAATACCTACAATTAGTTTCCACGTGACCAGAAATGTTCTTTCCAGTTTTAGCAGTTGCCCTTATTCTGAATCCTTTCCCCCAATAGAATATAACCTTTTGAGGTGGTAGGTGCAATACATATAGGCTTTGAATGAATGAATGAATGAATGAATGAGGTGATCAGTCTTGCAATAGTCCAGAACATCCAAGCTACACACCATGATGGTAAGGTGGGATAGGTGAGGATGGACAGGGACATGTCCACCCTTATGATCATCAGAGGAACAACTGTAGACCAAATATCATGATGGTTTTGAATAAAACAGTACTCAATGACCCTCTCCTTTTATTTTATTTCCATTTTTAGCCAATATTTTAGCAATGATGCTCTTAAATTGCAAGTTCCAGAAAACCTACTTCATCCTTAAGAGTATCTTAAAGATGCAAGTACTCAGGCACCATCCTAGACCCATTCACCAACTGGATCAGAATCTCAAGGTCTTGGAACGGGTGGTTTTAATGAGTATCTGGAGTAAAATGGGTCACTGGGTGGTTGGCGTAAACAGTGAATGATGAGATGCTAACCTAAAGGTTAGCAGTTCGCACCCACGCAGAGACTCTTCAAAAGAAAGGTTTGGTCGGATGAGCTACATCCAGAAACATGATAACTAAGAAAACCTTTTAGGGTCCATCTACTCTGACACACAAGGATAACTTGACAGTTATGGGTTGTTTGGGGTTGGGGATTTTTTTTGGCAGGGGGTGAGATTTAGCAGAATTATGTAGAGGACATGGGGACAGTGTTTCACAATGCCATGATGAATTCCTGATTGCACTGAAATCAGGAATTTCTAAAGAGAAACTCAGATCATCCCTGGGTGAGTTTGAACCACTAACCTTTTGGGTAGCAACCAGCCATGCTAACCAAGTACACCAAGAGATGATTCATTACACAGTATAGCTGCAGCTTTAGCTATAATAGGAAACCTCTCTTATCGAGGTGTCATTTTGCAGGGAAAGCATGTCACCTCCCAGCAGCACACCCACCACTGACTTTTCAGGCTTATCCTAAAGTGTGTGTGTGTGCATGCACTCCTGTCTATGTGTGTATCGGGAGCAGAGCCCACAAAGCTATCTAACTCCTCAAAGCGACTTCAAAGGCCTTGTGTTTCCAGACCTCAGCAGTGCACACCCCCTGCCCATCCACCTGAGACAGACGTGTGAATGAAATGCGCTTCATTTATATGGGGCAGCTTTCAGGCTTTAGAAGCCTGCTCTGAAAGGCAACACTTCACCCACAG
>NW_022103896.1:14046617-14051936 GCF_000313985.2 Echinops telfairi
TGGGGGGATTAATTGTTTAATATTCACAAAGGACTTTGATGATGAAAAGACCTGCAAAAAGGCTGAAAATGAACACTCACTTTATTTGCTTTCTTCAGGGCCACCCTGTCTTTGAAGCTGCTCCAAGATTAAAATAATGATGACCACCCTTGGTGTAGGGAGAACAGAGTGAGCGGGGAGGAATGATTTCGCTTCAGCTGTGCTTCCAGTAACCGCAAAAGCAAGGACTTCAGTATCAAGCAGAGCTTCGAGTCTACCACCTGCCTGCTGTGTGACCTTGGGCAAAATACTTACCCTCTCTGATGTCCTGTTTCTTCTGTTGTAAAATGAGGATTATTATATCTACATGGTTATTGGCAAATGAGAGGTGGCTGAAAGGACCTTGGGCAGTTCCTGGCATATGGCTGACACTTGTGTAATCATAACTATTATTGCCATTGACAATGTTAGAGGTATAGTAATGAAAAAATTGCCTGGGTTTTGAAGATGCAAAACCTGACATTGATTCTCTTAAATTTAATTTTAAAGTAGAGAGAGAGAGGGAGAGAGAGAGAATGATAGTGTGTTTAATAGAGGAATCTGATATTATTTATTGATTCTAGGTTAAATAACTTTGAGTAGTTATTTATTTCATAATTGCTTTATTTTTCTATTCTAATATCCCCGCTTATTCATTCAATTGAGCTCTGTTATCAGCTCCGACTCACTCTGTCACTGCCATCTTGAAGGTTTGCTGTAGTGTTTCTCCAAGTGGAGGCTGAAGGGCTTCTGTGACTCACAAGAGAAGCTCTGCGATAGGAAGGCTCTTGCTCATCGTGACCCTGAGCTGTATGATGCTGTGAGATGGGAAGAGACCCTTAAGTTTAGACTAAATTCTGCCCCTTCTTGTGAGGGGCACCAGGGAGCACCTTCTGCTCTTCCTAAGCTGGAGCACCTCAAGCACGCAAGGTTGGCACAGAGTTGGCAGGAGAGGGATGGAGAACTGTGTTCTCTGCCCTGAATTCTACCTGGATTCAATGGAGGTGGGAACTCATTGATTGACATTTCCCAACCTTTATCTGAGATCCCTTTGACTGTGAAGTTGTTTTCTTTAGAAACCACAGGGATCAGGGCTCAGATCTTCCCAATGCCCTTCATGCCAACCTATGAGTATTAGCGTTCTGCATCTTGTAGGTATGTTAAGCTACACTACCAGGGAAAGAAAAAAATGATAACCTCCAATAGGTCAACTCTCCCATATTGAAAAAAGAGGGGAGACCTGATTGCATTGTGGTTAAACCCTTGTCCACAAAGGGTGGCAGTTCAAACCCACCACTCACTGTAGGAGAAAGGTATGACTGACTTTTCCTATAAAGATATATAGTGTTGGGAACACTCTGGGCTACTCTCCTCCATTGTACTCTATTCTATAAGGCACTCAAAATACACAGTAACCTTCAGTGCTGTCCTCTGAAATAAATTCTTCTGGGGGGAGGGGGAGTTGTCCGAGTAGCTGGGATTGGGGCCTGCCCCTCAGACCTTTCCACTGGTTCCCTGCTTCATGCCAGTATGTTGCATTCACATCTTGGAGCACCGGGTTGAAGTCTGGTCCCACTTTCCCTGTTTCCATCCAGGACAGATGATCCCTGCAGGACCAGTGCCGAAAGTGGTGGTATGAGAGGGTGGAGGGAGGGTGGGGTGGAAAGGAAGGTGGGGTGGAAAGGGGGAACTGATTACAAGGATCTACATATAACCTCCTCCCTGGGGAATGGACAACAAAAGTGGGTGAAGGGAGACGTCAGACAGTGTAAGATATGACAAAATAATAATTTATAAATTATCAAGGGCTCATGAGGGAGGGGGAGGCACAGGAAGGGAGGGGGAAAAATGAGGAGCTGATGCCAAGGGCTTAAGTGGAGAGCAAATATTTTGAGAATGATGAGGCAACAAATGTACAAATGTGCTTTACACAATTGATGTATGTATGGATTGTTATGCGTTATATGAGACCCCAATAAAATGATTAAAAAATACACAGCAACCACAGCAATACCAATAATCATGAAGAAGCCCCTGAGCTAGACAGCATTTTGTTCCATTTGACATGGGGGTCACTGGGGTCACCATGAGTCAGAGTCAACCTGACAACAAGTAACCACAAGAGCAACAGTACCCAAGTCTACAGTGAATGCCACCCACCCGCTCTCGATAAGTACAGAGCAGGCAACTTGGCATCTTCACAATTTCAAGGCCAGAGCGGGATGTCTGAGAGGCCGTGGCTGTGTTAGGGTTCTTTCCAAGTCAGAGTTGAGAAAGAGAATTAAGTCCAGGGTTTCTCTTTGGCCTCCTTTACACATTCTCATGGTACAGGAAGGGGAGAAAAGACAGGGAGCTTGAGAAGAAAATATGGTCACTTGGCAGCTTACAAAGTTTCCCTGCCAGAATCATATTAAGACAAGCATAAAGGACCACAATATTGGCAGGGGGGGCGGGCCGGAGTCATCATCCAGAAAGAATATTAATAATGAATGGATCACCCCCAAAAAACCTACCTAAGTGTCGATGGCTCATGAGAAGAGAAGTTTCCATTAGGAGGCCAAAGACGAGTTTGAGCACTACTGTTAGCAATAATTAGCTCTGTGATGTTAGGGATGCAATTAACCTTTGCTGACCTTGGATTTTTCATCTTTAATTGAGACAGCCCCCCAAAATGAAAGTTTGGGCTTGACAACTTATTAAACGTGGATGGAAATGTCTGTTTGTGAATATTGCTTTTCAAGGACAAGAGATGTGGTCACAGTGAGGTTTCCTTCCCAGTGCCCTTCGCTGGGAGGACAAGACAAGCTGGAACTCCAGGCTCTCGGGTGAGGGGGACTGGAGCAGAGGCAGGAAAGAGGAACCCCGTTTTGACTCAGAGACGCAGAGTGTCATAGTAAACAGCCCAGCGTGATGAACCACTGATGCCCATGGATGAAGTAATGAATACTAGGATGTGGGGGGAAGCGGGTGGAGAAAGAAAGAGAAGCTAAGGCAGAAGCCCAGACACGGGGCAAACGAGTGGCAAATGGGGGGAAATGGTAAGGAAAGATACCATCTGGTGAGAAATGAGAATTTAGTTTCACCAATTTTAAAAATATTGATGTGAAATTAATGTAACATCAACGTAATCATTTTATAGAAAACATTTTAATTACAACAAAAGGGGATTTTATATCCATCAAGCACCCATAATTCCTCATTCTCCCTTTCCTCTGCCTCTGGGCATTACCAATCATCCTTCTGTGTCCTGAATAATTCCTATGTTTTTGGTGCCTGACTTATTTCACTTAGCATCCTTTTAAAAAGTTGATCAATAATATAGAATGGAATTTCAAATATTTTCATGGCTGAATAAGTCTATTGCTTGTTTGTGTCATTTATTTCAGCCAATGTAGGCCATTGATCCATAAATGACAGGGATGTCTCTGAGGTGAACCAGAGACACATACACAAACCATAGAGATGTGAATGGATTGGGGGCTTGCGCTTAATTCTAGCCCCAATCGAAGAACAGCTAGTTCTCATGACATGGTCCTGCTTGATGCTTGCCCTCATGAAGACATCACTGAAGAGATGTGTGCCAAAGCAAAGTGTAGTGAAGAGACTAGATGGTGCTTGGCTATCAGAAAGGATAGCATCTGTGGTCTTAAAGACTTGTTTTCAAACAAGCAGCCATCTAAGTGAGGCGTCAACTAAGTACATGGAAGAAACACATCAGCCTGTGTGATGCAGGGTTGTAAATAATGTAATGCAAATCTAAAGGAGGGAATGGCATCAGAGCTTAGATAGTGAACAATTAATTGGTTTGCAGAAGGCTATGAATGGCTTTGGAAACCCAAACTCCACGTGCAGGCTCCACCCATGGATTAAGCCTCCAGTGAAGCCCTTCTGACCATCGTTGAGGAATGTGAATAGCCTTGTTATCAGAAAGAGAGCATCGAAAGTCAATTTTGGTAGATGCAGTTAAGTTAAAATGTAATATATTATCATTTGATCTCCCTTGTGACCCATTTTAAAGTTGTTTCAATATTTTTAAAAGGAAGTGAAGGGGAAATGCATGTGGAACAAGTCTCTGGTGAATCCCCTCTGACCACAGACTGGGGGTGTGAACAGCCTTACTATCATGTACAGCGCATTGGAAAACACAGTATTGCAGATGCAGTTAAGTTAAAATAATACCTTATCATTTGTTCTCCCTTTTGACTCGTTTTAAATTTGTTCTAGCTTTTAATATTTCCTGATTTCTTTTCAATTGAAGTTTTCCTCTATATTACTTTGTTATTGCTGTTAATTTGGGGGGTATGTTTTTCTGTATATGAAATCCAGGACGGGTAAATCTTTAGAGACACGAACGCTTTCCGGGAGGGATGGAAAGTGATGTCGTTCAGTGGGTACAAGAGAGAAGAAAAGGCTCTGAAATGGATTGTAGTGATGGTTGTACAACTCTTCGTAATATGGTTGAATAATTGAATTGCACGATGTGTGAATTATATGCCAATAAAACTGTTTGTTTGTTTTTTTAAAAAGAACTTTTGCAGCACGTCTGCCTTATACCATAGATTTTTTATTTTTGACTGCTACCTTCATGGGTGCTGATTGTGGATCCAAGTAAAACAAACTTCTTGACAAGTGCACGTGTTATGATGTTCCAATTGTGAGGATGATTGTCTTCTTTATTGACGTGAAATTCATCCCGAAAATGTTCATGTTTTATTTTCATAAGTAAGTACTCCCCATCTTCCTCATGCAAGAAGCATTGTGTCCTTCAGGTTGTTAAAAAGCCTTCCTCCATTCCTGGTGCAGTGGTGGACTTCATATAATTTCTCTTCACATGGATTATTTGCTCAGTATATGCATTGAATAACGATGGTGAGAGGACACAATCCTGACACACACTTTCCCTGATCTGAAATTACACAGCATCTTCTTCTTCTGTTCAAACAACTCCCCCTTGGTCCATGTACACGTTTCTCATGAGTACAATGAAGTGCTCTGGAATTCCCAGTCTTCACAATATTACCCATAACTTGTTATGATCCACATAGTCTAATGCCTTTACATAGTCAATAATACACAAGTACATATCTTTCTGGTAGTTTGCTTACAATACATGTATGGATTCTTTCCTGGCACATCAATTCTATCCCATTGATCTATATGTCAAGGCTCACCCATGTCTGATTAAGCATTAGTTAATTTCAGACCCTTTCCTCTGGTGAACCAAGGTTACAAATGTATAAATTGAGACCAATATTAACAAGTATCTAACTGATTTCTCTTTCTAGTCAAGATAGAATAATA
>NW_022103896.1:14052709-14053738 GCF_000313985.2 Echinops telfairi
ACAGCAGTCTGGCAGCAAGTATCTGACTTCCCCCCACAGGGGGGGGTGAGAAGAGGGGAAACAAAGGCAAAGCCTAGTGCAATCCTTGAGTTAAAGACACAGAGCTGAGAGTTAGGGCACCATGGTGATCATGGTTTCAAGTATTGGAGAGTCGAATGCTAAAGAGAGAGGGGACTCCAGACACCTGAAGAGGGATCCCTCAAACATTCAGCAGAGCACAGGCAGTCAAGAAGCCACTTGAAGTTAGGAATAGAGCCATTCTGAAGATTAGCAATAGAAACAACCATTTTAAAGGCGTCTATACATGTGCTTCTTCCTCTAGAAAATAAAAAATGAACTGTGTTTTTTAAAGCAAGAATCAGAACATTGTCCCGTAAAAGTAGACTTTACCAAGTTAGATACGCATGCTTTCAACAGGAAGCAATATGTGAAACAACAAAATAAAGATGCAATAAGTAATTCAATGAATCACAAAAATACTGTTAACCCCAAAGAATGGAGTGGGGGGAAGAGAAAGCACACATGTGGAAAACGACAACAATAGCAAGCTGATCAGCTTAATTCCACATCCCTCAACCTCAGTATTCACCACCAACAATCTGAACCTCCAAGGAGTAAGCACAGTGTGATGGGAAGACCAGTGGAGTTCTGCCTCTGAGACACACTCGCGACCTAAAAACACAAGCAGGATGAAAGATAACGAACAGAAACGGATACAGTGATGTAACCCTACTTAAAACAGTGGGCCTCAACCTTCCTAATGCTGCAACCCTTTAATAGAGTTCCTCATGTTGTGGTGACCCCTCAACCATCAAATTATTTTCATTGCTACTTCACAACTGTAATTTTGCTACTGTTATGAATTAGAGTGTAAATATCTGATATGCAGGATGTATTTTTATTGTTAAAAATTGAACATAATTAAGCTTGAAGGTAAACAAGCAGCCATCTTGCTCAGAAGCAACAAAGCCCACATGGAACAACATATCAACCTGTGTGATCACGGGGTGTCGAACGGATCACTGAAGA
>NW_022103896.1:14053969-14057098 GCF_000313985.2 Echinops telfairi
TTTCTTTTCATACAAGAACAAATTTCAAACAATAACACTAGGGAGGTGCATGTACCTTAGAATAAGGGACGATTTGTAATCAAAGTCTAGCATTTACCCAAGGACTGGCAGGGATGGATTGGGGACTCCTGCCTGCTGAGAGAATGAACAATGGATCCTGTGAGAACAAGCCTGGTAAACATCTTCACTTTGAAACCAGGCCCGGGGAACACCGAATGAGCATCCCGACAGTAGCGTAGCTTGAAGTAAATCTGAACTCTCCGGACATGGAACTGTAGCTGAGATAGATTAGAAGGAAAATCTGAGACTCCAGGACAGACTAATTAGAAAGTTGGTTGACCATCTGTAGAGCTCCGAACCTCCTTCTCTTTCCATGTGCCATTGAAGAAGTAGGAACGTTCCCCTGGACAAAATCCTCCACTTCTCTCTCAACTCCAGTAGAGTACCAGCTTGATTTCTTTTGACAGGACCCCATGCTTTAATAAAATGTTGACCTAACTCTTTGCTGCTGCTCTTGCTACTGGTGTGTGAGTGTGTGAGTGTGACTTATCTCTGGCTCTTTACAAATCACACAGTGTGGACCTTGCTAGTTCCCCCGTGGGTGGCCAGCTGGGCACCAAAAGTCCCAGGACAAAGTTTCAAGGGGATGGGAAAGAAGGGCATTAGAAACAGAAACTGCAGGGACGAAGCTGGATGGGTGGTGCCTGCGGAAGGGATTGCAATCTATGAGATGAAACAAAATGTGTATGAACAGGTATGTGCAGAAGTCTGTTTCTTTTATGTTTACACACACACACACACACACACACCCATCACATGCATACATAGTCATGAGTTGAGAACCTTAGTTATCGCCATCACTTCTTCAGACAAAAAGAAGCCCGCTCTGGCAATACTGCGTAGACACTCTTATTTTCTTGCCGATGCCTTTCTAAGTCAAAAAGCAAAATTTAATGCCCATTTTGTCTTTCATGCGTGGAGCCTGATGGCTGCTAAGTTCCTGGCTGCTAACTGCAAGGTCAGCAGTTCAAACCCACCACTGCTCCGTGGAGGAAAGATGTGGCAGTCTGCTTCTGTTAAGATTTACAGCCTGGAAAAGCAGCGATCTTTTTACTCCGTCCTTCCTATGGCACCTTGGGTTACAAGCGGGGCTGCCTAGAGAAAGAGGAGGTTTTCTACTTCTGGACAGATTCATACTCTCGGCAACCCAGCAGGGCAATTGTACCCCTTCCCCTAAGCTGGCTAGGAATCAGACTGGACTTGATCGCAGTGAGTTTTCAGTTTTTTTCAGCGGGTCGTTAGGAGCTAGAATCAACTCGATGGCAAAAGCTTGTCCCATCTTTCAGCTGCACAGTTTCTGTGCTATCTGCGAAATTCCATTACAGGTCGTACATCGGATGAGATGGCAAAAGGAGAGAGAGAGAGAGAAATGAAGGCAGAGTCATGGACAGAAAAGATATACGAGAAAGTTGCAGACACAAAGCATTCCTGGTAAAGCAGCACCAAGTAGGTAGATTTCATGAAGCTTCACAAGGCCGGATTAGGAGACCTTGAAAACAAGCCTCAACATATGATCTGCAAGCTCAGCGATTCGATTCTTCCAAAGGAAAGATAAGAGGAGACAGAGGCAGCCTCCTGGAGAAGGCTGGGATTGCTCCCTAGTGTGGAGGGTCCTCTCTGCGTCTCTGCACTGTGTCCACTAAATGCAGCCCTTCAAGCAGTTAAAGAGGCTATTTTATGAGTGTTGGTCCTGTTATTCTTTGCACTCTGCCTTTTCTCACCACACCCCTCTTTGCTGTGCTCCTTTGCATGGAAGTCAGGAGGCCAGCTTGACATGAGCAAGGTGAACTGTGAATTGCCTGGCTGGGTAACACGCTGACGCCAGAAGCTAAACTCTTCAGAGGGGAAAATAAATGAACTCCTTTCTTGTTTCTTAGAGGCTCTAAATGCACTAGTGCATGTGAAACTCATGGACCTGGCCCAGACCAAACATTAAACAAATGCTAGTTGCTATTAGCATTGTATTTATATGCGTATGCGCTTCCGCATTGTGTCAAGTCAAAGGTTTTGTTCCCAAAGTTTTACTCCTAGGACGCACTTTCGGTTTCTTGTCCCAGGATTCAATCCATTCACACAAGCCAAGAAATCACCTGGCTGAGAGAGCCAAGGACAGCTTTGAAAACCACAGACTTGGACATGAACGCTGGTACATCCACTTATGAGCTCTGTGATCTTGGACAAGCTATTTGCCTTCTGGGACCTCATATAATTATTACGTTAAATAATGTGCTGTGTGTAATTAACATAAATGAAAGCTACCACCACAAAGAAAATCACGTTATTGCCATCAAGTCGACTCGGGCTCTCAGTAACCCTGTAGCGCAGAGTGGATCTGCCCCTGTGGGTTTCCAAGACTTGAACTCTTGAAGGTTAGAGATAGCTTCCTCTTTCTCCTACAGAGTGACTGCGGTTCAAATTGTGGACCTGTGGTTAGCAGCCCAACGCGTAACACACCGTGCCACCAGGGCTCTCATGTTATTAACATCACTCCTATAATTAATTTAGCACAGTGTTCTTTCCTTAAATGCTAATTGCCACTACTGATTTGTGTACATTTATCCTGTTTCACGCTTGGCTCCCTTCGATGAGTTTGCCACATTGGAGTCGCAGCTGTATCTCTAAGGGAACAATGTGGTCATCGCCCTCTTCTGTCTAAAGCTTATTATTGAGTCTCCGTTCCCCTCAGGAGTTTGTTTATTGAATACCTACCACAAGCCAAGAGCTCTGCTAAGCAAGCGCCCTGTGGATGGCATCGACTTTAATCCACACAACAACTCAGTATTTTGGTGCAGGAGCCCTGGTGGGGTAGTGGTTACTCCTTGGGCTGCTAACCACAAAGTTAGCAGTTCAAATCCACCAGCCACTCCACAAGAGAAAGATGAGGTTTTCTACTCCCATGAAGAGGTAGAAATCCACAGGGCCAGTTCTACCCTGTTCTTTAGGCTCGCTATGAATCGGAATGGACTTGGTGGTAAGTGAGCTGGCTTGTTTGATGTTTGTGTTTATCAGGTGCACGTTGGTAAATCCTTATGTTATCTGAATGAATGGACACCTTGGGCCTTATGAAAT
>NW_022103896.1:14058058-14061166 GCF_000313985.2 Echinops telfairi
GCCCTCCTTCCGCTCACATTTCCTCACTTCTGTTACTCCAGGGAGAAGGCACACTTGGTCTTGTTCTCACGTAGCTCTCTCCAGAGGAGGAGGCACCGAGTGGCACTGGAGCAGCATGCAGTGTGTGTGCTGAGTAGGCAGGGTAGTGAGGCCCAGCATGCTCTGCATGTACAGGACAGGGGCCATGTCCCAAAGCTCTGCAAGAGGATTGCAAGGGAAGTGGTATCTGAGTTTGACCCTTAGAAGAATTAGCAGGGATGAGCAGACAAGTTCGAAAGTCAAGGTCAGAGGCATGGAAGAGGGCTATAGCCAAAGGAACTGAGTGTCTAAAGGTTTGGAGAGTTAAAGTGGCCAGGGGTGTGGGATGAGGAGCTTTGGTGGCATGGTAGTTATACATTGGGCTGCTAACCACAAAGTCGGCAACTCCTCCAAAGAAAGACGGGCCCTTTCTACTCCTGTAGTTACAGGCTCAGAAACTCACAGGGGCAGTTCTACCCTGTCCTGTAGGGGTCACTGTGGATCAAAATTGGCAGGGAAGTTTGTTTGTTTTGAGTTGATGGGGGGTGGGGGTGGGGAGGGTGTCCCTCAGGTGATCCAGGATTAGAGAAGCTGTAGTTGAGGATGCTGACCTCATTCCAAACGTTGTGGGAGAAAATACAGCCAGCTGTAGCAGGAGAAATTGTGTTGTCTTGGAAAGATCCCCCTGAGCTAGGGTGGGTGAGGGACATGTTGTATCACAGGGACTGATCTCCCCTGAAAAAGATCAATAAGATAAATCCTACTTGGTCAGAACATATGAGAGGTCAACCCCATGTCCTCCTAGTCAATTCCCACTCATTGCAACCCTCTAGGATGGAGTTGAGCTGCCTCCACATGGTCTCTAAGGTTGTACATCTTGACTGAGGAGATTACTACATCGCTCTCCCATGGAGTGGCTGGTGGGCTCGAACCGCACATATTTGTGTGTGTGTGTTGATGATTGCACACAAACATGTTAAGATGCTGTTGGATATGACTTTCTAGTATTCTTTCCACCAGGACGTGAGGGTCTTTTTAAGCAGAACTAAATTAGTTATAATTATATAAAGATGCAACCTATTTATTGAGTCTGTGTCAACCAAAACTCATACGCACACCCTTTCCTCTAGAAAGAGACGTTCCAGTCTCTCCTGAAACTTCAGAGCAAGCCCCCTCTTTACTGAGACATAGACTGTAATTCTGATAATTTGCTCATTCACACTGCAATTTCCCCAAAATTAATCTCCAGCATACTGTATTCTAGAATACATGGTATCTCAGCTGTGAATGACTTCACCGAAAATGTATTACTTCATTGATAATAGTGAAACACTTTTTTTCTCATTTTCAACATTTAAATTCACTGATTGACTAGCGATAAGTCAATAATGACTACTGGCAACCCCACAGGGTAAGGTAGAACTGCCCCTTTGGATTTCTAATCATCCTGGGAGCAGAAAGACCAATCTTTCTCCCTAAGAGTAGCTAGTGGTTTCGAACTGCTGACTTTCCTGTAAACAGCCCAACAGGTAGCCCACTGCACCACCAGGGCTCCTTTAAAACTCTTAGCATGGTCCCTGAAGAGCCTTGGGATTGTTTGAAAGTCATCCTATGGCATTATAACAGCATGATCGATGGAGACCCAGGAGCCACGCTGGCCTGGATTTGAATCATGACTGAAATACTGAAGAGGGTTAGTTATTTAACCTATGTACCAGTGTTCTCATTGTTATTCACATTATAACAATCGTATCTCCATGATAACATGCTCAGAAGCCCTCAGTAAGAATATGCAGACGACGCATTTGGAACTTGACTGGCACACACCGAGAACTCAATTACTGGTGGCTTTTAGGGTAATTGTTCATTTGGATCCAGGCAATCAGTTTGTCCATTCTCATTTAGGTTTAGGTCCATCTAGAGAGATTTGACTATTTCCTAAATTCTGTATATTTATGGTATTTTTGTACATCTATCTGAAAAAATATTAAGTCACAGAAGAAAGAAAAATGGGGGCAGGGAGCAAGACAATGGTTTAAGGAACTACTCTGCTTCACAGCTCATGCCACGTGCACGGAGCCACTAGGTGTGAAATCAAAGCCGCCTCCATTTTCTAGACTAGAATTAAAAGGAGTGATGCTGAGGTGAGGGCTCCCCAGCTACCGTTGGTGTTGAGTTGATTCCAATTGTGACCTTATAGGATTGAGTAGAATTGCCCACAGGGTGTGATCATGAGGGAAGCCAAATGCTACATTTTTCTCCCAAGGGACAGTTGGGTGGGCCAGACATTTAGTTGGGCAGCTGTGTACTTAACCACTGTGCCAGCAGGGCTCCTTAGGTGGGAGGCCTACCCCAACCCATTGTCACCAAGTTGATGCAAACTCACAGCAACACTATACAAAGTTCTCAAGGCTGTGCATCTTTACCAAAGCAGTCTCATCTTTCTCCCCCACAGGGTCTGGTGGGTTTGACTGCCCACTTTACCATTACCAGCCACTAGGGTCCCATTAGGAGAGGGATTATCAAAAGAAAAATGCAAGCGAGTTATGAATTAGGCAGCTAGCTGCAAAGTCAGCAGCTTCAAGCCACCAGCTTCTCCTTGGGAGAGAGATGTGGTTTTATACTCACATAAAGAGTTACAGTCTCGAATGGATTAAAACAACTCTGGCCCATGCATACAATGGAGTATTACGCATCCCTAAAGAACCGTGATGAAAGCATGAAGCACCTCGCGGCATGGGAAGAGTTGGAAGAAATTATGCTAAGTGAAGTAAGCCATGCACAAAAGGACTACATGAGTCCACTAAGGTAAGCTCAAAAAATTCAAAAGGGGCATAGGGAAGAAGCTACTGTATACATACGTCCCTGGGGTGAGGTCCAGGTAATATGGCAGGGGCCAGATTAAACTCAGGGATACATATGTTAGCCCACTAAAAAGGAGGAGGGAAAAAGATATGGGTAGCCGGGGGAACAAGGCACTAACCCACAGAGGGGGAGGGTGTTGATTCTGTCTTCACAGGGAAAGAGGGACCAGACTTCAACCTGGAGCTCCAAGACAAGAATGCAACACACTGACATGATGCAGGGAAC
>NW_022103896.1:14064521-14071525 GCF_000313985.2 Echinops telfairi
GATATCAAGGGCTCAAGTAGAAAGCAAATGTTTTGAGAATGATGATGGCAACAAATATACAAATGTGCTTGACACAGTGGATGTATGAATGGATTGTGATAAGAGTTGTACGAGCCCCCAATAAAGTGATTTAAAAAGAAAAGAAAAAGAAAATGCTGTTGTTCAGTGCCATCTGGTTTGTTCTGACTTACAGCAAGACTGTGTACAACACAACCACGCACACTACCAGGTCCTGCATCATTGTCACAGCTGCTTGAGCCCGTTGTAACCACTTTGTCCATCCAGCTGGTGCAGGGTGGCCTTCCTCTTCTTTACCAAGCATGGAATCTTTCTTCAGGGACTAGTTTCTTCTGATAAGAAGTCCTAAGTACATGGGACAAAGTTTCCCCATCTTTGCTTCTAAGGATCATTCTGGTGGTACTTCTTCCAAGATGGGTTTGTTCTTTCTTCCGTGCTATATCACCAACACCATTAATTCAAAAGTATTCATTTTCCGTAGGTCTTCCTTGCTCATTATGAATACTTCCTTACTTGGTTTTCACATGCACGTGAGATGGTTGAAAGCACCATGGCTTGGGTCCGGGGCACCTTAGTCCCCGAAGAGATACGTTTGCTTTTTAGCAGTTGAAAGAGTCTTTTGCTGCGGTTCCCCAGTACAACATGTCATTTGATTTATTGACATTGCTTCTGTGGATCCTGGTTGTGAATGCAAGTAAAATGAAATCTTGGACAAATTTCATATTTTCTCCATTTATTATGCTGTCAGGTAAGCTCTGGACTGCTAACCAAAAGGTTGACAGTTCAAACCCACTAGCCATTCCACAGGAGAAAGTTGAGGCTATCTGCTCCTATGATAATTTATAACTTCAGAAGCCCTGTGAGCCAGAATGGACGTTGTCAAGGATTTAATATTAATTGGATCCCCAATCAGTTTCCATGGAAACAGTAGTCAAGAGATCTAAAGGTGTATTCCATTAGGTAAATGTGTTGCACAAGACTTCTTAAGAGTACTGGAGCCCAAAGATGTTACTTTGAGGAGTAAGGTGCACCTGACTTAGCCATGGTGTTCTCCATTACATCATGAAATACATCTTTCGATCTATTGGACATTGAATAAGAAAGACCCAAGAAGAACCAATGCATTTGAATTGTGGTACTGGAGAAGAATACTCAAAGTATCACGGACTGCTAAAAGGATAAACTCATCTGTGTTGGATGAAGTAAGGCCAGAGTGATCCTTAGAGACAAGGATGGCAAGACTTCATCTGATATACTTTGGACATATTGTCAGGAGAGATCAATTCCTGGAGAAAGACATCATATTTGGTAAAGAGCAATGGTACCGAGAAAGAGGAAGCCCTTCAATGAGATGGATGGACACAGAGGCTGCATCAGTGGGCTCAGGCCTGGGAACCATTGTGAGGATGGTGCAGGATCATGCAGTCTTTTCTTCTGCTGTACATAGCGTCACTAACAACAATCACCCCAAACCACACTGACAAGTGTGACGTTATAGAGCAGAATTGTCCTCATAGGTTTTCCCAGGCTGTAAATCTTTACAAGACAAGACTGCCACATCTTTCTCTTTAGGAAGCGACTGGTGGGTTTGCCCCACTGACCTGCCAGTTAGCAACCCAATGCTTAACCCGCCGCACAGCCAGGGCTCCTTTGGCATACGCCCACTGCCATCAAATGGATCCCGACTCATTGAGATCCCTGGTGGGTCACAGTAGAGCTGAGCTCCGCAGAGCTGTCAATGCTGATAATTGGGAAGTAGATCACCAGGTCTTTCTTCTTAGTTGCCTTTGGGTAAATGCTAACCTCCTGCCTTTTGGTGAGTAGCCGAGAAGTGAACCATTTGCATGACCCAGATTCTCCTGTTAGAACATGTAGAAACATTTCTGGTTTTGTTTGCATTCCTACAGTGGCAATTCCCTGGGCACTGGGAGAGCTCCTGCCAGGAGTGGTGATGGAAACAAAGAGCAGGGAATGCAGGCCACTGAGATACTGGGGTCAAGAGCCTGGAGAGAAATGGGTCCAACTCCCATATGTGGCCCGGGGAGGCGGTGGTTCCCTCCCCATGCCGCTTCTGAAGCCCCAGCTCATTGGTTCTTTGTCTCTGAGGTTCAGGAGAGCAGTGTCCCCATGCTTTGTTTACTCTTCCCCCTCTCCCACCCACACGGCACACTCTTTAACTTTCCTAAAGACCAGAAACAGCAGCAATCTGATTAAAAATTAATAGGAGCCTCAGAGGGAAAGTACCAAGAGGCAGTTGGCTCTGTGATCGACACTTATTTGAGGTTCTTTAAATACCCAATTATTTTCAGGACACCTGTGGAACAGAAACCACAGGACATGGGAAATGGGTTTTCAGGCCAGAGGGAGTATATTTTTTAAGCAAAAGTCTTTTAACGCTGAGAAGAGATGAATTATGTTTACAGTACTCCCCTCCATCCTCCCACTTCTCTCCTTTTAATTTTTTTCTTTCCTTCACTCCTTTATAGTTTTTTCAGGTGTTTTGCTCAGCAGGACTGAGAAGAATTTATCTTCAGTGTAAACTCGATTATTCTACAGTGGCTCTCCATTTGTTCAGGAGGTAGCAATGCAATGTAGGTAAAAAAGGAAAGAAAAGCAAAGAACCCCAAAAGACAGTGAATTAAAATGGCCTGGGAATACGTGGTGTTATAATATATCCCCATTTGACCAGGAACGAAATGTAAATCTGACATGCCAAGGGATTAGGAAGTACTGGTATACTACTGTGTTTCTCTGGGTTAGAAATATGTTCTGCGGAGTGGACCAACCCATCAATGAGCCTCGAACGACTGTAAAACTGAATCTGCAAAATAAGTGAAGATCGAAACAAAACAAACTGAATAGACAGGGTCTCATTTCTCTCCCACTCACCTCCTGACCCTGAAACTGACCTCGTGGTTAGTGAACTACTGAGGTGCTGCTGTGCGGTCTGCGATTCTCGCTGATGCCCACACAGGGAGGATTGCATCTGATGCCTACATTTTCACTTAGTCGCAGGCAGGGACAAGTTACAGTTGAATTACTCACGTGCAACAAATCAGACAGAGTGCAAACCCTGTGCTTAGTCAGAGAAGAGGTGGTAAGGAAGGTGTGCTGTACAACGACATAGAGGAAAAGCCATGTCATCCTTACCTGCCAGCAGGCTGTCGAAAGTCAGCCAACTTGGCGCAGATGGTCTCAGTAAAGGTCAGAAAGAGAAAGCAAAGACAGGGTTCTGTTTTGTTTTGTTTATTAATCTTTCCCCTTTTCTTTCTCTTGTTTCAACACAGTGTTAATGGACTGCCACCTTATTAGCATCGTCGGCAAAAACATGTAACTTTTGGTTACTCAGAGTGTCGATTGGACTGTGACTTTTTAATAATATGTGTGTGGTTTTGTGTTTTAATTAAACATAATGTTCCTTTCCATACTCGCTATCAACTTAAAAATAGCAGAAAGGGTGGATGATCAGAATGATGCTTGCAGAATTGTCTTGTGGATCCTACTGTAAATCTCCAGGCTGTCTGAAATGAGGTTTTTTAAGTCTACTCCCCTCCTGTAAGGATGGAAAAACAACTTTGTTTATGGTTTCTATCTGCTGCAATTATAAGTTGGATGGCGCATTTACTCAGAAAAGCAAAACTGCTGGGTTAGGGAAAGTAACTGCAAAATAATGCCTCATTGCATTCATTGGATGACGCCCTGGTGGTGTAGTGGTTACGAGTTGAGCTGTGATCCACAAGATCCGCAGTTCGAAACCACTAGCGGCTCTGTGGGAAGAAGACAAGGCTTCTTCCTCCTGAAAATAGTTACAGTCTCCGAAACCCACAGGGCCAGTTCCACTTTGTTCTAGAGGGTCCCTGTGAGTACGTATTAACTTGACAGCAGCGAGTTTTTAAGCAAGAGTTAAGCTTTTACTTGGAATACTGGTGGCTGTTATTTATAGAACATGTATTTCTGGTTTCTTTCTTTCTTGGACATACAACTAAATATGTATCTTTGCATGCATGTATTTCTGAGTCCTGGTGATATGTGCTGGCTACTCACCTCAGGGTCAGAAGTTGGAAACCACCTGGCACAGGAGTACGATGAGACTTTTGTACTTCCATCAAGGTGTACAGCCTGGCAGCCCCACAGGGGCTGTTCCATTCTGGCATCTAGTGCTGCTATGATTCAGAATCAACTCCATGGCAGTGAGTTTCATGTTTGAGACTTATAGGTATATTACCAGAGATGCACTTAATCTATTTATTTGTTTGTTTTTATTTATTATCACTTTGGAAAGAGGAAGGGAGAGGACTGGACAGGGTCTCTTTCCTTTATGCCTGGGGTCACCATGAGCCAGGTGCTGGGTCAGTGGCAGCTAATCAGATAAGCAGCATAGATTGACATATGAGGATGGGCCTCAAAACGTTCCTGGACTCAATGGAGTTAAAAGATGATGGAATGTTTTCATAACCTTTTGGAATCCCATTTCTCTCTGTCTGTAAAAGGATTTGAGAAGGCTCACTGCAGGGAAGGAGGCCTGGCGATGTAGCAATTACGAGCGTGTGTGTGTGTGTGTGTGTGTGTGTGTGTGTGTGTGTGTGTGTGAGACAGAGAGAGGTTAGGAATGGGATAGACCAGTGGTTCTCAACCTGTGAGTTGCGACCCCTTTGGGGGTCAAAGGACCCTTTCACAGGGATCAACTGATTCATAACAGTAGCAAAATTACAGTTATGAAGTAGCAACAAAAATAATTTTATAGTTGGGGGGTCACCGCAACATGAGGGACTGTATTAAAGGGTGAGAGCATTAGGAAGGCTGAGAACCACTGAGATAGACAGTGGATTATTCCTTAGTCTTCTTTTGGAATTACAATGATTGTTTATTCCCTGTGATTTCAGGGTTTGCTGATGATTGATACCTAAGAGTAGACTTAACTCATTCTCAAATTTAAGTGTGATCACGCATTGGAAACAAATAGGAAGTGCTTTGAAGACGCTATTTCTGTTTGCTGCTCATCAACCATTGACCATCTGTGTTGTATTACAAATCTGACTGTGGGATGCTTGCCATCCGGAAACAAAGCGAGGCCATTAAGTGTGATTTTTTAAAAAAAGTCTTATTATGTGAACAGACTAGAAAACTTAATGGCTCATCATTTTCAAGAAAAAATACTTAAACATAATCAAAGCTGGTTCAGGAAGTATTGAGCCAAGTTAGTCACTGGGAAATGGTATTGACTCTGGGGTTTGAACTCAGCTTGCTATTGTTATGAAACTCTGACCCACCTGGGATCTAGAATATTGGAAGTTAAGGAGAACTCTAAATCTGGTTGAATTTGAATTCTTTCAGACATATAGCTTCTGTGTAAAGCTCCTATCAAAAAACAGAAGAAAAGCAAAAGAGGGTTATGTCTGAGGATGGATCTGTGTTATCTTGGCAGCCTTCATGGGCAGAGGTATCATTGGAGTCTGACAAAGAACACAGGACCCAAGGCAAAGAAAGGGCAGAGCAAACCCATGTGGAGGCTGGTGATCAATGACATGTCTTTGGAACTAATTGAAAGAGTTAAGAAAGGAGGTGTGGTAGCTAGGAATGATTTAGAGAGAGACGTCTGCAGGCCCAAGGAGACCAAATGGCAGTATTGAATGTCTTATGCTTCTTTGTCTTTGCTTTGATGATGGAAGCAGGTATGAGATAATATAGGCATATCTTGTTGTTTGGTGCCATGGAGTAAGTTCCAACTCATAGCAGCCTTGTGTACAAAAGATTAAACCCCACCCAGTCCTGTGTCACACTCACACCTGTTGCCTTCTTGGAGCCCACTGTTGCCGCCACTACTTTAATTCATCTCTTGAATTTGGGGGGTTTTTTTGGCGGTGGGGGGGATGTGCCCTTCTACTTTACAAAGCATGATGTCCTTTCCCAGGGACTAGGCTGTCTCGATAACATGTCCAAAGTATGCGAGACCAAGTCTAACCACCCTCGCCTTTAAGGAGCAATCTGGCTGCATTTCTTCCAGAACAGATCTGCCTGGTCTTTTGGCAGTTCATGGTATTTCAGGGTTCTCTTCCAGCATCATCATTCAAATGCATCAATTCTTCTTCAGCCTTCCTTGTTCAGTGTTCAATTTCACACGCACAGGAGGTGATTGAACAGACGTGTCTAGAAGCTGAGAGAAGTAAGAAAATGACCTCCTGTCCAGAGTCCCCAGAAAGGAATGTACACAGTTCCAGCCCGTGTCACTGACCGCCAAGTTGTGCACCGAGAGCGTCGGAGCCAAGCCAGGCTGATCAGCATAATCACCGACGTGCAGCTCACCATCTTCACCAACACGCTGGGCGGGTCGCTCTTCTTGCTTGTTGTCGTCTATCACTACGTGGCCGTCAACAATCCTGAGAAGCAGGAACGAGAGTGGTGCTTTCTCAGCCCCAGGATTCCAGGACCTAGTCTGAGGCAAGATGGAGGGTGTGAGGGCCCGCCCTCACCCTTCACTCCATCCCTTCTACCCATCGCAACATACAAAGCAACTACCCGGAGTTTTTCAAACAACTTCTATTTCCTCAAAGTCTTCCTTAACCCTATGGAACTAGAAGCTGCCACTGGATAGGGCCCACTCTAGGGGCTGCTGGCTTTTCTACCTGCCCTCCAATATAAAAATATAGACTTTTTTGTGGTCTCCCCCACCCCCAAAAGAAAAGAACGGACTCCTGCTAACATCTTGATTTGGGCTCAGTGAGACTTCTGACTTACATGACTGTAAGATGACAGGTTTGCGGGTTTTTTAAATCATTTTACTGGGGACTCGTACAACTCATCACAACCCATCCATTCGTCCATTGTGACAAGCACATTTGTACATTTGTTGCCATCATCATTTTCAAAACATTTTCTTTCTACATGAGCCCTTGGTATCAGCTTCCCATTTGCCCCTCCCTCCCCCACCCTTCCTCCCTCATGAACCCTTGATAATTTATAAATTATTATTATTTTTTCCTGTCTTA
>NW_022103896.1:14072784-14080147 GCF_000313985.2 Echinops telfairi
GGGAGGAAGCATTTAGGAACTAGAGGAAAGTTGTATGTTTCACAAGATGATAGTTTTAAGCCACAAGTTGTGTGGCAATATTTCATAGCACTCAGGGAAAAAGCAGACTGGCACTTTAACTTCATCTTTTTAGTCAGCGTTTACCTTGAAATACAGATCACTTTAAAACTCTTTGGAAGGAGTGTTAAGTCTACTCCAAATTGGCAGTGCTTGAGTTGTGGTTTTGTTGCTCTCTTTGTTCCCCCAATTGGTCTTCTGTCAAGAGACATGTGTATCAGGACTAAACCGCATATTGGGGGGGGCCAAGAAGACAATGTCAACATCATGTGTGTCCAGGTGAGGCCGGGGTCTCACAAAAGCCAGAACTGTGACTTGGAGTTTCACTCACACTATCTTTTGGGGGCTGGGAACAGACTGGCAAAATCCCTGGTGAAGTGGTAGATGGAGACGTCTCTCTTTATTTCGATTGATGGGAGCATCCTGTTTGCCTACAGGCTTCCAGAGGGACCAGGAAGGGGAACTACATGAATGTTTGCTCTATATGCCAGGCACTTCTCTGGGTCCTGTGATTCTCAGAATAACCCTGGGAGGTGGATACCGCTTTTTCTGCCATGTAACACATCAGGAAATTAAAGCTCTTAATGACTTAATGAAGCTCAATTATCTACTGGGCAGAAGAGCCAGAATCTAAACCAGGGGTTGTTCAGTCTCAGACTCTGCCATTTCCTTCTATAATGCTCTTCGTGAACCTCTTAATGGAGCTTTGGACTATTCTGAGAACCTGATGCATGTAAGAGCCTCTCTTCCCAGAAAAATGTACAAACATGAGCACACACACATGTTTGCAGCTATGCTCATGTGTTATTCCCAGGGGCTTACTTGTCCCAAAGAAACCTAAATGTAGGGTGACATTGTGTTCGCGTGCCATTTTTTTGTTCGTTATAGCACCGTGCATGTCATAGTAGCACACTGGAAACCCACCTGGGAAACCTCTTCGTCCTCCCATTTATTATATGTGAGACCTTGACAAATTCACAATGCCGGTGTGATGCAAATGGCTAACACATTTGGCAGCCAATCAAAAGGCTGGAAGGTTCCAGTTGACCCCGGGGAACCTTGAAAGAAAGATCAGGTGATCTACTTCAGAAAAGTTAGCTATTGAAAACCCTGAGGAGGCCACTTCTACTCTCTCATACACAAGGGCTTCTGAGTCAGAATCAGCTCAATGGTGGGTGGTCAGGGCCATGGACAAATTGTGGAGCCCTCTCTGAATCTTGCTGTCCCTGTTTATAAAGCAAGGGTAGCAGTAAGACTTCTTGGACTTGGTCATGGTAGGTTTTGTGGGAATTGGAAAGCTTACACAGAAAGGTATTTGAAGAATAAGTGCTCAATGAAAAAGGCCTAAAACATTTTCTATTAACACTTACGTTGGATTATGAACTCCAGTCGCACACAGTAGTTTTTCAAGGGTAGCCTCAGAATTATGGAGATGGCAGGAAAAGTTCAAAGCATCAGTGATTAAAATAGTTGGAGAAGAAAACTTCATGTTTGGACAACCCACCTGCCGTTCATATAGAAATTGATTCTTTGAATAACAGGGCCAGTGGAGACAGGGGACTGAGTGCATTTTTCCTCTCCAAAAGCATTTCCATGACACCTGTCTCCAGAGAGCCATGACGCTGAGAGGGAGAGATCAGACAAAACTTCAGAAACTTGTGACTTATGACTTCAGGGGAGAGAGCATTTCAGAACTCCAGCAATGAAGGATGAAAGGATGCTGCTGTGGGGCTCCTTTGGGATGGAGCAGGAAGCCCTTGGCAGGCACTTAGTGTGTCTCCTTCTATAAGAAAAAGGTAGAAGACAAAAACGAGTGCCACTTTGATTACCTGGATAAATGATTGAGCCGTCATCACACCGTGTAAACTCACCCAGCCTCTCCCGTATGAACACACTATGAGGTGTCCATCAAGGCTAAGAGCTTTAAATAAGAGTAACCATAGTGATGATTAAAAAAAAGGACCAACATGGAAGTAGGAGGATGCTCATGGATCACCAGACACCTATTAACACTTTGCCAAAAACTTCCATAGATGGTCACAACATGTGGAAAACAATCTTCAGTTTTACTGAACATAGTAGTTCTTTATTCCCACCGAATGGTATTTGAAGAGATGCTTTTGCTAAAGAATTACCTTACATTTTTACATTATTCTCTCTTTTTTATCCCTTTCTATGCCCCCTTTTCTGCCTCTTATTACATTTTCACTCACTCAAGCAAGCTAAGATAACATTTTTCCCTATTTAAGGCACTGTTCTGTCCTGGCACTGCTCACCCGGTCTACCCATTTAAGGAAATAGGCACACATCTTTCAAACTTATAAAAATTGATTCTTCAATATTTGATTCATAATGATACTGAAAGAACCTAGGGCTTTATGAAGACAAAAGAAACAATTTTCATGGAAATGCTGAACCTATGCACACTTATTAACTCCTACTGACTAATTATTATGGATCATTGGGAGAACCCTGTCAATGTGGAAAGATGCTAAAATATCTTTCCTATCCTCAAGAGGGCCACAATTGGATCGCTCAATTAGCACAGTAAGGCGGAACCAGGAATTTAGAATTCCTGAGCATACATTCAGGGTTCTTTAGAACTAAAATAATTTCAATGAAGTATTTCTCTTAGAAAAATATGGGAAAAATCACTAGAGTTTCAACTTAGAGATTAGTATTTTACCATTTTTGCAAGATGCTATCACCACACACGATTCAGAATACATGGATGGCGTGTTGGAGAAATGAAAGATCTCATTGTTCTCCAGATAGACTTGTCTATTGTTTAACCAGGAGCCAGTCTGGCAGTATAGTGCTTAAGCATTAAGCTATGATCTGCATAGTCAGAAGTTCAAAACCATCAGCAGCTCCTTGGAAGAAAGACTGGGCTTTCTACTCCCATGTACAGCACAGTCTCTGAAACACACAGAGGCTCTCTATGAGTCAGGTTGGCTTTGGTTTTATTATTTGACTAAAAATTGAAAAATTGAACCATGAAAGTGAGTCCTTTTCCCAGCCTGGAGGGAGGCTCAGTGCCATAATTTTGGCATTCTACCTGTCTCCATCCAGCTCTTAAGTCTAGGCTTTTGGTGATTTTGAATTTTGTCCCACGTTTTTCTCCCACTCTGACCAAGACATTCTAATGTGGTGTCTTTCAGAGCAGTTGATGGTGGGAGCTGGGCACCATCTAATCCTGGTCTCAGGATCATGGGGGCTGAGGGCCATGGGGATCATGAGGCCATTGGACTGTTTCTGTAAGTCTTGAATTTTCTTCACTCTTCTTTGATCCACACAGGAAGAGACCAATCGTTGCACATTGGGTGGCTTCTAGGGAGCTTTTAAGACCTCAGCCACTACTCACGGAAGTAGGGTGTAGATCATTGGGTTTGTGGATTACATCATGCCACTTTCTGTTCCCCAAGACTGCAGCCCTGAGCCCACAGGCCCAGGGACTCATGATCTCAAGGTGTTTGACTATGCCTACGATGTTTTTATAACTGTAGCAGTGGACTGCTAACAGAAAGGTTGTTGGTTCAAATGCACCAATCCTTAATCTGCAGTGCCATTTATTTAGTGCAGTGTCTCAAAAAGTAGTCATGGCGGCAGAAGATTCTTAAAAAGGAATTGTTCGTGGCAGTCAGCAAAGTTTGAATAATTCCCCTTCCCCCCACCTCTTTCTTCGACTTTCTTTTGCACACCCCTGACTTCCCTCAATCTCATTCTCTCTCTACTTCAGCACCCTGAAAAACTTCATTTCCCCATAATCTACATCAGCTTTGGTTTCTCTCCCTCCATTTCTCCGCTCTGGTTCAGGTCTCAATTTGTTTCGACACCCTTTGTCTTTTATCTAGGTTCTATAAATAAAGGAGAGCCCAGACCAGCCAAGCAAGCAACTCTATCTTTCTCTGTAGAAGAGAGGAGCGGGTGGGAGAGAGAGCAAGTGAACACTTAGAATAGAAGGTTAATCCTTTTATCTCTCTCACACCTGGGTTTTAAAAAAGGGACTCAATGTTGCATGCAATCCCTTCAGAAAGGTGCTAAAAGGCCCAACTTTCATCGCTTTGTTCTCATGAAAAGTTCATGTTCTGAGTCACCTCGAAAGCAGGCACAGGCGTAGGCAGAGACCTGGATGTACAGTAGGTCCCCTGGGAGTTCACGGTGGCTTCAGTGGCAGCCGAGGTGTCCGCAGAACGTTTGGGTTTGTGGCTCTCTGTATGCGCTCTACTGTGTGAGGTGGGGAAAGGGCACGGGAGAGGAGACATCACTCGTTTCTTGTTTTCTTTTAAGCAGTTGTATTGGCACATAATCCACAAATACAATTCAATAGTTCCATCACATCAAGAGTTGTACTAGCACAATCGGTTTTAGAACATTTTCTTCATTTTTGTACTCATCATTATGAATTCTCCATTTCCCCAACCTCCCCTAGCCCCAAGAAATCATTAGTCCAGGTCCTGTCTCTATAGATTTACCTATCCTGGATTTCATAGACAACAAACAAACAAACACATTTTTTTAACAAAACTAACAATCACAAACTAGAACAGAGAAAAGTCTTAACCAACAAGAAAGTAGAAAATATTAAAAAGAAGATCAAATTTGGAATGGATCAAAAGGAATATCAAATGATAGGTGCTAAAATTTTACCTAATGATATCTGCGATAATCTACTTTCCAATGAATTCTGCAGGATAGAGAGTGGTTCATGTCCCTGGTGTGTGGTCAGACTCACTTATTTCTATGTCTGCCAAAGACTTGCAGTCACACATTGGATGGAAGATTCAGAATGAAATACTGACCATAGCTGTTGGTCTGTGGGAAAAGAACACTGACAACATGGTTGACCCTACGCATGGGAAGATCTCACTTCAGACTTCATACCTTCATGAAGAACCCCAAGTTACACAATGATTCCACTTGGGTTGAACCCATCAATAGCTCATCAACGGACAGACTTGCTGACCCACTTCTGTAAAGATTACAGCTGAGGAAACTTTAGTGAGCCATTCTCCTTTATCTTGTAGAACTAGATCAGAATTGACTCAACAACATACAACAACAACATCCACCAAGGAGTGGAAACTCTTCCATTTATTAGATAAAGTAGTCTCTCAGTACCATATCAGTATGACTACTGTAACTTTAAATATATATTTTAAAAGCCTGGTAAGTCAAAATATTTCCCTGCTAAAGAGAAAATGTCACCTTATTCTTTTCTTCAGTTGTAATTTAAAATAATTTTTCAAGTTCTGATTCAAAAATGTCAATTTGTATTTTGAGTAGAAATAGTAAGTAAAAATTGGCATCGTTAAGTGTTAGCACTTTCCAGATGGAAATATGGGAGTGATCTCTTTATTCAAGTCTATTTTTCTGTTTGTGTTTTTTCTTTATTAAAAAAAATTAACAGTTTTATTGGCATATAGTTTACATAGCTTACAATTCAATAGTTCAAGAAGAGTTGTACACTCATCACCACAATTAATTTTAATACATTTTCTTCATTCTTGTGTTCATCATTATTATCTCCCCATTTCCCCCACAACCTCCCCTGCCAGGCATTTCCTCAAGGAACTAATAATCCAGTTACTGTCGCTATAGATTTACCTGTCTTGGTGAAAAAAAAAGAAGAAAGAAAAACCCACTGCCATCGCGTCAATGCCAACTCATAGCAACCCTTTAGGACAGGGTAGAACGGCCCCTGTGAGTCTCTGAGACTGCGACTCGTTAGGGGGTAGAAAGCCCTATCTTTCTCCCTTGGCGCAGTTGGTGGTTTCTAAATTCTGACCTTGTGGATCGCAGCCCAACTCGTAACCATTGTACCACCAGGGTTCCTTAACTTGGACAGTGAAGTGGAAATACACATGGATTAAGCCTCTGGTGAATCCCCTCAGATCACAGACCAGGTATGGGAATAGGTTTGCCGTCATGCAGAAAGCAGTGGAAAGAGGATTATCGTTTGAACTCCCTTTTGATCCACTTTCAGATTTGGTCTTATTTTTAACATTTTCTACTTTCTTTTAATCAGGTCTTCTTACATCTCAACAAAACCTTAGCTTTTAAAAATGTTAAGCAGTTGGCTTCTGTAAAGATTATAGCCTCGAAAACTCTGTAGTGCAGTTCTACTCCGCTCTTACAGGTTACTATGTGTTGGAATCTACTTCATGGTTATGGGTATGTGGTTTTAGTTTTAGAGCCCAGGGATATTACAATAGATATTGAAGACAAGAGATATAATTCCTGATCTGGTAGAGCTAAAATTCTACTCTGAGAAAATATAGATTGAAAAGGACAAATAAAAATATATATTAAAAAATTAAAAATTTTAAAAAGGACATATAAAAATTGCTTTTTCATGGTCACATCTAGGAATATTAGATATCTGCATATACCTCTATACAAAGATCTATAATCTATATTATGCAAAGATGTATAATCTTTATTTTGGATTATATCTTAGAATATAATTCGTGAGGTGATTTATTTTTAATGAATTATTGACTTGGACGGATTAAATTCTTAAGTGACTGGGCACTATCTACACAAACAATGGGCATTGGTCATAGGGCAAATTATCCAATAATATTCACCCACAGCAGCAGAGCCACACCTATCAGGGGAATAATACACATCATAATGAAGCCAGGAGGACATTGAATAGTAAATATAGGGTACTTCCAGATCATAATTCATTGGGCACCCTCAAGGCAAAACATTAGAACCAAAGTCTAATGTCCATCGGTTCTGTGCCCTTGGGCTAGTGGTGATTTGCTTCTTATCACACTAGAGAGTTTCAGCCTGAAGTGCAATGGCTTCTGGTGAGGTAAGACCCAGTTCACATAGTGGGATTTCCATCTGGTGTGGTATATAGAGGATGCTGTACGCCAGAAAGAATAGAGTCTAAAGTTCCAGTAGTCTATAATGCACACACTGGGTCACCAAGGGCAACATAGAACCTAAGTCAAAAGCATCCAAATAGAAACCTAGGACCAGGTATATCCTCCCCTTGGCTGAGGGGATATTCTTGTATCTAAGGATATGAGGTCATTTGTTTCTCCAAAAACTTAGATTTGTTTAGTCTTTATAGAAATGCTGCATATACTTGAGTATAAGCTGACCGGATATCAGCCGAGGCACCTAATTTTACCACAAAACTGCATTAAAAATGTGCTGACAGAGTGGAGACCCAAAGCCCATTTGTAGGCCACTGGACATCCCCTTACAGAAGTGTCTCGGGGAGGAGATGAACCAGTCCAGGCGAGATGTAGCAATGATGAAACATACAATTTTCCTGTAGTTCCTAAAT
>NW_022103896.1:14080991-14092952 GCF_000313985.2 Echinops telfairi
AAAAAAGTGCTGAAAAACTCAGCTTATACATGAGTATATACAGTAATCAGTTCTATCTGGATGACATTGGTGGGGCACATTTCATCTATGCCTGGGGGAACATTTGGAATTTTTATAGCAGAAGATGGGAGAAGACTATGAAAAAATTGAATTGTAAGTCTAGTTAATAGAAGATTTAAGGTGAGAGGATTTGATCAGAGACATAGGGTCAATGACAAATTATCATACAACTTCCCAAAGCAAGAAATTGATGCTCTATATATCCCTAAGGAGTACAAGAACATGCCAGGCCACTTCACACTTGGAAGACTTTCTAGAATGTTCTCTACTGCCATGTTTCCGAAGGAGAAACTGTGGTCAGCTTCTGAAACTCCAAAGGAAATCCTGCAGGGCCCTGTACAGAGATTGAAGCAGGGGAGACAGAAGCCCCTTGACCACTGAACAGAGAGCTAACACTTTCCCATTTATTTCGTCGTAATTAAGGTATCTCCACACTATCACGAGCATCCAATACCATGGAGCTAAAATGGCACCAATGGGAATGCTCTTTCAGAGGTGAGTCTCTGCCTAGACCCTTGACTTAGCACATAACAACAGCTAAATTGGTCATTTGAAAACCAATACATTTCAGGAAACATTTCTGATATTTATCATGTCCTCGCATATTTACTGATACTACAGTAAATAGTTCACAAACCCTCAGAATCTTCTTAGAAATACAGATTAACTGGAGTTGGCTGCCATAAGAAAGATGCACCTTTTACCCCATTGGGCAGTTCAAATTTCCCAGGAGCAGGTATCTGAGGCATCAGCGATATGGGTGCAGGAAGTTTATGGTAGCGCTATTAGAGTGAGCACCCGTGGAAGAATGAAGGTGACAGAATTGGGCAGAGGGATGAGTGGACCGAGATCCACTCTCAACATAGGTCTAGACTGGAGAGCTCCACCTAAAGATTGGTGGTTCAATCCTACCCAACAGTAAAAAATGCCTGGCAAGCAGTTTCCATAAATGATTTTAGTCAAGAAAACTCTGTGGACCAAGTCTACTGTGTATCATTTGGGATCACCAGGACTCAGAATCAACTCTTTAGAATTTCTGGGGTTGGACGGCCCTGTTGAGTTGCCCAACATTGACACAGAGGAAGAGACCTTTATAATCCTGGCTCTCTTCGTTGATGGTAGTGAGACTACTGAAAATAGCCAACATCCAACACTCCCAGCAGCTGGGGGATGAGAGCTTTGGCCTTTGTAGAGACCACAGCATCTACTTCACCTCTTAAAAAGAGAAGGCCATGGGTTTTAATCGCTTTACTTTATCTTGCTTTTCATTCTCATTTACACAGTTGGGACCCCTTACCCACCCTTGGGTAGCCTCTGCTTGTAAGGCTGCTCCTGATCCTATGGACTGGAAATGTTTCTTCTCTCACTTTCTTCCCACCATCGTTCATGCCACTGTGGGTGTTCTTACCCCAGGTTTTTAGTCCAGATTTTACAAATGCTTCAAAGTATGTAGTTCGATAATAATTTTTTTAATCTGCTTCCATAAAGATTGACAATGTCATCAAGGCCATTCTGACTCACATCGATCCTGTAGATCATCTTTTCTAGAAACAGAGGATCACGTCTTTTCCCCTCAGAGTAGCGGTTGGGTTTGAACTACCAACCATTTCATTCGCAGTTGAGTGCTTAACAATTGTGCCACTGGAGCTCCTCTTCCAGGAAGTTGACAGCCTTGGAAACCCTATGGGGAAAGTCCTACACCTTTTATAGGGTCCCTCATTGCTGTGAGTCGCAACCAACTTGATTGCAATGAAGTTGTTTTCTTGAGTTTATGAGTTAGAATCAAGTTGACAGCAATGCGTTTGTTTCATCAGTTTTTTAAGGTGCTATTGAATCATTTCCAACTCATAATGATATGTACAAACGCCCCCCCCCAAAAAAAAAACCTGCCCAGACCGATGACACCCTAACAGTCAGTACTATAATGGAGTCCATTGTTGCGGCCACTGTTATCAAACCATCTCATTGAGAGTTTTCTTTTCTGCGTGTCTTCTACTTTCAAACAACTGAAGGCAATGGGTTTGGTTTGGGGTATACCGTTGTATAGTACTAGGGGTTTTACATTGATTCAAACGAAAAACTCATTGCCTCTGAGTCTATTCCTATTCATAGTGTTGCTATAGAAAAGGGTAGAACTTCCCTATGGACTTTTGAGACTACAACTCTTTATGAGAGTAGAAAGCCTTGTTTCTATCCCAAGGAGCTGCCATTGGTTTCGAACTGCTGACTTTAGCTTAGCAGTCCAAAGTGTAACTATTATGCCACCAGGACTCCTGATTAGCTCATTTAATTTTCACCCAAAACCCCCAAGATATGAGTAGTATATGCTTGTATGTCTGGGGTAGTATCCAAAACAGTTTGAAAAACAGGTATAGTTCAGTACAGATCAATCAAAATGGAAATAACTAATATTATTGCAAGACTAAAAGTTTTATTATATCCATTTTACAGATGGATATTAAGAAGTTATCATGTGCCACTAAGTCCACCGTGACTCATTGCAACCCTATGCCCAACAGAACAAACTGCTGAGTATGTCTGCACTATCCGCAAAATTGTGACAGCCATTGCGTCCAGGCATTTTCTTGAAGATATTTCTCCTTTTTTATGATCTTCCACTTTCTCAAGTATGATGTCCTTTTCAGGGGACTGGCCTCTCCTAATAAAATGTCCAAAGTACATAAGATAAAATCTCACCATTATTCCCTCTAAAGAGCGTTCTGATGGTGCTTCTTCCAAGACAGATTTGTTCGCTCTCTGGCCAGCCATGGGAACATCGAATAGCTTGCCTAACGATATGGAGCCAGTAGGTGAAAGAGGTGGAATTGATTCACAGGCAGTCTGACCTCGGAGACAAATGATCATTAATAATAACGGGTTTACTGCCCTGTTTTTCAATCTCAAGATCTAACTGAGGTTTCTTCAAACATTTAATTTTTACTACCTGGGCAAGTATTCAACCTTCTTAACCTCCCTATAGAGCGCAGGTCTACCCAGACCGACCACAACTGTCTTCTCACCAGAATGCCCTAGATCTCCTGTCAAATACAATTGCCAACGTTTGTTGGACTGAAGGCTAATTTTGTAAGCCACTCTGAGCTGAGGTAATTATTATAATTATGAGGGATAATAGCTGTTATTCAGAGTGATTTTGGTAAAAGCCAGCTAGAAATTGAGTTTATTTAAATAGTTCAATCAGGAGAAACAGTAACCTCCAGGCTGGGGAGGGTAGAGTGTCTCTAAAACAGTCTGAGAAAGTGTGAGGCTGACAAAGTAACCCCCATAATGAAACGACTGCCAACCTGTCAATTCCATTTCACACAGGCTCTGGCAGTGGTGGAAGCTGGGAACTAGCAGAGAAGGTTGCTCCCTGAGGCAGCTTTGATGGATTCCGATGAACAAAGCAAAAGAGATCATCATGACGGAGACCCTGAGTAAGCACAGGCATGGCTTTGTGTTTCTTTGATTTCTTATGAAGGAAACATGGAAATGGAATTCCTATGGGGGGCATTCCCTGGGAATCATAGTTAACATCTCCACAACCACTCCAAGAGATAGATTCATGACAATGAATTGCCGCTGTAGAAGTGTGTGTGTGTGTGTGTGTGTGTGTGTGTGTGTGTGTGTGTGTGTGAAGTTTGGTGGGGGTGATGAATTATGTCTATTAAACTCTTCCAAACATACCCATCTCTCCAACAGTGATGACATGTGGAAAGATGCAGAGCCAGAAGCCCAATGTCCCTGAGCCCTGCCCAACAACCCCCTCCCAAGTTTTACGTAAGGGAGGAGCCAAGATGGCATAGTAGGTTACTCACTGGGCTGCTATCTACGAGATCGTTTGCTTTCAACCCACCAGGCACTCCACAGGAGAAAGATGAGGCTTTCTGCCCCTGCCAAGATGTACAGCCTCTGATACTCAAAGGGGCAGGTTTACCCTGACCTGCAGAATGGTCCTTACAAGGCGGAATCCACTTTACCACAGTGAGTTGGATTTCTGGCTTGGATCTATTCTTTGATTTAGCTCTTTCTTCTGATTTTTGCTTTGCATAGGTTCTACTCCCAGATGGCTCACCCTGAGAGTGGTGAGATGGTGCCTTGTTCTAGAGTCTAGCCTTTCAGATTCAGGTCCAAAAGAAGTGAGAGGGAATTCTTCACAGGCACTTCAAAAGCCCTGCAGCTCTCTATTCTGTTTGACCTATGTCCCATGTGTGGCCCCACTCACTGCGAGCATGTAGATCAGTGGTGCCTCCTAAGTGAAGGTTTCTTCCTCTATGTGGACCAGGACGTGCACACTTTCAAAATATATTGAAGACAGAATTTTCTGCAGAAACAAGAGGCAACACTGCTTATCTAGCATGACAGTCAGCCTCTGTTGTCTGGCTCGGTTCTTCCCACTCCTCCCTCATCTGATTCCCGGGTGTTGAGGTGAGGGGCTATCGCGTCAGCTCCGACTCAGTGTGTCTCCAGTCAACAGTAGGAAACACTGCCCAGCCCTGCACCGTCCTCACAATTGTTCTAAGGTTTGGAACCATTACTGAAGCCACTGGGTCGACCCATCTCATTGAGGGTCTGCTTCTTTTCCCCAAGTATGGTACTTATCATTAAAGACTTGGATCAAATCAAATACATTTTGTTTCATTATTATTATCACACAATGTGATGGCAGGACATGGTGGAAGTGAGACCTAGAGTAAACCAAGAGGCCAAATATCCGTAAAGGGACAGCACTGTGACACTTCCATCAGTCGAGATAGATCATTCTGCTGGTCCACATTGATGGAGGTGTTCTTCTCTAGCACTGGATGACAATGACCGTCAGCTACCTGGGTTCTCAGGAAGTAAAAGGTTAATCTTTTTGCTCTGGTCTTTAAATATTCCAATAAGGGCTTAACTTCCCTATACGTTTATACAGGATTATTTTTAAAAATCAAGAACTGTCTACAAATAAAAAGAAAAAAAATACATAGAAATACTAAGTACTATGATGATAATCTCTCTTAGAGGGAACATCACTAACTAAAGGGTATGCACATATTAGCTTGGGTAATGGGGGATTCAATATATTATAAGAAGGAGCTCAACCCAAGATTTGTGGGCATTGTAACCAATAACATGCAACAAAAGTGTATGTTAACCATTGAATGGAAAACTGATTTGCTCCGCAAATCTCCACCCAGTTCACCATAACAATTAAAACAAGGACAACAATAAAACTTAAGATCGCTCTCTTGATGTAGCTATAAAAATAAGTAGAAAGATTTTAGTCCTATCTGACGCTACATGTGTTTTCAGTTCTATTATGGGTTATTTTGCATTCTATTTAGTTCTATTAATTATGGGTTATTTTGCGTTCTATTTAGTTCTATTATGGGCTGTTTCAAATAACAGAATGTCTTTGTTCCTTTTCATTTAGCAATAGTAGTGACATGAAATGAAACAAATTTCAGACCAATATTTCTTTGCCGCCTTACCAGAACTTTGGCCATGCCCTGTTGGATGACAGAATTTCATCAGCTGGTTTGCCTCCCAGGGCTCAAGTTTGAGAATACCAGCCTGCTAGTTTGTATTTGAAGTGCCGTTGACTGTGTTTCATCTTCTTTTAGAATTTCATAGACTTTGTTCCATTGTCTTCTGCCACCGTAGCAGTACAGAGAAATTGGAAGTACATCTGATTTTTTCTTTTATGACAAACTTTCTCTTTATGCCAAGATGCCTCGGAGTCCTGCCCCGTGCCGATCGCTGCTTTCTGGGAGCAGAGTGTGGGTGTGCTCCTGAGGATTCAGCTCTTACTTTATTTCAAAGTTCTCAGTTTCAAGTACAGTACACAAATTATCCTACATCTTTGTCTGCTCTGCCTGTGTCTACGCTCTAGGAATTTTAATCTCTTCTCCCATTTTCTGGACATTCCCTGTGCTATTACAAGGCTTTCTTTTGTCTGTAGTTTCTATTTGCTGATTTATCTTCATCTATTTCTGTTCCTACTTTACATATTCATTCTATAATGGAACTGGTATTTTCCCCATCTTCCATTTCTTAGCGTTCTCATATTTAGTTATCTTGCTCATCATTGTGATTTCATTTTCTTATCAATCTTTTCCATAGTATGAGAAAGATCCCTAGTGGTTTTGTGGGCTGAGGGTGCGACTGCTAGCTACCAGGTTGATGGTTCAAACTCCCCTCCTGTTCCACAAGGCAAAGATGAGATTGACTACTTACATAAAGGTGTATTACCCTAAAGAGCAGTTCTGTCGTACGGGGTCATTTTGCATTGAAATGCATTCGATGGCAGTGAGTTTGGTTTCAGCGTTTCATATAATATGAGATAGTTTTGGGAAATGTTTTGCTTTTCCGGGGGTGTGCTTTGGTTTCATTGTTTTGGCTTTGTTCTCCAGACGAGGCTTGCATGTTGATTGATTTGGTGGTTTTCATGCCATGCTCATTTCTTGGGTCGATCAGACTTGTGTGTTGAATTATGGTCATCTTACATGAAAGGCCATGTCTTCTTGGTGTCTTGGTGATCCATTTACTCCAAGCTGTCATGGACAGCTCTGACTTCGCACTGAATCCCAAGTCATCTTGGATTGCTTTGCCTTGCCGTGGATGTGTCAGGAAGCCAGGAGTTTCCATGGGAAAGAATGGTCACGGGTTACTTTCTCTTCAGAAGTACTATTCAAATGCCCCACAGCAGCATTTCTCTCCCAGAGTTGGAGGTGCGCATTCATTTGTGGCTGTACGGCAGTGGTGGGTCCTTCTCCTAGATCACTATCGACTCCTGGGGGGACATCATGAGTCGTGGCAGTGGATTTGTTTGTTTTACCACTTTTGTTTTTGACCGCTGACAATGCACTGAGATCTTCACAGAGAGGTAGTTTTCTAATTCCAGAGAATTCAAAGTTTGTTATCCTAGTGTGTCTATTAACCACGATAGAGTAGGAAGTATTGGTGAGACTTCCCAAGATTTTGGTTTTGCCCTCTATTTCCCTGCTCTAAGCACGAGGACAGGAGTAGAAGTTGTCAACATTTTCAGTACCTTCCTCAGCAACATGTCCACGGGGCTAATGTTATACCTTGTTTCTGACTTCTTTGCTGCAAGTGAACTATTCGCTGAGACGATTTTGTTGCTGCTGTTCCTGGGGTTTGCTTATTGTGCCAGAGAAGGGGAAAGGGAGATTACACTGTCCGGATGGACCCTGCCGTCTTCCATGGAAATTGTCAGAGCTGATCATTCCCAGCTATCGTCTTAGTTCTGTCTCTTGGCAAACATATTTTCCTGCTTCATCTTTGCGGGATCGAATCCCATTCGACATATCATCACCACAATCACCATCTATAATCAATTTGCAGAAATGTTTTAAATCAAACTTGCCTTAGAGGACTTTCAAGTGTAGGAAACTGGAGCCACCAAAAGCAGGAAGGAAAACAGATGGTGTCTAGAAAAATCTCCAGCTAACTAAGCAGGTCTCCAGTCAAAGAAAAGGATACTATGAAAAGTTCAGTGACAGCTATGTCCACCCTGTGGATTCTTTCAAATCGCCTCGACATTCTGAGTGACGTTAACCTGGCATAGCATAAAGACCACAATTTTGAATTTGGATTTAAACTTGGGTTTGCCACTCAGGAGTCAGATGCGGATGAGTAAGTTTTTTCATCCTGGTTTCAAAACTCCAGTTGTGAAAATATCAGAAGGTTTTGAGGAAAATCTAGGAGGATAATTGATGTCAAGTGTTTAGTTCTGCGTCTTTTACATAATAAGTTTTTAAATAAATGACTGCAAGCAGTATTATTAAGAGCATCTGTTGAGCTAATTAGTGACTATCCATTAGCTATTGCTGTAGAAGAAGTAACCTCAAAAATGAGTGGTTAAAATGACAATCATTTCTCCTTTCTCACGAGTGTGTGGATCAGCTGGGACTTGGATGATCTTGACTGGGCTCAGCTAGATGTTTGTGTTGTCTTTGCTGGGCTCATTTGGGCCCATTTGGACTGCTCAGAGGTGAGTGTTTATGGTCCGGCTCAGAGAAGGTTGGTTCTTCTCTATGGGTCTCTCATTGTCTCCTGAGACCAGAAGGTACCACTGGGCACGTTCCTCTTATGGCACTTGTAGAGGGACAAGAAACTAAGTGGAATATGTGGTGAGCTCCTGGAGGCCTGCTCACAACTGGAACTCACACGGCACTCAGCTGACCCAATCCTTCGTCACAACTTAATCGAGAATCCATGAAAGGGGGTGTGAACACAAGATGGGATAAAGACTTGGGAAAAAGACACTCTTCATGACAGGCCAAGTTACATCTAAACTGCTGCACAGACAGAGAAGTGAAGCTTTCAGGGCAGACTGATAAGAATAAAGGTCTGGGCTACTAACTATAAGGTTGCCCGTTTCAATCTACTCTGAGGCACTGCCAGACAAAGGCATGCTGCTCTACTTTAGGGAGAGCAACCACTGAAAACCCGACAAGGCACAGTTATTATGAAACATACGAAGTCACCATGAGCCAAAACTACCAGACAGACATCGTTTCGGGGATTTCATTATTAGTCTCTGATTCTCTCTGTGCCTTGGGTTGTTACACAATTCTTATAATAATCATGTTTTTGAATCTGGGTAATAGAGATAGTCCCTTCCATGATATAGTATGAGAACTGGAAATACTTAGCATAATCTCTAGCATATCACAGCTACTCCATATTTGGCAGTTAGGATTGGCTTGACATGTTACTTTCAGGACAAGGTCTCGTCCTTTGGACCACATCAGAGCATTAAATTTATTATTAATTTTTTTATGTTCCCACACCTCCCAGTTAAACAAAGTTTTATCTATTTTTACTTGAAACAAGTTGAGCAAATAGCTGTTACTGTTTCCCCCACTACATGCCAATGAGTAAACGCTGACATAAATGTAAGCATGTTTAATGGATATTTCTATTTGATATATTTGCTAATGAGTACAAGTTAGATCTCTAAGGGATAGGTGAATAAAGTGCTTATATAAATATTGGAATGTAACAAAGCCAGTCAGCTTTGCAGGAAAAGTGAGTGCTGACCAAGCCAGAAACTGGTGATGTCCTGTTGATGAAGATTCATTGAGAGCACAATGTGGTGTGTACTTTGCATAATGTGAAGGTCAACACCAGACACTGCAGCAAGGGGGTAACTGGAAAGATGTGATGAATGGCTGGGAAACATCATTAATCAGAGGAGAAATCTAGTATCCCAAATTAGGGATCTTCCAGAAGTATAGCAAAGTGGTCTTTAGGCAATTACCTGGGGTACATTAGCATATTGCCTTCAGAAGAAATTCAATGCAATGCAAAAGATGTCTGTAAAATGCTTTCCACATGCTAGCCATTAGAGAGATGGGGCCAAAATGTACATGCTAGCCATTGGAGAGATGGGGCCAATCAGAAGGAATTGCTGCCCTTTTGTAACACACAATTTATTGGAAGTGGAAATTATGTTTACATATCAATGGTCAGTCTGTGTTAGTCCTGTATAATGGGACTGAAAAGAAAAATGACTTCTAAGTTCCTTTGAATTAGGTGATGATTAATGAAACATACGTTGACAGCTTTGGAAGTGATGGTTAAGTTATAATGAATCAAATTAATTTTAGGTTAGTCCAAGTGAAGCAGTAAACAGAGTCACGGAGCATTGCTGTAAAAAGATTTATAGGGTGAGTTGCTTCCCAATGCTTCACTTGGGGTCTACTGAAACGATGCAAGTCTTGCGCTGAGTAGGTCTCATTCTTATCTTTCTCACACTTCTACTAAAGTTGGCACAACGAGTGCAGGATGCTGGACATCAAGGAAACCAAAACCGTCTGGTTCTTTGAAGCAGTGAACTCGGCCCCTGAGAGTCTGTATTCCCAGAGGGAACCGATAACTAAATCGGGACAGGAAGCTGGAAGAGGAATCAGCAATCTGCATCTGCATCCACATTCACTGAGCTTACTTCCCAACGACTATGACAAATCAATTACAAAACAAACGAAAAGGCAAGAGCAGATTGCAGCAAATGCAATGACGCACAGGAGAGGGGTGGCAGAGAGCCATGTTTAGATGGGATGGTGAGACCGAAGGATGAGAAGCATTCAGAAGGAAAACCTTTGAGGTGGAGAGCATCGGAAGTACAAGAGCTCTGGAGCCAGGAAGCATTGAGCATGCTGAAGGAGCAGAGCGGAAACTAGTTCGGCCAGAAGAGAAGACTGGAATGAAATGAATTAGAATGGAGAAACATCAAATCAGCTTGGTGAGGCATGGGGGCATGTGTATATTTTATTCTAAGAGTAATGGGAAGTGCTTGAATCATTTTAAGCATTATAAAATGCTTGCATGGTTGTAAAATATTCTAGGATATTTGGTTTTAAGATTTAATGATGATTTGGTTGCTGTGTAACCACGATGTGCTCGGTTATCAGTGTTAGACTGGGTCCACTGTCATGACCTTCTAAGGCCCTTTTTGATTCTGGATTAGATTTTGCCAGTGAGTACTCAGTGATGTCTAGAAGGCAGAAGTGCATTGGAAGTCTTAGTCTCTGGGAACGGTGGCAGACAGATGATTGTGCAGATGTAGGCCTGAGCTCCGCAGCTTCCAAGCAAACATCTGAGAGTTGCCAACTTCATACCTATAGACTGCAACTGCGGCGGTCCCTCAGAGATTTGGGAAGTTGTAGCAACTTCCAGGGAAAAGTTAGAAAGTCGCCAGATCGGATGCTTCAGTCTGAAAGCCCCAGTGTTTCCTCTTCTGACTCTCCAAGACAGTTTCTCTGACATCAGCTCCCCTGAACCAGCTCTTCCAGCCTTTGTGGAAAGCCCCAACTCTAGGTTAAACCTTTGTTCCTGGAATACCCAGAGCTGTTTCCATTGTCCTGATCTATAGAGAGGAATGTTGGAGAAGATCAGGAGCTGCGAGAAGGAACAGTTAGGGCATTTCCAAGTTGAGACTGAGTGCTCCTCACCAGCCAAGGACGGATCCGACCATCGTGATCCCCGGGGTATCCCTTGGCAGATTTTCAGAGTTGTACATGACCAGTCCTGTTGTATGGGTACTTCTTAGTCCAGGAGCTCAATGGAAACTTGTCCCAGGATCATATCAGCATCAGAGCCTCCACGGACACATGGGAGGGGACTGTGCATTGGCCAGAATTGGAACCAGTTACCTTCATGGAAGGCAAGGATTCTAACTCTGAACTATCACTGCCCCCACTATCTTCTTTCTGGAATTATGAAATAGCCACAAACCTGAGCTATCCCTCTACCACCCCCCCATACACACAAGCACACGTGTACACACACACACACACCCCATGATGTTTTCTTTTCCTTAGATCGCTTCACCTTGAATGTGTCAGCTGACTCTCTCACATTCCCCACTCATGTAGTCAAACAGGCACCACATAAGATGGAGTTTGAGAAACAGCATTTCAGCTCCATAACCCATTATGCCTTCTCTGAACTTGACTTCTCAACGTGGATTCTTTCAGCTGGAATGCTTCTATCTTTTTCTTCCCCTCAACGGGAATGGTTTTCAATCAAAAGCACTGACTTGGCACTTTCTGATAGCCTGCTCATCCCATTTTCACAACTAGAAGGAAATCCATAAGCAGACTATCTAAAAAACTGACAAAGAGATGCTTTGCGTATTCTTGACGATGGAACATTTGAAGTCATCTCTACAATGTCACTCCTATATAATGGTACTCACTTCCATCAAATCATTTCTGACTCATAATGACCCCATAAGGCTGCCATGAGTCATATGCAACTCCTAATTCTATAGCAACTCAATACTACAAATAGGAAAGTGTGGACATTGGGCCTCCACTCAAGTACTCCCTCAACACAAGAATACTTTCTTCTATTAAATTGGCATTCTATGATGCTCACCTTCCCGACACAACC